>NC_138906.1:97756005-98131930 GCF_965231255.1 Vanellus vanellus | reverse complement strand
GGTCAGTGTGTCTAGTTTCTGGCAAAAATATGAAATGTTAACAGTTCTCCTGCACCACTCCATTGATTTCTATTCTACTAAGTGCTTTTTTTTTCCCTAGTTTTGCATCCCCTGAGATATTATGCTTAAACAAAACCAGTGAAGCGGTTATGAAGCTGCTTCATTTGCTGTGTTTCTGAAAATAGAGCTATGGTTTCCACATCTATTGTGGAGTCCCAACTTTCACTCCCTCTGTCCCTGTTGCTAATTATTATTTTTTCAAGCAAAGTGCTTTGGGGCTGGAATTTGTCAGGCTTAATAATCAACCCATAGGAGAATTAACAAGAAATTGGGTAAATTAGATTCAGCAGTTAATTAATTTGATTGTCCGCTACAGCAAACTTCGTCTCATGGGAATGATGAATGGATGTGTCCAATCTCTTTTCCAGAGCTGTTTGATACAGTGGACGTGTGTGTCCACCTACTGAATGATAAAAGTCAGTTTCAACATGCATTTCATGCCCTTCAGCTCTAGTGGACTCCTTAATCTCCAGGAGAGACAAGCCTAAGAGTTGTAGCTGTGAATGTATTTCCGATTCTCTCTCTTGCAAGCCTTTCCTTAGAAAAATATGTTCTCCCACACCCCCTTGCTCCATGTGTGTATGTGTGTATGTATATGTGTGTATACATATAAAATATAAAGCCTATAATGTATTGTTAGCATTTCTGCAAATCGTGGAAGTCTAGTAATTGTTAGTCCAGATGTAATTATTACATAAAAAGAAAGAATGCTAATACAGTTCAAATGGTTTCCACCTCTTTTCCTGGTGTTACGCTCACCGTTCCCCTACACCCCTGGGTCCTAAGGTTGGGACTTCATTCTGATGGGGTCAGAGGAGGTGTTACGATGGTTGTGTTCATGGTTTCTTCTTCCTCACTCTAGGATCCACCGCAGGTCCTTTTGTATGTTTGCAAACATGCTTTTACACCTTGCTCTTTCTTCATTGATCTGCAACTTCATATTACAGACAAATTTACTATGCATGGTGGCTTTTACATATATATGCTAGATCCTATGTCTTTGGTCTCTTCATTGGCCTTAAAACTGGTTTTGCCCAGCTCCAGGTCTGCACTTCTTTAACTGGCCATTGGTGAGTTGTTTATAACTGTGGTGTTTCCGGGGCCAGCCTGTGCCCCTTGCATTATCACCCCACGCCTGAGCTCATCTACACCACCTCCAGTGTCTCCACTTCTCCAGGCCTGTGTTATTATACCAGCCCTGTGTTGCTTTATACTACATCATTGTGTTAGACTCATAAATATCCCATGCTACAAAGAATAAGAGCTTGTGTTACTGTTTTCTATATAAAATTATTGCTGTTACAGCTAAACCTAGTAAAACAAAGCTGTAGGCAGATCAAGAAGGGTTCAGACAGAGCAAGCCTGATGAGCCTCAATGGCTTTGCAAGCTCTGTTCAAAGCTTATGGCCTTTTGCTAGCTTGGCAATACCATATTGCAGGGCTACCCAGTTACACTACTGACTGGTTGCAAATTGATACCACTTGCAAAAAAGCTGGGGAACTACTTGGCCCATGCACTACTGCAAAACCTAAAGCTACTGCAGTTCCAAAAATCATTTGTGATTTCAAAAAAGCCCACAAAGCCAACTCACTTTGTTGATATATCTGAGACTCTTCAGTGGGATACACAGATCAGAGGGCATACCCCAGGAAACATGGCTACCATGACCCAGTAAGGCTATCATGAAGATTGGCATTGGCAGAGGCAGGATCTAATAATATTGAGCAATAGCATTTTATAAAATAAATTTGATACTAGGAGCTAAAGAGCGTTGATCCAAGGATATAATCATAACAATATTGGGAGTTATATCTTTAATTAGACCAACTGTTAGTTGACCTGAGGAAGGTCTTGTGTACCTGACAGCCTAATGGGGGTTTGTTTGTTTGTTTTTCCAAATGTATTTTTCTAATAAAAGATGCAGCTTCCGCTTGCAAACTTTGCCTCAGATAAGAATAACATGTAATCATACAGGTGTTACCATTATGATGTCTGTTCATAACTGGTATTAGCTATCACACATAAAAAATTCAATAAATCTCCTGGTGGAAAGGGGGCAAAAGAATCTGTAGATTTTCATGCACGTTTGCAGGTGTAGTTGAGTCCCAGGAAACCAAAGGGTTTGACCTTACACGTCTGTGTTGTCTTCATGAAAATTTTACTTCCCATTAGTAGTGATGACTAGCAGTGAAGAACAGACCTGCATTCCTAAACAAAATATTGTTTTTTATTCTTCAGACATCTCCAGCTAAATATGTGTTTTAAACATACTGTTTGGCTAAGAAGAGAATATTGATAAATATTGATAAATTCACAGAGGCAAAAGATCATGAATTAGTACAAGGGTTGATGTGGAACAAAGCATGAACCTTTTAAAGCAGAGAGAATGGGAATGTTAAGTACAGAAGCAGTATTGCTGTGTTTCATGCAACTATTTTTATATTCTGGATGTGTATTTAATATTCAATTAGGTTTGCAAACCAAAGCTAATGTCATCATTATCTAACATTGTACAAATCTGCCTTCGGTTCTAGTATCAGCAAATATAATTGAATTTGAAGTAAATGTTTGGGAGGAGAAAAGCAAACCTAAGACCTCAATTATAGAAAGAGAAAAAGGCATCTAGTTTTATGTGTGTATATATATCTGAGCTTGTTCAATCCACTTCTATTAAACCCATTTAAATGCAATTCTCCAGTGTTCCCTTTCTCTGGAAAAATAAAGTTCTGCATCAATGGTGAAAGTGATGTGAACACATTGCTATTTTTTAGCACCAGCAGAACTGGAGATGGAAAATTGGAGTGTTATCAGGCATCTTAACTTAATGGTTTTTTTACTCACTTCTAAACCTTTCCGGATGAGTTTGAATTGCAATTTTAAGCAAGAAGATTCTTTCTCTCAAATGCAAGTGTGACTCTCAGACATTCACTTGAAAGGGCCATCTCAGATTCTTTGGAATTACATAATAAGAATTGATAAAATTGGAATTTTCATTAACATTATGCCATGTTTAGTTTTCTAATAACTTCCACATAGAATGACCTTAGTTTATAAAGGAAAATAAAATTTTAATAACTGCCAACCTTGTACAACATTTGAATACCCAGCTGCTATCTTTATGCTTCACTCATCACTGCAAGTGATGAGGATTTTAGAAATGTAAGATTTCTTTATTATACAGCAAAATAAAGTAGATTACATCTTTCATTCTTGCAGCAATAGTATATAGAGATTCCTAATGCAGGCAGGGTTTAGATCTTTGATTTTCTTATAAACTAGTGAAATGAACCATAGAAGGTACTGTACGGTTTTATATACTCCTGAAATATTTTTTTCTTTTGATAGCAATTATACTTTAGGAGTTAAATTGAGGAATGAACAGGCTTATATGTAAAGATTAGTGGCATTAAAAAACATCAGGAACTTATACATATGCTTAGAAGGGCTAATAATCTGCAGCAAGGAGGTGCTACTTTGTTCTGTGATTTCAGTTCGCTTTTAGTCTGGATCTTCAGTGCCACTGACTATATGTCTCAGCTAATCAGCTATGTGAGAGCAGAATTCGATAATGATTCAGGATGTGCTGCACTGTGGCAGAAAAGTCCGTTGTTGCCAAGGCAGCCTGGCAAAGAAGCCTTTCACATATGTTCAGAAGCTAGAGGAGGTCTGGGTCAGGTCGAGCACTCACAAGCCCCATATGGGCTTTGTCTGCAGTCAGCATTTCCACTGGGGCAGGGGGAGGTGTTGGCCTTCAGCTGCTGGCTCAGTGTCTGGTGAGCAGGACAAGGCCAAGCAGCGATTGCAGCAATGTCTGCTCTTCATGTGTGATCAGTCACTAAAGGTGCTGCTGCTCCTGGTGGGGTTCAAGCAAAGCAAATCTTGCTTGCTTGAAGGTGAAACCCTTAAAGTGTGACCCAAACAAGGGCTAAAGCAGAACTGAATGCCCAGGAATGGCTTCTAAGAAGTTTGCAACCTCCAGCAGCATCTTTCCCTTTTCAGCCTGGTCAGCGAGCATCAGCATTTGGACCTCTCAAGTTAGGAGAATCTCAGTGTGAGACTTGCACATCAGATCCCACACTGGGGACAGTCTCCGTTACATGAGTCATCTTGTATAATTCTGAATACAGCAGGAGATTTAGACCTTTTGAGGGTTCCTAGCTATAGGGCAGCCCTGAGGGCTTTTAGGTTGCTCTTGGTCAACGTGGAGAAATTGGGCAGGGGAGAAAGAATATAAGGACTGAAAAATATGCACATATATCTGAATAACAGATGGATAGGACTTTGGAACTTTTTGAGTTATGAAACAAGCTGGTGTCCTGAACAAACATCGATTGTCTTGATTTAACTAGTAAAATACAGTTGCTTAATCTTGCTTGATTGAAATTATATTTAATTAATATCGCGTGATAAAACAAAGGTGGGACTTTTCATGGCCTTTAGAAATGCCACTGCTTAGTGCATTGTTCTTTCTGCTGTTAGAAATCAATACCCTTAAAAGTTGACAATAATAGCAGCCCTTTTAAAGTGTGTAATAGTGCACTGTGGTTACCAAGACTATTGGTGAAGGAAAAATTGTGCTTACTTTACAGTTAATTTTGTCCTTTTGAGTATCTCAACTTCTCAGCTTCATGGGTACCCCAGAAAAGACACCTATGGCAAACAAATATTTCATTTTTTTTTTCATATGCTTGCCAGAACTACCATTATATTCAAGACTGAATAGATTACTACAGTTCCGTAAGTTGCTCCAGCTAGATGCTGTCACTTTTCATTTTAAGAATTTTCTTTTCCCTTAGGAAGAAAGTGGGGAGAATGAAAAGTCCAAAAATATCTTCCACTAAAACCAGTAAATGTCCCTCGGCAAATAAACTTGTAAGAATTAATAGAAATTTGCCAGAGAAAAAAAATCTCATGATGAGCAATCCTTTAACAGACAGTTGTTCAAAATCATACCTGGCAGAGGTGGCATTTTGGGTGCAGAATTCTGTTGGACCAACTTTGCTTACACATGAGAAATATTTTGCAGTCTCAATAGAGTTCTGCAGAGGTCTGGCTCTTTCCCTCTCCAGTGTTTGCAGAACAGTTTCCTCAGGCAACATAATTGCATTTGTGATTTGCTCCACTTGCAGAAAATGTCCCCCGAATTTTGATATTCCCTTTTGTCTGTGATTGTTCGTGGACCTGAGATAAGAGTCAGTAAGACTGTAGTTACCATCGGCCAGTGGGATGCCATGGGGGAGGGCAGAAGGAAGGATAAAAGAGACAGGTTTTGAAGTTAAAGGGCTAATCATATGGTAATTTCCATGGTTAAAAATGACCAGATCTGTCTTGAAATACTTTGCCAGAGGTGAACCTCAAAGATCTGCTGGACATGGTTTACTGATGCCTTGTACCTGTTTTGGCTGAAATCTGAATGACAGCATTATATATCTGTTCTGTCCAGGTGTATACAACTACTCACTCTTCACGGCAATGAGAGTGGAAAATGAATGCATAATCTAGGCTGTTACTCAGTTGTAATTCAAGTCTCATTTCCAGGAAAATCAGGAAAGTTTGCAGTGGCTGTTATGCCATTGCCCAATTCTTAAAAATACTGTTGAAGAATTCACAATTACAGACCTGGTCTCATTGATACCCTGTTTGTTTACATTAGTATTAGGTTGTCCTTTTTTTCCTGTTTTTTTTTTTTTTCTTTTCTGCATGTGGAATTTCTTCATGACAGCTTTTCTGCTGGATGTAGTTTGTTCAAGGCAAAAAACCTTTAGTTCGTGTTTGAACAGATCACTAAATTAGCTGTCCTGAGGCTTTAGATTTCTGATCCAGATCACTGCATAGGTAAAGGGTTGCATCAAGTGGAACGGCAGCAGGAGTGTTTAAAGTCCCTGCATGTTTCTTTTCTTTCTGATGAAGGAGATTTTGCTTAGCTTGCCATTATGTGGAGATCCCTTCAGATCCCTCTGGATAAACTTGCAAAGCCCTTCTACATTCTTAAGGTGGTGTAAGAAACCAATGTTCACTATAGTTGAGTGTGGTGAACCTTTCCCTCTTCTGCCTGTTGTGGGCTATGTGGGACAATGTTTTGTGTCCTCAGTGTGATGACAGGTTTGGGCAACCACTCCAGGGCCTGGCTGGGCTTTTTCCATGTATCTTCACATCAGTGTCTTGCTTCTGTAACTCAGGCTTCCCTAGGCTTTTCTTGTCTTTAAAATAGTATCAAGTCACTAAATATTCTGAAACCTTTTTATTCTAAGATGTATCTGTCAGAGTATGAATGTGGAAGTTTTATCCAGTATTGTTGAATCAGTTGTTACAAGTAAAAATTTGACCTTTGACCATTTTGTTAACTTATTTTTCTAATACATGTCACCGTGCTTGTCTTTTATATTAAATATAGGGTGAAGACAAGAAAGTAGCTGAAAAGACTCTTCATGCCCCTGTGTCACCGTCATCTGTACCTGACCATATGAAGTGCAACATCCTTAAAGCTCAGGTGGAAGCTGCTTTTAGAGTAGGCACCCAGGTAATCTGTGTTTAATATTTTGCCTTTCTAGTTTCGGCATAGCGTCCACCAGTTTTCCAAAACCATGTCATTCCTGAGGAAGCACCTTATTTTCTGTCAAGTATCTACATTGACCTAGCTTTCTCTAGCTGCTCTGCAGTTAATTCAGATAACTCAAAATGATTGATATGATGGAGGCAGAAAATGTGTCCGAACTGACATGACTAATACAGCTGAGAGAGGCCGAGAAAATAGGAGAGAAGGCCCCAGGAAATCTCCATGTTTTGATTTTGTCACTGTAGCTTTTGCTTACTTTGTAGCTGAGAAACAATAACCTCTGGAGTTTTCTGAGGCTACCCACCACTCATGGAAACTGTGGTAAAGGGTGTTCTAAAGACAATATCTATGCATCCAGATGCAACCTTTATTTTAGGGGTTTAACTTTAGATGTCTGAACGTGAAATGTTAGCTAGTCTATTGTTTTCTTACTTGTTCATGTGCTTTTCACTAAATTTTAAGCTGCTATTTTCACTGTTTGGTCAGTGTTTACATCAGATACAGCCTGTTTCAAAAACACCATGCGTCCTGTAATGATGTCATGCAACTGAAAACTGCTGCTATAACCGTAAAAAGTTAATTTCCCAATCAGAGGTAAATCTAAGTGAAACCTAAAATATGTGATTCTTTTCAAGTGTAATTTGTGGACAAAAGATAATGCCATCATTGCCAAAAATAAAACCAAATAGAATGCTTTAGGAGAAAATGTAAAGGCAGAAAGATTGGTATGACTCTTAGCCCGAGTTCCTGTGGTATCCTTGTGCACACTATTCTCTTTGAATACAAATTATGTTGGTGTTTCCATCGCTTTGTTTCTTTTCACAATAACGTATCAGGTCAGCTTGCCCTGCAAAGGTTTTTGTTAACAATCATCTTTGTATATTTGTTGTTCCCTGGCCGATCTTTCATCTGAGAGCTAGATTACATCTGGTCTAGCTAGACCTAAGGAAGTATCAAAATTTGGTTATGCTGATTGCCCTAGATTTCAAGAACAGAAACCATAAATCTGACAGCATGTGGGGGAAGGATGTTGGGGTTTTTTTTCTTTTAGTTTTTGCTTAAAGCAGTTCTCTCACCTCTCTGAATTCTGTGTTGTGTCAACTCTGTTTTATGCAGCATGTTTCTTGTTTGATTGCCCCTGGGTTTGCCTTCTGTTTTTCCTGTGTGTCTTTTCTACAGGATGTCATGGTATATTTCTCACGTTTGTATTTTCTCCTGAATATGCTTAATGGTCATGTTTGACTGGATAGTTAAACACTGGGAGCAATCATGTTTGACTGGATAGTTAAACACTGGGAGCAATGTGTGTTGCTGCATTGAGAATACAGCATTACAAAGGCAAGATAAGAAATGTGCTTAACATATGCATCTCTCAGTTCACCTGCCCTGCCTTAATTTTTCATTCTGAGGCTTTCCAAGGGAGAATATCCAGGGTTGCTTTTTAATGTATGCCATAACCTTTAGCTGCTGCTATGTTGTAAATAAGTTTCAGAGCAAGCTGAGTATTCCATTTTTCCTTCTTACCTGTGTTGTTTTGCACAAGGCTTTCGCAGTCAGATTGGATTAAGTAGGTGGCTGTAGGTTTGTTCTCAATGAGAAAAGTTCTATGGTTTCAGGGAGAAAGAAGTGTTGGAGGATAGCACGTATTGTGGAAAAATAATGGCATAGGATTCAGTTTGAAATCCTGAAGCTTTCAGAGCTAACGAAGTATGGCTTAAGAGTTACAGCCAGTAAAATAGGATGTCACCTTAATCTTGGGAATCCTCATTCAACTCCCTGCTTAGCCACAAAATTGCCTGTGCAACTAGAGATGAGTTCTTCTGCACTTGAGCACCCCTCCTGTCAAGTATGAAAGATTACCCTTCTCACATACATTGCAAAAATAAGTAGGGAGAGACCAGGCAATGGTCAGCTGTTACAGTAAGAAGCTGCAGCTACACAAGCGCTGGAAAGGGTGGGCAAAAGGTTTGTGGTGTATGGTGAAAGAATGGGTAGAAACACACCATCTAACATGTAGAAAATACAAGGAGGGAAGGGGGCTACAGGAGACCCCATAAACCACCATACTAGCATTCCAAAAAACCACCCAGTTATCTTCTCTATCCCCCCACCCAAACAACTAGCTGAATACCAATAGCTAAGCCATTTCCCAGTTCAGTCATCTTCTGGGAAAAGTGAGCTGGGATGGCATTACACTGCTCAGAGACACTTACAGCATCCTTTTGAGGGAGTGGATAAGATATATTTTCTTCACAGAAGACAACCATTTAACTCCATGTATTCCTCCAGGGCTGTGATCCTGCTCCTCTTTGACCCCATATGACATATCCTGCTGCCCAGTATATCTGGAGGACTAACCGTGTTGTCCTCTGCCCAATTCTCTCTTTTGATGTCAGTTCCATATTAAATCCCTGAGAAGTCCTGCCTTCTGGCCTTATTCTTAAGACTCCAATTTCTCATCTCTTGTTTTCTGTACTGTCATATTTCAACTTACAAGGCAGCTAGGGCAAGAAGTATATCTACGTTCTGTAAGGCATAGCCTATATTCCTTGAGCTGTAAAGCAAGACAGGCTGATTTTCCTGATGTACAGCATAGATCTTCCTTTATTTCATGGTATCACAAAAAAGATGAGGATTTGCTCCTCTCTATTTTGTAAAAGGAAGAAGAAAGAACCAGACTGTGTCTTATGCACACGCTATTTGAAATGAAATGTTCTTTTAAAGGCCCCAAAAATCTATGGCCTAACTTGTCCTTTATGAAATTTCATGGGGCATCTTCATTATACAGTTAGGTTTAAAAGCATGAGAAAAATATTGGTGCACTGTAGGATTGGATCCAAAATTAACAAACTGTTGCTTGAAATATTTGTAACAGCTCTCTCTCTAAGCAGTAGGAATATTTTCAGTACCATATGCTACTAACATCAGGATGTGACAAGTTTATGAAGGCACCTCCTGCTTGTAGTAGTAGAAGAAGAAGCTGTTCCTTATTAATTCTGAGAATGGAGTGAATGTTTGCAAGTGGAAAATATAAACTGGGACAGAAATTTTCTGTAGCTTTCTTTCTTTATGGCAGCTAGACACCAACACAAGAGAGAGCCGTAGAAATGAATGATTCCAGTGCTTATGATTTAAAAAAATAAAAACAGGGGAAATTATGCAATACATTTGAAAATGTATGCTGGAAGATGGTCTCTGCACTGCTTCATTTCAGAAGTACGCTGAAGAGCTGTTTATCGCATTCCTAGGGGGCAATACACCATCTCCCATGTATAGTCCTGACTTAAAGACCGAAAATTTGTAAGTTTATGGTGCCGATCACTGAGCCCTGCATGTGGTTTGGAGTTATAGAGCAGCAGGAAAATAACACGAGTGAGTTTGTCTATTTGGTGAAGATGGAAATATTTATTCGCCATTCTGCTAGCTGGAGAATCGAACTACAGTGTGCGTGGGGATGCTGGAAGCTGCATCCAGGAGCACACTGCCGCAGACACCACAGGTGAGAAACATGAGGAACCCACACACGACTATGGGAACCTGTGGTTTGCACAGGGCATGCCATACAGTATCTGTAGGTCTAGAGAAAACGAGCAGTGTTTCACAACACACCTTTCAAACTGTGCCACAGGGATCTGCCACTTTCTAGCTGACAGACTGCATATCACAGTTCCCACATAATTAAGCTCCAGGGGAGCACTAAACACTGTGAAGCAACTGACATCTTTTCTTTTTTTTTTTTTCTTCCTTTTTTTTTTGCATTTATTCCAGACTCTTCATTTGAGAGGGAGTGGTATAAAGCAGCAGTGAGGAGCTGCCAGAATACAAAAGACCAGCTCTCCCTGGCATTTAAAACCCCTTTGCAGCTTGCATGAGTCAGTGCTGATATGCTGAGATTGAGCAGACTTGTTAGTATCACAAAGAGTCCCTTTTGCCAAACAGTTCATGGCCCAACTGATGGAGGAAAGATACTAGCAGGTTTCATTGCTATTTATATCCACTTTGGCTGCAGGCAAATTCTAATTATCCTTAGAATTAAGCACAGGCTCCTGAGCAAATGTACAGCAATCTCAGCAGGGCTTTTTCTGTTGGTGGGCACTATGGGTTGTGTTCTAGTAGTTTGTCTCCTACAGGTGGTGTTTGTATTCTCCACCTGTTACACAAGCTTTCCTAAATCCTTGGATTGGTGTAAGTCTAGCTGGTTAGCACAGGGAAGAAACTGAATTCCTGTTTCTTATAGATTTCTACTGCAGCTGATTTTTGCATTACTCGCATCTTTCTCTGTGGACAAGAGAAGGCCAAGCTCATTTTTAAGATACATTTTCGCAATGCAGTTCATGGAAGACAAACAGAGGTGACATTACCACTGAGCTGTTGCTCATGGAACATAATGGGTTGTTCGTTGAGAAAAAAATCGGTGGGAAAAGGTAGTTTGGAGATGTGGAGTTATTTACAAAAAGCATACAAAACGCCATTTGCTTCTGCTTTCTCGACCTCAAGGGAAACTCTTGGCTGGCTGATGGAGGTATCTTCCATCAGCCAGGTTTGGGTTCTTGAGCAATTGATTCCCCTGCCTTGATTCTCAGTAAACAAAGCGACATTTACCCTGAACAAAGGGACATTCAATCCTCTAGCCCCTTTCACACACTATAGTTCTTCACAAGCTTATACACATGTAAATTTTTAGGCCAGGTCGATAGCCATCTCTCTTTTTTTCTTCCCTGTCCTAGAAACAAGTACATATAATCCTTTCTTTTTGCTTTAAGTATTTCCAAGATGTGAGTAAGTGCAGGTTGCTTGTGCTGCCTAGAGCTGCCTCGAGGAAAGGACTGGACTGTGGTACAGAAATTGTCTCAAGACATGTACGGGTATGGGTGTCATCCTGCAGCCTGTGCTAACTATATAGATGCACGCCATGGCTGCAAATGTAAATGAGACTGGGATCTATGCATTATTTATGGCAGAAAGGGTGCATAAGTGAGGTGACTCACTGTGCTAGTCTCTCTTAGCTACATTTTTGATGATTCTTTGCCTTTTTCATTGTGCTGTCTCCTTTAAGGAAAGATTCAAGTTGTAAGGACTTGTCAACTTCAAAGTCCAGGTGCTTTTGCCATGTATTTCTAGAAAAAAATCACTGTCTTTGTGTGAGCTGGGTCTTTAGGGCTTTATTCACTTAAGGGGATGGATCTGGATTCAAACCCTAATCAGGTCATGAATGAAAATAGGGTAGGTGAGGGGAAGACACTTGAGGATTTATAATCTTATGTGATCTTTCTTATAATAGGACTTAAACAAATCCTTCTAGATCCCCAGAGGAGTTCTTAGCTTTCAGTAGTTGTTGACTTAAGTACCTTGAAAGGATCGGCTTTTCCAACATTTTAACCTCTTTCTATCATGCATTAGATGCTATTTGCTTCCCTCTCCTCCTTTCCTCTCTTCCTCCACCCATCCTTATTCACAACACAGTGCTACTGCACAATTTGACAGTCTTCACACAGAGATCAGAACTGGAATTACATGAGTCTAACAGGTCACAGCTGAGGTGTTCAGGCTGTGGGGGAAGCTTGCACAGCTCCTTATGTACACGATGCCTTCCTTGCTAAAGCTGTTGCTGTTAGTCACCCACTTGGATGAGCAATAAACTCGCTGGCAAATTTCAGGCTAAGTAAAAAGAAGCAACTGCGCTGGGACTCTCGACTGGAACTGCAGTGAGCGCAACATCACGTCAGTTATAATTGCTCATAACAATGGAATTTAAAAATGGCTTAGCATCAAATCCTCTGTGTTCAGTCACTATGGGGAAACAGGTTTGCTCAACTTTAAAAGACAGGCTACAGGAATTGAAGGGTGTCAGAGGTACAAAAATACAAGATTTTGAGTGTGTGTGGGCTAGGATGATCAATATATGATACATGGCAGCTCATTAGAAGTGTGTCAGCAATGATACCTCAAAGTCAAGGAAGGAGCTGAAGAACTGATGCTGGAGCTCTGCTGAGGTAGAGAAGGGGAGGCAGGATTTAGATAAACAGAATGGAGGAAAAGGGAAATCTTTAATTTATTCCCTGGGATACTGAAAGCAAATGTGGCAGTGGTGTCACAAGACTGTGACAACACATTGTGGATATGTCAACTATGTTTCCTAGTTGGCACGTCTGGAAGTGCTAGTACAAGATGAGGCAAGTACTGTTAATTGCGGTGATGTGTAGGAGCCCCACCATAGCCCAGGAGACACATGGTGCCAGGCCCTGTTCAGAGGGAGAAACATAGTCTGTTCCCAAGACACCTAACCATGATGCTTTTCTGCCTGAAAGGATACATTTGACATATTAAATCACCAAGGTAGGTTTACCTTGGCAAGGCATTCTTCCTGATGATGTGTTGCTTAGCCTGTAGTACCTAATCAGATGAGCCAACAATCGGTGTAGCTGACAAATGACAAAAATGTTGATGAAGAGCTGAAAAATCTGGTATGCTTCAGGCCTCCTTAGCATAGTTACAGAGCCAGAAAGAGCCAAGATAGAGAAGTATATCCAGGCTATCACAGTGAGAGCCATTGCTTCCCTACCTTTGAAGATCTCCAAACACGTGCAAGCTGTGTTGCTCCTCCTTCCTTTCTGTAACTGGGAACTTTGTGAAATTCCTAAATAAGAGGCATCATGTGTTTCGTATGAGACTTCCAGACCCTTGTCTTTCTCAGATGAGAACCTAACACTCCCGCCTTAGCTGCAGTGATCAGATTATTCGCGCAGGTTTTTTGCTGATTCAAGATATCCCTATTGTGGATCAGATGGGTTGAGAGCCACAGCAATGTCCCTTGTGATGGGAGGAGAGGCACGGAGGACATTAAATTCCCAAGGTGCTTGCTTGAGGTTTGAAGAACACAGCCTGCCTTGCCCAGTGCCATGCTGGAGGATCACCAGCCCACAGTCCTAGCCAGAACTAGTTCTCTGTGCAAAAGCACAGAAGGCTGTAGCCAAAGTTGTGTCTTGCCTACATTCTCCTACTTGATGCATGCCCAGTGCAACCAATTCCCATTTTGAGGTCCCGTTCCCATCAAGCTGGGGCTAACTCTGCCTTCAGAAGAAAATAGAAGGAGCTGCTGTTCACTATGCACATCTAGGCCCTGGAGCATATGAATTCATACAATGGAGTTGTTCCCATCCTTGCTGAAAAGCTCAGCAGGGTCTGATCTAGAGTCCTTGGGTCATCTGCCCCCTCTCCAAGGCTCCAAAGGACCTGGCTGCTGGGACAGGAGCAGGGGTTATGGGTGCTCAGGAGTTGACTGGAAAGCAGTCTGAAAACTGTCAGGATCAGCCTGGCAGACCATAGGTAGATCACGTAGGCAGCTGTGGGCAAAACTTGATATTACTTAGATGCTTTTGTCCTCTTCTCATCTTTTAGTGAAAATAGTCTTTCTTAGCAATCATTTGTGAAGACAGCCTGTACAATGGCATCCGTTTCTCTCCAGGCATGTTTCTTGTCTCTAGTATGATAAAGTAATGCTTTACCTTTGTTTCTAACACCATCCAGAAAGTTAATGGCATATGAAATTGGAACATTAATAATTTTTCTTTTGCTCTGGGCCCAGATAAAAGAAGACATTGGCATTATGTGGATAAATTATATGGATCAACCTTTAATTTTGTTTGTTTTGCAGTCTGGTAGCCAGAAGAGCCAGCTTGTTTCTCTTTGGGTAATTATTAAATGAATCTGCTTCTGTATAAATGAAGTTTCCAGGTCTGCTATGCCCCGAAACCTCTCCTTCTCAGAGCAGCAGCCTCTGGGTGAGGGGCGAATCTGCCTTAGTTAAGGACATCTGAGCAGCTTCACGCTGCTGCCTCTGTTGTTCTTACACAGCTCAGTGCTGGGCTTTCTGTGGGTGAGAGAGCCTCTGCCCAGCCCTCCAAATACGTTCTCCACCAGGTACCTACTGCTAGGTTCGGCTAAACTCCCTTGTTCTACTGACGAAGTGCATCCTGCAGTGGTAACCCAAATCCTGGCCCTAGCACATGCATTTGTTTTCAAATGAAGGCAAACCATCTGGGAATTATACTGTGAGAGTTGTGTACAAGTATAACCTTTGTTTTACATTCACATCTTTTCAGTAAGGCTGAGGAAGTCCTGCTGTGGTTAGTGAGTGTGATTTACTGAGTTAGGAGGAAGAATAAAAGAAACATACTGCCACCTGATGACTTAGTGGCCTCCTTCTGAAAACAAACAAACCAACCAAAGCCCAACAAGCCAACAAGTAAAGCAAGGGTGGTACACTTCCTGATGGCTGAAACCCTCTGCAGAAATGTTTGCATGTGTAACATTTTCCTATGTCTGTTCATCCATGGGCATGGAGGAGAGGCATAGGGCAAGGAGAATTAGCCCATCCTTATTAACGTGTACCTGCCAATGCACACCTGTGGCACCCAGTGTGCATGCCTGCATCACCTGAGGCTGTTCAGGCCTCTCCATTTCTTTACGTGCTCCCTATCTCCCTCCAGTTTAGAGTGGGATTACTTACTCACTGGTCTGCAGTACTTGCTTGTGAACACAGAAGTATTTTCTTTTCTCTAAAGCATGAGTAATAATGGAGAAAATTAATACCAAGAGAAGTTCCTCAGGATGCTGATCATGCCATTTAAGAATACATCACTTCTTGAGATGCAGGCTTAGCCTTCCTATGCCGAGAATGAAAAAGAGAGTGGTAATGTAGTCACAGACCTGAGAAGAAACCAAGGATCAACTATTAGGGACTAATACAGTGAAGCCCTCTCAACTGGCTAATGAGGTCCGTGGCAAGGTCCACGGCTTATAGTGTCAAGTAGGTGGAATTTTAATCATTTAATTCCTGATCACAGCCCCTGCATTGCATCCTTGATCTCTGTATTCTCTTTTCCATTGTCGTGTTCAAGTGCATCTTAAAATGCAGCTCAATTAATTTAGTGAAAATTGGAATAAAGTAAAATTTATGGTTTTAAAAAGTAGCCAATTTGACACAGAATAAGCAGCTGTCTTGTCAGGCATAACAACAAAATGTTGTTAAGACATCAGGGTGGAAGAAGAGACTGTGTATTAAGTTTCTGACAGCTGGATTCATGTTTACAGCTTTCAGAAACCCAACAGCTTATAAAAAGCATTATAATTTCTGTAGAACAAAGAAATATTACTTCAGTGCTCATCTATGCCAACAAAGAATGATTTTCAATGTGTTCTCTCAATTCCTTAAAAAACATTTTCTTTCCTTTCAAGAAAGCACTAGATTTTGAATAAACATTATGCTAGACAGAGCTACTAGAAGACCAGTAAACAAAAAGTTTTCTAGAGCTGAGCTAAATTTCTTAAAGTTATAAATTTATTAAAATTAAAAAATTGCACTCCTGGTCCTGAAATTATTCACGATGTGACACTAATTCACTGAAAAACTTAGCTGCAAAACATTTGGTGGCTGAGTTACAATGGTGGTGATGGTGTGATTGTGTCCCCCTTTTATCTGATTCCTTAATGTTTAGAGCATTTGCCCAGGACTGAGGAAACCTCCGGCTGAGGGAGATTAAACCCAAACATGTAAGACGCGTATGTTGGGGTGGAGCTTCTTCAGTACCTATGCTGATCCTGTTCTCCTCTGAGTAAACTAGTTGTAAACTAGCTTTCTCTCTGTAAACGAGCTCCCTAGGAGAGGGACAAACCTGCTGATGAGGTTCAGAGGGTCCCTTCTCTGCTGCTGATGTTTTCCATATTAATATACAAGGTGCAACAACTCTAACAGGAAGGGCTACAGAGGGACCTCAAATGGTCCCTAACCCATCACCTCAGGTACTTGTCTGGGCTGGAGTAGGCACAGGAGTGAGTTCAGTTTCTACTAGGCTTCCAGTGGTCTCAGTTTAATTGCCCATATAGCTGTGTGTACAAGCTGGAACAGTCTGTTCCCACCGTGGCTGATGCCCTGGTAAATAACAACCTGGGAAGTGGCAATGGGGGTTTCGTTTTCTTTGACACAAGGGTGAAACAAACCTAAAACTATCACAACTTGGCTGATTTCCCCAAGCAGCGAGCATACCTACTAATATTTTGTAGTTCATTGCGAAGGTATAGAAGAAACTCAGCTTTCATTTTGTTTGTTTTTCTCAAATGGAACATATCAGTTTGTGTTGAATGGAAGGTCTCACATAAAATTTACAATATTTTTACATGCCTGTAAAAACCTTTGATTTGGATTTAATGAATTTGAAGGAACCTGCCTCATCCTTTTTGAAGAGGATGAGACTGACACATTTAATTCAATTTGATCTGGAACAATGGTCTCAAATTATTATGGTTCAGATATTGAACACTGAAAAATCACTTTGTTGTAGGCCCATATCAGTTCCCTTCTATCCATTTAGCAGAACGGGAATGTCAGAGACTGCCAAGCCCGTTACTGATTTGGAGATACTCTTGTGTCTTCAGCCAGTATTTTCTGTAGAGGGGTGCAGTGTTGTGCTGACATTGGCATTTACACATGGATTGTGAAACCCTGCTTCTCGGTTGAAGAGTATAAACTACTAACACCTGCCCACATTGGGCGTTTCCTGGGTAATCAAGCCATTTTCATGTAAGTCGTTTTGCAATACCAGTATTTTCAACTCTATAGGCACATGGTATGTGGGAGACAGGACTCTGTAATTTAGCAGAGCAGTAGTGGGTGAGATTTTCTGTGAATTGCATGTACAGTGTGATTATATGTAGGGGATCCCATTTTTCAGTTAATTTTTCAAAGACTGAATGAAAAGTTGGCATCATTATTTTGATTAGACTACAAAAATATTTATTCTACTCTAGTTAAAAGAACAACTCAACTACAGTATGTTTGCCTGGGTTGATTTTTATTATTTCTCCTCAAATGCTTTCTGGAGGAACCATAAATATCAGCGTTCCTTTCTTTCTCCTCCTTTATCCTTATCCAATCTCTTGCTAACACTATTGCTCTGCACATTTTACATTATAGCTCATCTCAGTGAATCTCAACTGTAGGAGATGAAAAAAAAATTACTGTGCCTTTTAAATCTGGACAGAGTAGGTACTTTGGGTATTGCGGTTTTCTGAGGTACTTACAGGAATATTATTGTAATAAATAGATGTATTATCCTAAGTGTATGGATGTTGTACTAAACTTTGGCTCCTTCTTTTAACAGGCTGTGAAAGAAGAGACCTCTTTTGTAAATCCCAGTAAGACCTCCAGCCTGCAGGACCCTAATGTAAGGTCTGTTGCTTCTCATCCGTAGGGAAAACATCAAAAAAATGCATTATGTAGGGAGGCATTTTCCAAACATTATCTCAAACAGGTGTTACAGGTTAATTTGCTCATCCCCAAGTTGCTGTGTAAAGTTCACAAAGCAACGACCTGAGGAGAAGGTGTCTGTCAGAAGGGTGCTTATTTTATATGCATATATCAGATATAGTTGAAGAATTAATAAAAGCTGAACTTCAAAAATCAGACCAAGTGTATATACTTAAACAACTGACAAAAGCTCAAGGCAAAAAATCAGGTCTTTGAACAAACTTAGGAAAGCTTATATAAAAATAACTCAGTTTTCATATCTTTTGTATCAGAAACGTGCTAGCTGTCCAAACTGGAATTTCCGTGTGTTTGTGTTTTTCTGATTTGTGCAAGGGTTTGTTTGTTTGTTTGTTTGTTTGTTTGTTTTTTCAGAAGAAAAGGCATTTGGTATATAGCCTTCAGAAAAATGGGTCATTTGCAGGCAGTAGTGACTACTTTGGATTGTACTGTTGTTCTGTTGATAGTGGATAGTAGTCTTCCTTTTTTGGGGTGGCCATTTTGAAGAGGTTTATTAATTGTAAGGATTATTTAAATGGCACAGTATGCTGTCTTGTAGCAGATGATTAGAGAGGAGGTTATAGCATGGGTACTTGGAAATTGCCTGCCATTATGTGTATGGTAGTGCCATCACTTTGGACATCTTTAGTGTCCAAATCTGAGAGGAAAGTTTGATGAAAAAAATTACGGATTTGAAGCATGGCAATCACACTGGCTGTTAATCAGATAATTATGCTAGCATATATGCTATGTATATGTTTATGTAATATACGTATGTGCTAGGGCACTAGTCATCTCATGATTTTATTTTATAACTTTCTAGTGGTGACTCTTGCAACTGAAAGCAGACACTTAAACATCTTATAGAAAAGTCTGGATGAGGAGGGTAATGAATTATGTTTGACAAATTAAGTAATTTTGAACTCTAGAAGAAACAGTTATAGTTGTGAAAATTTGTCAACCCTTTTTTCAAATGTGTATCTTTCCTATAAGGTGATAAATCAGCAAGAGTCTTCAAAAAACATTTCATTTAAAAATTACTTTCTGATCAGATTGGACTAGCAGAGCTGTTATGTTTGCTTAGTGAAAGCAGATAGCTAGAGAAGAACGGTGAGGATGGTTGGTGGTGCTGAGGCAGGAGGAGACATGAGGGGTGATGCTATTGCTTTCTGTGGCAATCCCTGGCTTGCCTGCAGTACAGCTGTGATTCCCAGTTCCCCACATCTCTTATCTTGGAACACCCTGCAGAGCTGTAACTTCTAGCCTGGCAGGCCATGAATTTCCTATTTGTTTGTCCAAGGGGCTGCAAAGTCTACTTTATTTAGAATTATATTTAGAATCACCAACTTGGTGCTCCTGTGTGATTGCTCTTTTTAGACCTCTACAAAACCTTCTTAGGACCACTGAGAAAATTCATCACATATGTTACACAGTAACCTATTTCTTTGTTTAATAATTATGGGTTTCATGCATTATCTTTGCCACAACGCCTTTTGTTGGGTTCCTGTCACTTCCAGAAACAGTTCAGGAGGACCTGTTTGTAAAGCCCTGTGTGATTTGGAACATGGCTAAAATCTTCTATTCCTTAGTCACGTTTGCTGACTTCTGCATAATATCTGTAGAAAAGCCTTTCCATTTCACATTTTGTAATAGATTCTCTCCTTCTTCATCATGTTGAGCTGTAAACGAGTTGTGTGCTTTGTGAGGTGAAGTACTAGTCAGCATGAGTAAGGATGGCAACCTGTCTGCAAAGCTAATTTTACTGTTTTCCTTTGCGCACATCCAAGCTTATAAACTCAAAAGCCACTTTGGAGTTCTCAGCATGCAGCAGTCCGGTGTATATTTGTCTAATATTTATTTTTATCTGGTTTATGTCAAGCATTGTTTCCTCTACAGTCAGTTGTGCCAAATGAAATGGTATTGGTTTATTGCTTTGTGTCTTTGTCTTGAAGGTACAAATATACAAGTAATCAATGCTCAGGGATAGATCAATTTTAACAGCCTGCATTCAAAACTCAGAGAATAATGCAAAATAAATTCAGTGTCTTACCAATTCTCTTTTTCCTTTAAGTGGCTTCCCTTTCTGCAGGGACATATGCACCCTTGCAGACAGCCAGTATGTGACCTATTTGCCAATAACATCCTCTATAACCTCTATTTTGTAGACTTGGATGGACATAAATGAACCTTTGCTTTGCTACAAATTGCATTTGAGTAGAGTCAACAGGTAGTTCATACTGGTCAGACAAGTCACCTGGGAGTTTTTCTCTTCTTTAGTTGAGAAATATGCAAGTATCCTTTGTGAAAAAGCCCTCCCCATGGAATATAACTTTTATTCCTGAAAGTACCTATGCAGACATTTCTGTAGACCTGTGTGAATGTTTGAGGAATGTTTGTTTGCAGAAATATCTTGCCAGTTGAAACCAGTATCTGTCACAGCTATTTAACAATACTCCACTCTTAATGCAATGGATTTATAGCAGGGACAGTGACTTCATGTATTTGGTTACTGATGACTGTACAATGCACTAGCAAAATGCTCTGTTATTTCCAAACCCAAGACATTGGGAAATTTGTTCAGGCTAACCAGTAAGCAAACATACATAGTTTTGGTCATTAAGTGAAGCATGCATTGTTCATATAAATAGGGAAATAGAAGGTGAGGAAGAAGAGTTGTAGTGCTTGTTTCGTTAAAGAACTGTGCTCTCTTTGCTACCATTTTGTCTACTCGTCCATTGCCACTCTGAAGATTACACTTCTAATGAATTAACTGCTTGGATATGGCCTGTAATCCCCCTGAGCAATTATTTTAGCATCTGCCACAGCAGACTCAATTTGGCTAACAATTGCTATAGCTCTTTGTAGAATTAGTTCTGGTTCAACTAGTAATTACTCATATGTATGTGTGGTATAGATACTTTTGCTACAAGCAAGTCTCCAGTCATTTTGTTGGGCATGGCCTCAGAATGGTGCATAATGTTGTGCTTATGCAAAGTCATCATGTATCAGTCAGCTTATACACCTGCTTTCTTTGCCTGTTGGCAAAATGCAAATCCTTCTATATCTAAGTCATTTTAAATATCAGGAGAAAGCCCACCTCTGAAGCTGAGATTGCACTATTTTGTCAGCTTTCAGGAGGGGAAAGCTTGTGAAATTTGCTGTCATTTGGTGCACAGGCAGGAAGGGTAAGGTTTGTCTCCTGATATTCCTGATAGTAGCTAACCCGTATGTGACTCCTTTCTCCTTCCTGCTTTTGGATCTATAGCTTTCCTTCCCCTGGATAGGATTTTTTTTTCCTCCCAGACTGTTTCAAGTGCTTGTTCCCACATTCAGTGAGGAAAAAGCTGGTGACTCAGTAACCCAGTACATGCTGCAGTGTCACCTTACAATCTCCTTATTCCACAATTAAGACTGATATAGTGCACTATGAATTGGAACACAGTCATACATTCTCCTCGCTGACCCTGCTGGTTTGCTGATAACCTCTAGCAGAGCAGCAGATCTGGACAGTGGTAATAGGGGAAGTTGTATGGTTACCTCATCTGGATCCATCCAGGCTGCACATGACAGAGCTCTCAGCTGAACAAAGTCAAATGAGAGCAACTAACAGGAGGGGAATTTCAGAAGCAGGTTAAGTAGGAGAGCCATGAGTTATTTTGATAAGACACAGATTCCTACCAAGAAGAGGTCGACGTGTCTTCGTTACAGCTCTGTTGTAACAGACTTGAAAGCACACACGTTTTCAACATCCAAGTAATATGTATAGAGAAGTACAGACCAGCTATATAGCTGGGGCTTAACCATTTTGGACAAGGCAGAACATAATGTTGGCTTATGGAAGAAGAAATACCTGGCTTTTTTTACTGCCTGTATCAACTCAAGAAGAGATACAGTTAGTTTGCAGTTACCACCTTGCATAGTGAGGCATGCTTGTTAAGGCATGTAGTAAAAATATGTTTGTGTGAATGTTGGTGTAGTTTGTAATTTGCAATGCCAGTCATTTTGCAATGATTTTTAATGGTACTTCTTTGGGGATGTACGGCCCCAGTCTGCAAGGGAGGCAGTGATCATGTCAGACTGTTTTATGACCAACAAGAGGAATTAATCTTCCACTAGAGCTAGATAAGCCTTTCTAACAAAACATTTTCTTCTTTAGTATTGTAAGAGCAGGAGCTGTCATGGAGCCGAATGGGCCAGGAGGGATTATGAGGAAGTTACAGAGGTATTTCCCTGTCTGTTGCAAACTTCCTTACACCCAGGTATCTAACTTGGTGTCTGGATGGAAGTGTCAAGGTAGAAGAGTTCAGGGAGAATTCACTTTTTAGATATCTAATTTAATTCAGGTTTGAGATTACTGCATGTTCTTATGTATAGCTTTGGTAAGGCCCTCATCACTTGCCTTCAACTGGGATTTTTTTATTTGATTCTTTTAGCTTTGAGAGATCAGGGTTCAGGCTGTTTGCCACAGCATTTATATAATGAAGGAAGTATAAAAATGAAGGTTGTAGTCACCTGTTTTGTTGTCTCCTCTCCTCTTGATCAGACGCCTGGCCTGTCTAGTGACCAGGGATGAAGAGGTTTCTCTCCTGCAGCACATCAAGCAAATGTGAATCGTGTAGTTACCTCTTCACCTTTTCATAACCTCATACATTTCTTAGTAAAGGGATGGGCTACTAGAAAGATAACCTCTTGAACTTTCTTTCCAGAAATTTCCCACCTAATGCCAGCCTGCTTCATTTGTTAAATGTAATAAACATATAAACACAGAACCCCATCAAGATAATTCCTTCCATTATTCCTCTCCGTATTCAAAGCTTTGCCAGACAGAAGCACCCATCTGTACAACTTCCACAATGCCTATACATGAACCATGAAGTATCTGTTTTCTCTCTGGCTATGACCACCTGGGTAAGCTGATACTGTGTATGCAGAGATTGCATGTGCACAGATTGTCACACACAGAGTTTGGGTATATTTAACATAAAGGTCAACACATTGCTTATTTTGTTCTCTTGTTCAAACGTGGCTGAATGTAATCCCTGGTGTAACTCTGCTGCACCAGCTTCAGGAATTCCACTTTGTGAAGAATTAGACCATATTAGTACAGATGTCAGGAACTGCTAATACTTTGGAACCAGACAAAATACTGGTTGTTCTCAGGCATGGTCTGTTTGCCAAGACAAACTTTCATCTTGGGACAAGTCAGACAGTGGAAATGTTGGCAAAAACTCCTAAAGTTAAAGAAAGTTTGAGAAGCAACTGAAATAAAATTTGTAAGACAGGAATTATCTGGCATTTATTGGATTTGCTGGTAATGTACTTTTTTCTTCGTGGTCACTTGGAGCTTAGGAAAGTTTAGACACGATACGTGTCTGATTCAGGTGATCTGGCTGAAGGTCTTCAAGAGCTGGTACATGTAAACAACTAACACCTTCTTCATCATCAGCTAAATGTTAGTCATTTTGTGAGCAGCTGTTTCCTGTTACATGCATAAGACTATCCAGATCTTAAAATAGTTAGACACACTCTTTGGAGGTTATGTTTTGAAAAATTGAAATAATAATTGACATTGTTTCTGAGAAATTTTAGTTAGTTATCGTAGAATTACAGAACTGTTGATTGGAAGGGACCTCTGGAAGTCATCTAGTCCAGTCTCCTGCTCAAAGCAGGATTGTCACCAACACTAAATCCTGTCAGCCATGGCTATGTCTATCTGAATGTTGAAAGCCTCCAAGGGTGGAGACTATACAGCCTCTTATGCAAAATACCAATTAAAAGTGTAAACACAAGTTCCCCCATTTCAGTGGCAGGTGCCCAAGTGCTGTCAGTGAAGAGCCCTCTTCAACTGAAGCCCTCAAGTTGGCCTGGTCAGTTATTATGTTCTTGTCACTGTTGCCACTTGCTATTGTGCACCATGTGATACATTTATAGACTGCAATATTTGTTTTCCCTTATAACATGCTTTTGGATTTCTACCAGCTCTGGCATGCTTTACACCCCACATGGTTCAGGATTTGTCTGTGGATTTCTTTCTGTTTAGACCAACTGCTGCATCACCCTTTGTTGATCCTTGTTATCCAAATTATCTCATCTTTCATAGGATTGCAAATAGAAATATTCTTCTTATGTGGGAGTAGGTATAAGCACCAGCTGGTGCTTTGTGCATTCATTTATTCTAATTTTCTTTGTAAATCTTCCCATCCAAAACCAAATTATGCTATTACATTAAGTCTAATTACATTAGGAGCTGCTCAACATACAACATAAAATTAAATGTTATCTCACAGAGCTTGATGATTCTGCACACCAGAAAAGAAGGGTGGAAAGTATTAAATTATATCAAGTTATACAGGGTACAGATGAATCAGGAGAAGTAATCACAGGCACTCTTCTGAATGCCCAATGCAGAGTAAGCTTTGCTTATACAGATTGGCAGAATGAGATTCCCCTGCTGTGGCTTGTGTATCTGATGTACACTAGGCTTTGAGTTTGGCTGCCTTTCAATTTACGTGAATATGTCCTACAGCTTTTCTGACCACAGTGATGATACTTCTTACATATAACTTTCGTGTATCAAGGGAGGAGTGTCGCTCAAAGTAACGTCTGCATTCTTGTGCTTTTCCCTTTCCTTTCTCACCTGCACAGACTGCATTAATATTGGAATTATCATCTCTTGGTATCTGAGCTAACATCCTGCCTGAAGTACCTGGTGCAGTGTGAATCTCAACCATTTTTTTTCAGAGAACTTTGGCTCTCCGCAGGTGATATGACCATATGAGCAAGGTGCAAAGCATACTGATGTTTGTCTAATCTGTACACATTTTGGATCTGAAACTAACACCTCAGTATCTGTCTTTATACATACACTTCCAGTGAATGTCAGGGTAGCTTTCCAACAGCACATAGGCATGTGCACAGAGAGTTTGTTCTAGCTTATCCAACAATATGTTCTCTGCCCACTGCCTTTTTCTGTCAGTGACACTGACTTAGGACTCTTTGGACTCATAACTCAAGACAATATTTTTTAAAGAAAAAACCAACTTTCCTTTTTTGTATGGAAAGCTAGGGTTCTGGAGTGGTAGTAGTGTTCTCAGGCAAACGGAATTTATTGTACAGCTGCTTATCAGCTGCTCAAGACTTCAAGGCACATGAACTGATTTTTATTTAGAAATTTCAATCAACAGAGACAACTGTGGCCCACAAAATTCTCTTGGACACTGTATCTAACATAAGTTCTTACAAAGATTGCAAGTCTGGGACCTTATCCATGGACAGTTTCTAGGTAGGTAGTTTCTAAGCATCACAGAGCTGAAGTTTTGGACCAGCCATCCAGAGAGGGCTGTGGTAGGAGATTTCCACATTGATATTTGGAGGCTGAGAATAGGCATGTCACCTGGATGATTGTGGACAGCTTGTTTCCTCAAGTCAAAGACTTCAGTTCCCTAGAAAAACAGACATATACAAAAGAACTTTTAGGGAGGTCAGAATTGAAGCTGATTAAAAATTATGTGCTCTATTTTACCTGACATGAACTTCAGTCAATCCAAGCAGGTTGTGTTTTCTTAGAATCAGAATGTACTTAACTCTATGAAGCAGTCTGAAACATAACATTAAAATATCTCCTTCTCATGTATTGTGAAATATTCTAGGAAAACTAAGAACATTATCTATGTTGACTTCTTCCTAACAAATATTAATTGCTTTTAAAAAGCTCCTTTTTCATTCATTCTTCATCCTCAAAATTAAAAATCATTCATTCTCCAACTAAAAAATTTCAACCAGCATTTCCAAAACCAAAGTGAATAGCTAAATACACAGCCTGGCCTCAATCCAGTGGACAGGTTAATTGATCTGCTACTACGTTTTTTTTCAGGAACCTCACCCAGTAATTTCTGCATCAAGCCATAACTTCAAGCTGAACTCTTGCATACCCTTTGCATGCCAGTCTGCATTAAAGATTGAAGATAAGACACCTAGATATGTTCTTTGACTTCATTCCGAGTATTAAAGACCTCTTTGACCTGTTGCCTGAAGTCAGATGCTGATGAATTGCTTGTAATTGTATTCTTAATCTCTGAACTACAGAGAAAGGAGCAGTGCTCAGACCTTTCAGATGAGGTTAAATTGATTAAATACCCCACTCGAGGTACATTTCTTTGGCTGTGTCCCTTAAACTGCACCTAGGCTCTTTGGAAACCACAGCATTTATAATGGCTGTCCTAGTTGCTCTATGGAGAGTTAAGATTTGTAGTGCAGTTTGACCTTAGATACTGTGTGTTGACCTGCAACATTACTCTGAGCTGGGCAAAGAGAACAGTTTTCTGTATCATCATTATCTGTCTGTTGGAACACAAGAGCATCACATTGTCATCTAGACTGCAAATACATTTTCATTACAAGGACAAGGGAGGGGAGGGAATTTTTTTCCTTTAAAAGAAACAGAACTCAAGTGAGGAGAGTAAGGAAAGCCAACAAGCTGGTTTTGGATCACGCTGCTGCTCTGTAGCAAGGAGCTTTGTTGTACGTCTGCAATCCATACACAGTCCCAGTTTAAAAAAAAAAAAAGAAAGGAAAAGCCTTTATTCAGAAAGTTCGATACTGGCAATAGCTTTCAAAAGTCCAAATAACCTTTTGGACAGCTAACCTGTATTCTTAGAAAAGCTGCTGTATCAGAGTGAAAAAGCATGCATTATTGTTTCTTAGCTTCAGATGGCCATAACTTTGGAAAAGAGAGAAAAGTGTGAAACCCTTAGAGCACAGACAGAGAAAACATTTGTGTGCTTGCGTGTGTTTGCTTAGCTTGTTCGGCTATGTCTTTGATACACAAGAGAACACGTCTATCAAATATTTTTCCTTCCTTCCTCGCTTTTTTCCCCCAAGACTTCACTACCATATTCCCACTTAAAGAGGGTTCTGAAGTCAAAAATCAGCCAGTGTTCTATTTTTTTTTCCATGAATCAACACCTGGAGGCAGGTCAGCCTTCATGCAGATGGCTGTATCCTTGTTAATTGTGGAGCTTTTAGCCTCTACCTCTTGGCCTTAGACTGGGAACATGGAGGGAGAGAGATTGTTCCAGATGGAAAAAAAGGCACAGACAGAAGCAAAGAGGATAAAACCTGTAAAAGACAAATGCAGAAAGCAGGTTTCCCCAGCAGTCTTTGGTGGTTTTAAAATTCTGAACTGGATCTTCCAGGGAAAAAGAACTTGTTTTATCCCTTTCAGCTTACTAGGTGCACAATTGTTTGCTCCCACACAAGCCTACTTGACGCGTTTCAAACAAGTATGGAGGTCTGTCAGTAGCCAGCTTAGCAGGGGTCAAGGAAGGCATGTCAGTCTGTGGCAGCCACAGTATGCAAAGGTGTGGTGCAGGCAGCAGCATAGCCCCAGCCCTGTGAACTAGTCTCCCCATTACAGCTGAGCCAGGGAGGGACCCCGTGAGTCCCTTAGAACAAGCACCTACATCATGTCCCCAAGGAATTTCCAAGAAGGGGACAGCCGTGGTCACTTGAAATGTTCCAGAGTGTGAGGTTTTGGGTTTTGGGGGTTTTTTGGGTTTGGTTTTTTTTTTTTGTTTTTTTTTTTTTTTGTGAGCAGTTTTGGTTTCAGTAGCCCTGTTGGCTGCTACTCTGAGAACAAAATGAATTTCTTGGGCTTGGTGGGATCTCTCTTTAGGGCTTGTTTATGTTTCTGTGGAGGCTTGTGAAACGGGCTGAAGCTGGTTCAGTCGAGTATGCTGGCTGCTGCTCAGGAGTGTGCTGGGGCTCTCAGCGCACGGGCGGTTTCTGATGACCTGCCACTGCATGCTGACATTGGCGGTTGTTATTGTCATTCTCACCAGGAAGTGACAGATTTTTGTGTAAGGTGCCAGGTCATTAAGTAACTCTGTCTTGGTTCAGTACCTTCATTTTTATTCTGTAGTGGTTGGATACTGTTACAGGGAAAAGATTTCTTATGAATAAATGACATTGAAACAGAACCTTGTAAAGGAACTGTAATGCACTGCATGACTACACGTTTTCTCTTTCTTTTCTTTTAAAGTCTGAATCCTGCTGATCCTTCAACACTTTGGGTTTTGTTCAAGCTCACATAAGTCA
The DNA here is from genome assembly GCF_965231255.1 of Vanellus vanellus. Classification (NCBI taxonomy): domain Eukaryota; kingdom Metazoa; phylum Chordata; class Aves; order Charadriiformes; family Charadriidae; genus Vanellus; species Vanellus vanellus. The sequence continues at coordinate 98,103,916 of NC_138906.1, read as the reverse complement.
CTACATGTAGGGCTATAAACTACAAATGGTGATACCTGCACATAATGACTGTTTAAATAGCCAAAATAATTACAAGGTTTTTATTCAAGAATCATAACTTTCCATACAAGACAATATATTCTGGCTGTCGAATTCAAAAGCTAACAATGGAAATTATTCTACTTTGTAGTTGCTTCTTTTTCAGGAATATCAATGAGATCATTTTTAAGAGTTTGTGTGATATTAAAAGGCTGCCATTTTAAAAACACAGATCAGGCTTCAAGTTGATCAAGCTGAGCACTTCTTGCATGTGGTTGTTGAAGTGAGAGTAGCAACAGTTTTGAGCAGTTCAGACTGAGGAAGAGTGTTTGGAGATGAAACAGGAGCTGTCAAGGATTTTTTAGGCTGGTGTGGAAAGAGCTAACCTAGCAAGGTTTTAATGAGGGCAAAAATCCAGCTCTGCAGTTGGTAGGACTAGTCTGACATTTCATCTCACGCTTGTGGTAGACCGGATTCAGTCAGCCTCTTCGGGCGGAGGCATTGCCAGTGCTCCTTTTCATTCAGAGGTAGCTTCAATTTACACCCTGGATAACCTTCAGCTTCTCAAACTATGCAAGTAAATGGTGCTTGTGTCTCTCCCAGAGGTCTGCTAAATATCAGGAGAAAGATAGTCACTGCATCCAGCCTCTAACAAAAATGATGGCAAAATATAATAAAGGGAAAGATTTTTTTTCTCTTAAAATTGTAGTGCTTTTGCAAAATGAGTGAGTGGGATACTTTACTGGCGTGATACAAAATACAAGTAAAGTTTATCTGAGCAGTTAAAATCACTGAAATAGGAGTAGGTGTGTCTAGTGGTTCTGTATCTTGGCTTTCTTTTTATATTGTTCACTTGAAAATTTGCAGCATTCAAAAGAAGATAATAACTTTTTAATCTATTTGTTGGGTTAGAGACTAGGTCCTGTTTGCTTCTCAAACACTTTTAATCACAGCTGAATGAAATTTTTCATGTGAAACTTTTTTCTAGACAAATTCAGAACTTTAAAATGTTTCATATATACAAATCAGTTTCATAACTTGCTTTGAAATCATAAATTGCTTTAGTTACAAAATTACACAATATCTTTTCAAACAAAATTTTGATTTTGGCAATTGAAATAGCTGCTTTGAAAGTCCCACCCACTCCCCTTTTTTTACAATTGTAAACCATGAGAATCGAAAGGAGTTATACAGGCTTTGTAAAATGAAACTTTTTAAAGGAACTGGAATTATAATTTCAAATTTTCCTTTGAAAATATCTGATTTACTTTCATTAAAGATTATAATGTTGTCTTGAGAAATTTGAAGTAGCCATGAACTGGAAATACGTTTTTTACCAGCTTTGCTGTTCCTCACTGTGCTGTTTCCTGAGCCCTTTGATAGTATCAGTGCATTGCTTATCCTTTTGAGCAAACATTTTTCAACTCGCATGTAGTTGATACCACTATTTTTCTTCCTGCTTTCATTGGGTTCATGAAAAGCTTTAAAACTTGTAACTGCTGTCTTAGAAAGGTGTTGGAGAATTGTGGGGAATGCTCATTCAGAGCAAGAATTTCAGCTAATGTATTTCAGAAAGCTTGAGCTGGAAGTAGTGGTATTACACACATTCAAAGTCCTTGAGGACTTGACCATCAGATCCAGTCGTTAAACTGGTCTTAACATATTTATCCTGCTTATGTTCAAACTTGAATTGAAAATCGCTTTGGGTAAATCAAACTAGTAATTTTGTTTTCAGTTGTCAAAATCTACCTTTGGTTTAGCACAAGGTGTCTAGAAAAAGATTAGGTAGAGCAGTCATCCACTCTGAGGTTTGTCTTGATGAAAATTACATTGGGGGCTTCCATCATGATGTTGATTCACAGATTTCCAGATCAGACATGCTGACTTCAAGATTAAAACAAGATAGTTTGGGCTTTTTTCTTCCCTTATCATCCCCTTATTTGACAGCCTAAGAAACTCAGCAAAAAGTCTGAAAACCTATCTGGATTTTTCTGCATTAATCTCATTGCAAATCTGAGATATAAATGACTGACCCTGAAATTGGAATATGGGAAGGGGCAAGATATGAATCTTGCTGCTATCTGTACTGACTTCTTGAAATTAATAGGATCAAAAAGCTGAACAAAAATTGTCAAAAGTTGTTCCATGAAAAGTAGAACTAATAGAGTTGTGTTTATCATTTATGTATGTCCTTTGTACTCTCCTGCTTCCTGTTCCTCCATCTTATGTTCTGTGACCTCCCCAAAGACTGAAAAACACATAGGAAAACTGAAGATATAACCTGAAGGCTATGCCATCCTAGTAGGTTCTGTTGTAGCTGGACAGCAGGTTCAGAAGTGAGCAGAGAGAGTTAATGAAGCTTAAAACCCACAGGGGCATCAGAGAGAACTCCAATTGTGAAGATTAAATATGCTTATCTTATTATGGTTTTAGAAAGCTAATACGATGCAAGTAGACTAAAAAAAAATCCAACCCAAATTTATAATATTAGAGACAAAATTGTGCCATTTCTGTCAGTTCTGGAATGTACTTCAGTGCATGAGCAGTCCCACCAGCAATCAGTATGCCTACTTACGTACTAATTTACTATCTGACTTCAGATTAGATGGCAGAAAACCATTCAACAGATTATTAATCAAGACTTTCAAATTACTCATTTAATTTTTGGGCATATTTATTATGTTGATAGCATTTCTAATACACATATGGTGCATTTAATCATAATGTGTTGCTTCAAATAAAAGTAGTATTTAAGATAATTCGTGTGTCTTCATGCCACTGAGGCTTATGGTTGAAATGGTTTCCTTCCAAGGTCATGAAGATCTTGTATTTAGTATTTTTGTTATTTGTATTCAAGCCTTAGTTAACTACTGATTAGAGAGAAGATCCTTTTATGTGGGCTTCCTCGTTCCCATTTCTAAGCTTTGCTCTAGCTCTGCAGATGTGTTCATGATGTATTCATTCATAAGCATCGAAACATGTCTGAGTTTTGCTTTTTTTCTAGCAAGTATCCTTTTCTTGGACCAAATCCATTAGCTCATTTCCCTTGAGCCGCTCTTTCAAATGCAGAAGGATAATGTTTATTTTCAGGTAAAAACTATTTTAAGCAGAACAGGTTTCACAATTCATAAAATAGGTTTTGTTAAAGATATTTTTGTAAAAATATTTCTGACATGTCTGAATTGCTGGGCTGTTATTGAAATGCTGTATTTTGGAAACAGTGACATTTCCACGTGGTCTTTTACATAGGCTCTGTATTTGTAATCTGTTGCTGCTTTTATAAATGGTATGCTATGCACAGGAGAGTGAGTTTGCACATCCTTTTCTGTTCATACACACTGGTCTGTGGACTATAAATGGAACAAAAGGATGGACTTCAATGGGCACTTACCACTTTGCAAGATAAATGTGTGTTGATGAGTTAGAGCTTTGCTGATATGCCTGCAGTAGTTTAAATAAAGACTGTGCCACATATATTTTTCTTGTTATTTTTAGAAGTCCAGCTCCAGTGCGACCTGAAACTACGCCATCAACTGGCCCTACAGAAAAGCAGGAAATTAAAGTTTCTCGCGTGAGGAAGTTAACGAGGCAGTACAGTTTGTGAGTAACGTATAGCACTATCTTTATGGTTTTGCCTACTGCAGCTGAAAATGAAGGAGGATGCTAATTATTGCTCTAGTTTTGCCTTCTGAAAGGCATGAGTGTAATTACATGATAATGATCTCATACTGATAGAGTTCCTTTCATCTCTGAGCATCTTTAAGCTTTTAATACGAAGTGAATTTGCTGTCCCTATGCAGTTGCTAACCCTCAGAATTGCAGGCCCTCTGCCTTTTTCCAAGATTATAGGTTAGAAATTAAAAACCTCTTTTCCACACAAAATGTGAGCTGGAGCTGGTGTGAGCTGGAGCACGCTGCTCTGTCTGCTTCATTACAACCTCATTCGTAAAATGAGGAAAACAGTCCTTAGCTGTTGGGTGGTCAAGCTGTGCTGTCAACCATTCCCTCTCAGAAAGTGTACCTTCTCTCTCCCTCTCTCTCCATGATTTTGTCACATGCAGAAATGGCTGAGCCCAGTTTAGCTACAGCCAGCAAAGCTGGGTCTCTCAGTCCTGGCAAAAGTGATCTGTGCCTATAAGGGCTTTGGCATCCCATTACACCTAATTCGTCCAATCTGAGAGTCTCTGGAGATGTGAGGTACTGAATAGATGTGGAAATCAGTTTGTTGATTTGTCCTTCATCAGAAAGGACAGACGAGGCCACTAGAAACTAGGGGATTAAACTGAATAGAAAAGGAAAAAAGGGACAATGTCAGCATAAACTTATTAGTACAAGAATGCCAATGCCAGAATGAAGAAAAAAGTATGTATGTTTTCTACGTGGAATGGTAACTGTTAGTTCCTCCAGCAATTTAACATTCTCATGTCACTAAATATACAGCAACAACAGGAAAAGTTTTTCTTCTGTCCAAAAGGATTCTAATAAATATCGATATATAGTTATTTTCTGTCTAAATATTAAGAATGCTAGCTTTCGATACGAAAAAAAAAAGAAAAAGTAACAATCTACATCACCAAAACTGAAAAATTATTTAGGAGAAGAAACAAAAGAGTGAATCAAATTGAAGCTAGGAGGAAAATGAGCAATAAGCCAAATTGTTTGTTCATTGTCCAGGAGACCAAGACTGACATACAAGAACACACAGCCACAGCTTGGTCAGCAGGCCACATGACATGCTTTCTTTTACCATGATACATCAACCAATATGGTTTGAAAATGAGACAGGAGATGGGAGTTGACAACTCAAGCTGGGAAGTTTGGTTCCCTTACAGCCCGCTAATCCTGAAGATAAGGTGTGACAGGGAACTTGGCAGAGTTCCGTAGGAGCAGTTTCCCAAGGCCTGAATGAAGCCTGCTCACTCACTCTGCCCAGCATAGCCCAGACAGCAGTATGCTTTTCTTGAATGAGACACCACTTCTACCACCTCTTTTTGTAGAAGCAAGATGCATCTGATTTTTCAGATTTTGGTATAATGCAGGGACTTGTAGATAGCAGTCAGCAAAGGAAAAGGCTGTAACACTGAGAGGAGCAATTATTTGATGCTGTTCATATGGCAGGTAATGAACAAGACACAGTGGCTGAACCTGTTCTTTGAGCACACTGATACGTAAGGACAGGCAAGAAATTTGTGTCCTATCGCTGGTATGGTCACAGGTTTTGTATGTTGTCGTGGAAAAGTTTTTTATTTAAGCTTTGACCTAAACAGGTTGTTAAATACTGGTACATGGCAAACAAAGAGAACAGGGTTATGCTGTGTAGACAATTTTCATGTAAAGGATACCTTAGTGATGTTATGCATGCAGAAGGAGAAAATTTCCCATGGGACCATCAAAGTAAGGTAGTAGGATAAGTTGGCATGGCGTCGGAGATAACAAGTCTAGTAAGAAATCAGTTTTTAAGAATCTGGGTGAAAAAAATTGCTCTAGAGTAGGTCAGGGATGAAGCAGAATCAGCTATTCTTAGATCATTCTTGTGTGCGAAAGTGTTTAGCCAACCTGTTCTTAAAAGGCAAAGAGAAAATCTTTGGGTCGGAGACCAAGCACCTTCCTTTTCTGTACGTGAACAGTCAGGTGGTCCCCCAGAGCTGCTGAGCACCTGCAGAACACATGGCCCCACACCTGAGAATGGCACTGAGGAAAGGAGGAGAGGGGAATTGCAAATGAGTGAGAGGTTCTAGAGAGAAGGGAAAGGATGCTAGGGAGCACTGGGAGTAACACTACCACAGAGAATTTGGTAGTGCCTGGGAAGAGCAGAACTTGGGAAGGCAAGAGCTGAAGTGACAAATAGTGTGGTGGGAAGCAAGTGGAACAGAAAGGAGAACAGAGGCAGAGACATGCGGTGGAAAAGGCAATGGTGTTATTACATACATAGAGAGAAGCAACATTTAAACAGTATATTTTTAAAGAAATATATTTAGTATTTAGGAGCAAATTCTCTATTTTTTGTTGGTGAGTTTTTGAGGAACTAGTTTTGAGCATGTCTTGCCCTCATGGATTTTCAGTTGTCTAGTGTTAGGCATGAGGAACAGCACCTCAAGTGCACACAAACACAGGTGTCACCTATGCTATGACTGTGTGTAGGGCTGAAGACTCTACAGTTAAGAATATGGGCCATGACATTTTTTTTTTTTGTAGACCCAAATTCTATTCAATTTAAATTATCTTGTGTCTGGACTGAAAATAAGGGAAATGCAAAGAAATAGTGAAGAAGTATTGTGAAATGAAATGAAATGAAGAATGCCAGTTCTCAGACTTACAGCTTGCATGCTAATAGCTTGATGACTGGACCCTAACCCTTAGCTTTAGTTCCCAGACATGGAGAAGCCTTTCTGAACTGGCAAGTTCTCGATAAATTTCCACTTCCTTGTATGCAACAGAGCAGCTTCACCCAGCAAGGATGGGGAGGGTGCCAGTGTATTCCTGCTGAGAGTGGGGAGCAAGGACTGAGAAAACGTCAGCTACATGCTTCTGACAGAGAGATTAAATAGGTCAACAGCCCAATTCTGGCTTGTTGCATTAATAAAACATCTATTGAACAGGTCCAAAAAATTTTGCATTTTCTTTCCAGCATTAAAACAGTGTATTGTACATGCCCTGGTGGTGAATTCTATCCTTACCCAGAAGAAATAAAAAATGAGGCATGAAAAGATAATATTAATCGCCATAGCTTTATACCATAATAAAAAAACATTATCACCCAAACAAGCTACCATAAGGCTGTGTACCCTATATGTAGTCTTGAAGTACTGTGTTGCCCAGGCATGCTGCCTTCAAGTAGCACCTAACCAAGTACAGTTCTGCTCTGGAAGTGTCTGTCAAACTGGTATGGCAGGCTTCTGTACACTGTGACTACCTACTTGGTAGTTAAAGTTGGTGCCATTTTATGAGCAGAAATCATTTTTCTCATCATTTGTCCCTGCACTTTAAACTGTCAAGCTGTATTCTTTCCTTTTCACACATCATTCCCAGTAATAAATGTTCTGTGGGCCAAATTGTGACTCTTTACCTCCATTCAATTGTAATTAGCAATTGGAAACATCCTGATGCAGGGCTGACTGATCCCAATGATTTGTAGTCAATGGGGCTCTACAAAAGTAAATGAAGGTATAATATTCTCTACTGGCTTTCATTTATTGGTGACAGTAGGTGAGATGGAAAGAGCTCAGCTTGACAGCCTAGAGCCCAAGGGAAGCGTGCAACCTGGTTTTAAATAATGTTTTCTCTGTAAACTGAATAAATGGGACAGGAAAAAGATACCCTCACAAGAATGTTTCTAAAGAGCTCCTTTTTGGAGTCAATCAAAGTTCTTTAAAAACAGTTTGAAAACAATAGGACAGACTAGCTGCATAATGGGTGTCAAATCTTCCGTTGGTCTAAAGCCAATGAAGCGGTTGGTCTCATGGATGGATCTGTTCTTATCAATACATCAAGACTCCGTAAAAAAGAATAAACATTAAAGTAGAGGGATATAAAATCAGTTCATTTGTTCACATATACATAAGACATAGAACGCTACTTGCACATCATAGCCATAAGATTTCCATTTGCAGATGAGAGTTACATTTAAAGGAATCTCTAAAGCTTAAGAAATCTAATTTACTCAAAAAAGTTAGCTGGAAGAGTAAACAGAACTTAACTCCAAAGCAATATAGCCAACATACAAGTTTCCAGCACCTCCTCCAGCACAAGTACTGTCAAAATCCGGTGACATTTTCTAATGAGAAGATCTGTCTGCTTTTATCAACTGCAGTGATGAAGATGACCTTCCTCCAGCACTCGCAGCAGCAGCAGCAGCAGCATCAACACCTGTGTCTTCAGCATCTCCTGGGTCACAGAAAACATGTACGCCACAGACATCAGAAGGACAAACACAGGTTTCACCTGGTGGCAAGGTAATATGCAAAGAGTTGAGCTTATGTCAGTTGGGAGAGAATTCAGGAAGGGTGGGTTGAAGATAATATGTTTTCCTTAGATGGAGTAATTCTACATTTAGGAGTACTGTTTAATGCAGAATCGTGGTAATACATTTAACCTGTTGTGTAAGGAAATATTTAGATCCTGCTCCAGGACCCAACTAAAATCAATAGTTAGGGGGCAGTGGATCAGGATTAAATTAATATTTACCCTGATTTCAAAGGGGCATAATCTTGTTGTCTGTCTCTCCTGAGTAGCCATACTTAAAAAACATGGTGTGAAGTTAAAATCCATTTGGCAATCTATGCTTTAAGGAATCAAAAAGAACCTCAGAAACAACAGAATTACAGAAACATTTTTTTTTCCAAAGCTGGCTTTCTTCTTTGCCTTTAGAGTTCCACAGATGCTGGAAGTACATTTGCTTTGGAGCCAGGTGACCTCCTGATGGATTTCACAGAGGCCACACCTATGGTAAATAATTTCAGTTTGCAACCAGGAAAATGTAAAAGTTTTCAATAATTTGTCTGCAGCTAAACTGAATAGGATACTATGCAATGTATTGGATAGTGCACAGGAACAAAGTAAGTTTCCTTGATATTCAGTGATTCTGAGCATCCTGCAAACTCGGTTCAGCATCTCTGAAAATCAATCAACAAATATTATCGCTGAGCTGAGCTTTCAAATGAGATTCCTTATTATGGGAGGACTTCTCGTTTCTCTCTCCTACCTGAATATCTTTACATCTTGCTGCACTGTTTTCACCAGCCTCTTTTGTCCCTTTAACATAGATTCCTAATGTGATCGTAGATTTGCTTTTGGGAGTTGTCTGGAAAGTCTCTTCTCCCCACAAGCTTTGCTCAGACTTTACCCAACAGCCAATCCAAAGACATGTACCTGTACTTTCATGTTATGTTAGCAGAGTGCTTTTCTTCAGTTTAAGGCAAAATAGTCTATAATGTGTTGATTATTAACCTCTTTTTTTAGAGATACGTGATTTGTATTTTTGCTTAAAAGCATAGGAGAGATGCTAGTCCCACTGAAGTCAAAATGCTTCTTGACTTCAACGATCTCAGGCATTCACCTCAGATTCCCAGCATATTAGCTGAAGGATCCCAGTATGATCTTTAATTTTCTCCAACTTTCTTTTGCATTGCAAATAGCGCTAATGCCAGAGAGCTCCTCTGCTGTCCAAAGCCATTTTTGCTGTCTTCTGGAAAACATGTCTAAAGCATGTAAAAAGCACAACAGGGATGGCACTACATTCTTGGCATAAACATTTTTGTATTAAATTACTACTCTTCTGGACATTGCTTTCACTACATGGTTAGGTCCTTGTTTACAGTTTTGGATAGCTGCTCTGGGAATGTGCATTTTGCTTCAGAGACAGTATGGTACCGGTCTAAATAACTGCTTGTGTCCCGTTCCACTGGATGAGAGATGTGCCTTCTCCTGCAAGTCCAGTGAAGTTACAGCTTATCCTTCCTAGGCCTCTCCCTGCTTGCAGAAGGGGTGTGAGTATTCAGCCATGGCTTTTTGGCTTCAGAGGCACATTGAGGTGAGCATGGGGCGTACTATGCCTAGAGACTTGCTGCTGTGGATGGGAAGACAGGTTTGTTGCAGAGGCCTGGGCAGGAGCTAGGGAGCAGCTGAGACTGTCACTGATATACTTCAGTTTGGGAATGGACAGCAGCCCTAGAAGGATAGAGAGATCTGCGTAGCTGTTCTCCCTCGTGCAGTTTTGAGCCTGTGGGATTGTTTCTTCACAAAATCCTCGAGAGCACTTGATGGTCCCTCTGTAACTTCTGGAGGATCAGTAAGAATGTTCTTCACCTTCCATCAAAGAGCTATTGGCACCCACCCTGTTTCTGCTGACCCTCTTATCTTTGCCATTCAACCTGCTTCTGCTGAACAGTCCTTTTGCCCCCAAGGCTTTTATAGTGCAGATATTGAATCTCTGAACTGCAGCAATTTGACATTTAAGGGGCCCTCTACCTCCTTGAGCCCGTAGGTCGCCTTGGTGGGACAACTGTCCCAGCTCTAGCATCTGTAATGAGAGAACAGTGCTTACTGCTCCTACATCTACCATATGGGAGGGACCTGCTTTTGCACATGAAAATACCATTGCAGACTGAGGAGCATCTACAGAAATGAGAAGATTTATGTGGAACCTCCTTGACGTGCTGGATGATGAAACTATCTCATTCCAAAAAGTGACAGGAAGAGATGTATTTAAGATGAACAACACCCCACATCTGCACCCCATACATTTCTGGGGGAAGGGAAAATTACAAGGGAACAACGGAAAAAGAGAAAGAGGTGCAGCATTCTGCAGCCTTTGTCTGTAATTTGGGTTGGCAAGACCCAGGCAGACTGAAACTGAAACTACCTGGAAGGAAGTTGTAGCGAGGTGAGTGTTAGTCTCTTTCCAAGTTACATGTGATAAGTGGGGAGGAAGTGGCCTCAAGTTGCACCAGGGGAGGTTTAGATTGGATATTAGGAAAAAAATCTTCACCGAAAGGGTTATGTGGCACTGGAACAGGCTGCCCAGGGAAGTGGTTGAGTCCCCATCCCTGGAGGTATTTGAAAGGCGTGTAGACGGTGCTTAGGGACATGGTTTAGTGGTGGAATTGGCGGTGCAAGGTTAACAGTTGGACTCTATAATCTAAAGAGTCTTTTCCAACCTAAATGATTCTATATAGGTTAGATTGTACTTGTCTGTATTAATAACATGTTTGTGGCTAAACTGTAAGTAATTATCCTGTGGAGTTTTCTAATAGATTTCTTATTCTAAAAAACATTATACCATATCTTACTGTATTAATCAGAACTTTAAAAAATGAGTCATGGAGACTTTAGCAACTGACCTGCTCTAGAGAACATAGGTTTGTTTTTTGTTTCCATTTAACAGAAGTAAGCATTACACATCTTTCCCTTTCCAGCTGAGGATACAGGCTCTTTTCCTTAAATATTTCACCCAATCATGCTTTCCCCTTTATTACCCCTCCGTCCGCTGACATAATTTATCACGCTGTATGTTCATAAACTAACCTTCTATGACTTTCTTGGTTTTAATATTTCAGAGAGCATGTATTGCACGGCATCAATCAACCCTTTTTGTTTTGTTTAACATCTATAAAGGTCAGGTTGTTCTCTACAGAGCCGTTATTGTTTACAGACCTTTCCCTGCAGTTTCACTGGCTACAGGCTGCTCTCAGTTGAGGTTTGAATGAAAAGTTTACTCTTCAGGGGGTGAGGCTCCAAACAAAAGCAAGTTAAGGGGGAACTAGTAACTTTGAGCCAGTCTGATTATTTAATAATTTTGTTGTGATAACATGTGCTGTCATTTGAGGGTCAAGATCATGTACAGCTTGGCATTATGTTACTGTCAAGTCAGTGGTAGTGTGCTGGTTTTGCACGCTATGAACTGGCCCTTGGGAAGTTGCTTGTTATTTGCACCCATTTGTTTCACATTCAGTGACAGGTACAATATCTAAAGGGGTCATTCACACTGCCTGATTTGGGGTATTTGCCTGGGGTAATAGGGTTGGAAGTTCAGGTTCCTACATAGTCAGGGGTTTTCCTGCAGAGGGGCATTCAAACAGCTGTCCTCTCTTTGTTGCCTGGACTAGAGAGACTAAGGCACCTAAATTGGACACCTAAAATAAACTTTTTTTTTTTTATTTTGGTATGATATATGCTGCCAAACTTCCCTGGTTTACTGGAGAGCTGTTAATTTGAGGGTGTTTCAGACATCCTCCTTTCTCTTCTATAACATCACTGGCAGAGAGTGATTAATAGTCACTGACTCAGCTGCATGGTCTTCGTTGTTCAGTGTCTAATCATTGATTTTTCCTGATGGCCTTGGGTTTTATCCACGTTTTGCTGCTATTCCCCATACAGTGGAAGCTTTAATACATGCTGTGAGTTACAGTTAGAAGCGGAGCTCACAAAACCAAATTATCTTATAAAAATTGAAGGATTAGTGCATGGATTGGATTAATAGAATTCATCCAGGCTGCCATGCAGGGATCAGAGCAGTCAAATTTGTCTACTCAGTCAGCCTGGAGGAGCTACTGTGATATATACAAGAACCAGCTGAGATCTAATGGTCACTTAGTCATCAATACTTAGATTGCCAGTAACAGCAGGGCAGTTGTGAGGCAGACTGATTTCAGGAAATCATTTTGCAGGAGAAATAATACACATTTACTAATGCAGATTGTGTAGAAGGGACGGTATCCGTTTGTGCTCTGCACTCCACAAACCATATGATTTATGCATGTTTCTATTCATTTTTCAAGTAAATCCTACAAATAGTTGATTATAACTAATTACATGCTGTCCTTAACATCATCATATCATGTGCAGAAGAAAATCCCTATCTTTTTGTACCACTTCATTGTGACTTTAAGCACTGTACCTGGCTTGTATGTAAACAAGATTCAATCCCTCCTGCTACCACGTTTCAGGGAAGAGCTGGATGTTTTTTAAAAAAATACAGCATTATATATGAAGAATTGTAGTATCATATTATGAGCATCCTTATTATGGTTTATTAAAATTAGTTTTGCCACTGTAGTAGGCTCTTTCTGCCACCAGTCTTTCTCTCTGTCTCGTGGTTCTACCTTTTATGGAACTGGCAATGAAAGCTTGAGCTCCAAGCTATTCTGTTCCAGCTTACAATCAGTATGATTTGTGACATGGGTATGAATGCAGAGCTTTCTTGTTTCATTACAGAAAGCTCAGTCCTAAGACCCTAAATGAATGTAACAGCTGCTACGCCATGCTGACAAATACCTTCCCAACCAAGAGAGAAAGGCAATGCGTGCAAACTTCAGTTTGACCTGGTGGAGTAAGACAAAAGAAATAAGAATTAACAGTCTTACATACAAAATGTTGCTACCCCTAAACTTGGACTAAGGTTTATAATGCAAAGTGGATGGGCTAGGACTACAACATGTTCATATCTGAAGAGATATCAGAGAGCACTGATTTACAGCTGGCAAGCACAAAATATGGGTTCTTATTTCATGCTGTATCGAGTGAATAAATTTCTAGGGCTTCACCTGCCATCTATTGGTGGAAAACAGTAAGTAGAAAACTATTTGCCTTTTCAAAACTTGATACAACATTTAAAAGGTATAAACTATCAGTATGGTAGCTTAAAAATGAAAAGTAAATGGCCTTCAGTGTACAATTAGATATCTTTGTATTTTCATTTAGAATGAGTCAGCAACAAATATTTTTATATCAATAATAGCATTTCCAGTGTAAGCAATCCTATTCATTGAAAGTGATCTCATTGAGTCTCACTGAGGGGTAGTGAATAGTGGAGAACGAGTAAAGAATCTTCTTATTCCGTTCACATTTAAAATTTTTTATATTGATAAAGAAGAGTTGATTGGATTTTTACTTGCTAATTTTTTATGATGATTTTGCAAGGTTGCAATAAGCCAAATAATAGAGTGGAAATAAGTTCAGTATTTCCTACTTTCATTTTGAAGATCTTTTCACTTACTGTGCAAAGCAGTTTTCCAGTTGAAGACAAGCAAACATATCAAAGTCTAATAGCTCTATAACCAGTCCTTTTGGCTTTGAATTCGAAACAAAAGCAGCTATAATGTAATTCAAGACTAATAGTTGATAAGAGCATTAGATAGCATGTATCTACCATCTAACTGGCTGAAAGTATAGATCAAGTATCTCTGCATGCCCCAGAGGTCTTTAAAACATCTCAGTCAGAGACAAATTTATAAATGCTTTATTTGTTGTGAACTGCATACTGAAGATAAAATAGGTCTTCTCAAAAAAAAAAAAAAATAGGAAGGCTGCGTGATATTTCTCACACTTAGAAGCTTTCTACTTTCACATCTTCATAACAACAACAACAAAAATTTCTTAGTACAAGAAGATTTGGAAGCAATAAATATGGCCTGGATTCAAAGGGAAACATTCAAAAAGGCTATTTTCTAAGCTGGCCTCTCAATTAACAGTATTTTCACATTCAGGCTCACATGCAATGGCCAATTATGAGCAAAAGAATTTGCACAAAGAACCGGTCTTACTGTTATATGTACATTTATACATACAGATAAGAACTCAAAGCAGTAAGCAACACGTTAAATGTACATTTATTCCCAGTTTCAGGTTCGTGCCCTTTAACTCCATATTAAACTAAGAAAAAGCAAAGAGCAGCAATTGCTAAAGCAAACAACTTTAATACAAAGAAGCTTGAACAACAGTTCCCTAGGAACTCAAGGAATACTTTACATTTACGATATTGCAAAGGACCTTTTTTCTACTGCAAGAAAAGGGCATCGTCCAGATAGCAACGCAATTCGAAGGGGTGCACTGTACTGCTCAGTCAAAGTGAGCATGAGACATTGACTGAGGGTTTGCAGAAAGTGCTCAGTGCTGCACACAGTGTAAGGCTCCTGGGAGCACACAGTCTGAACTAAGCAAACGCAAAATACCTGAGCATCATTTAGGTTTATATAAAGCATACTAATAACTAGAGAGGGGACTTAGCACATTTTTAAAAACAATCATGCCACTTGGGCAGCCAGAATAACGGGTCAATACGTTTTGGATTGGACTGTCACGCTCCCTGATAGCTGATTCTTATAGTCTGCACACATAAAGCACTATAAATAGGACTTGCAACTAATGTGTCTGCATGTTCAAGCATGGGGCTTTACTGGTGGATGCCAGTCTCATAAGCAGTCTATTGAGTTACTAATATGCAAGATAACTGAGTGTCTGGGAATGCAGTCAGACTCAGAGACTGCCTGTTGGATCTTAGTTTAACATCCACTAAAAAATGTGAAATGCTTTGACTGCAACCCAGCTATTTGGGGATTTGCTCCCATTCAACCATTACAGAAGGGCACACAGAGTCAGTGAAGAAGCAAAATAAGAGAATGCTAGAAAATGAACTCTAAACATCTAGATTTACTTTTTTATTTTTCCTTTATTTACGTGATTTAAATTCATTGGCTCAATGAATGTTTTTTCCCCCATTATCTGTATGCTGAGCAGAACAACTCAGTAAATGTTTGACAGATGATTTAACACTTCCCTATTTCTTTAACTAATTGAAAGTGAAATCCACAAGAAATAAAAAGATCCACAAGGTGAAATCCATTGCTGATTTTGCACCAGTGGACACTGTGATAAATTGGATGCGATGTGTACATGAGCAAGAAAAGGTACAAAAAGAAGGGAAGGTGCTAAGTGGAAAAAAGCGCAGGCATGATGCTGCACTGTGCCAACTTTGTATCTTCTAATTCATTGCTTTAAAATACTGAATGACTCACTGGCCAACTTTTTATAAAACTTGGGATGAAGGTAAGGATGGAACGTCAGAAGGTAGTTTGGATCAAGAGGGTATAAGCTTTTACCAGGAGAAGTGACAAAATCTGCCACAGACAATTACTTTTAGTCATCTCTGTCCATTTTAAGATGCAGTCTTAACTGTCCTCTGGCATTCCATGTACCTGCCCATACCTGTAGAAATTATAAAAGAAGCAAAACTCTATCTGTTTTCTGCCAGATCATGCAAGCAGATCTGGTCGTGGAGCTTAAAACTTTGGGTGGACTCCATAGCGGGCCTGCCACATGCTGGGAGCTCATTTGAGAAGACATTTACACCAGAAGACTGATGAGTCTTCTACCACCTGTGTGCCTGCAGGGAGATACAGTCAGGAAAACAGCTTAGAGAACTGCTAGTGCTCTGTAACTAAAGTCTTCGAGATTGTTGCCCTGTGGCGGGATGTTTGCTGTGATAAAGTAAATTTGCAAGCAGTGTAGTTTCTGTAGTAGTACTCCAAATGGGACTACTGTGGCTGTTGAACTAACTTGAAAATGAAGTTTGATCAATTTATGAGAGGGACTCTAGGATGTGCTTGACTGCAGTAACGGTGACTTGAGGCCAATTGACAGGCAAGATCCTAGGGACACTGCTCCCGAGCAATGCAGAGCATCTGAAACTGCCAAACACCATAGACAGGGCTGTGCAAGACTCTGTGTGCTTCTGGTTTTGTGT
The DNA here is from genome assembly GCF_965231255.1 of Vanellus vanellus. Classification (NCBI taxonomy): domain Eukaryota; kingdom Metazoa; phylum Chordata; class Aves; order Charadriiformes; family Charadriidae; genus Vanellus; species Vanellus vanellus. The sequence goes on along the minus strand of NC_138906.1, from coordinate 98,087,880 downwards.
AATTAATGCAATAACCATTTTTAGTCCAAAGCTTTTCTAAGTGCCTCTGAAGCAACATAGATTGCCACCACTTCAGCATCATTTAGTAAAGTCAGAAAACTTGAGGATCATAAACATTGTTGTAGCTTAAAAAAAACTCAAACGAAGAAAACGCTACCTGCAACCCCTTTCTCCTGCCTCCCCATCAAAAACGTGATCATTCTATGACAGTACCAGCTTTCTCTTTTGCTGGAAATCAACATCAGAATAAGCAAAGGGGATCAAGTAAATGCAAGCAAACAGACCTTAAATCAGCTGACATCTACCTCCTGCTGCAAGTTGAGAAGGCAAATCTTTAGCAAATCTTTTAGAACCTGCATATTGTTTTAAATCAGGTCTGATATGTTCAACCATATTTTTGCTCAATATCTTTTTAAAAATTTCATATTATTGCTTTACTTTTCAAGTAAATTTGTTTCATGTCCTTAGAAGCAGCAAGCAGGTAAGCAGGTATAACATCTGCCTGTGAAGAATAAAGACGAACAACAGATTGACAGGGCTTTTCAGACACAAAATACCAACTTTTGGCTATACTGACTGAGTCTCCTTCTTTTCCGCTCTACAGTAACCCATGTAATAGAAAATGTTCAGCTTCTGTGCAAAAGCCTACTTGAAACTAGGTATATCTTTTTATGTTTGCTCTCAATGAAATAAGTACAGTGATGAAGCTATTATGTCTCAAAGTCTTTTGATAAAGGCATATTAATCACCTTTCCTTTGGCCTGAGAAGTACATAATTCCTTTTGTCTCAGCAGCTGTGAAGTTCATAATCTTTCTTCCTCACTGTGATTAGTGACAATTGCTTTTAGACTCCAGTGAGTAACTATTGTGTAGTTGTTTTCTTTCCAAGCTACTAATGAATTGATATGTGTGTAACTCTAATTCACATTTTTCCAGTGTGATAGCAAGTGTGATGCTAACTGCTTGGCTATTCTGTGGAATTTAAATTGAATGCCTCCAAGTTCCAACAGAAAATGGGAACATCTGCTTTCTGATCTGTTTTTTGACTGGCTGGGTGACTCAACTTGTAAAACCAGCAAAAAGAGCAAGTAAACTTTCTTTTTATTTGCCACTCAATTGAATAATCAGAACTGATAGGAAATCTTATTTTTTGTTCTTTGATTAAAGTAAATTCTAGTTGTCTGCATTTTCTTTCAAAAGCCTGTATTTTGGAAAACATCCTGAATCAAATGTCAGAGAGTGATAAGAAGGATAGAGAGAAGTATCAGGCCAATTTGAAACGTTTTCGTTGTAGCAGTTGTGAAGTGTTTCAGTTTCAAGTAATGTTTCCTAATTAATTTCAATGAACTCATGTTTCTAATCAAAAAGTCATTTCTAAATTAGGCACTGAAACCTCCTCTGACAAAATGCTGAGATAAAACCATTATTTTGTACCACATGGATTCTTTTGCAACACATTCAGTTTGAATAAATAGGCATTTTAGGTGAGAATTCCTAAGCACTTCCAATAGCATCTCTTCTGATGAACCACCAGCAGTACCTAAGTGACCACCAATTTTCTCTTGTGGCCTGTCTACTGATTTGTTTGCTGCTTTTTACTGTTACTCACAACAGTGGGAAAATCCCCTACTGAGGCATATTATCTATTTAATTTGTTGTAGTCTGTCTACTAGCAAGTAAAACCAAAACAGAGACCCAGCCATTGGCTTTTGAGATTTACATCAGGACGGATCTTTTGCTTTGACTTTGTGCAAAGCCTCGGACGAGTTTTATAACTCTTTTGAATGGCGATAGTAGAAATAACCAATATGTTGAACTGGTACTTCAAAGTTTGCATAAATTTTAGCATGTCTGTGGTAATTTCAGAGTTTCTGAGCCTTGTCCCAAATATTGTAGATCATAGAGGAAAATCATAATTTAATTGTGGAAGGAAGAAAACAGGAGTTGCTTTATTCCAGCTAATCAACTATCAGTAACTGGATTAAAAGCCACTGAACTCAGTAGAAAGGGTTCATTACCCTTTGTATCATCCTCTGAAAAACAAAATAATAAACTGTTTTGGGCAGCGGAATAAACTTTTTACAGAGGTAGATGTCCTGTACATCCAATTTAAGCCTGCTGTCTAGAAAACAGTTCTTGCATACTCCTTAGTTACTCCTTGGAACTTGGCCACAAAACCGTCGCTATGGAAGTACTGTGGATTTATGGTTTGCTCTATGGCATGACATTCATCTCATGTTCAGGAACCCAAGACCGAACCCACCTCTTGGAGGAACAGCCAGTAAGGTCAGGAAAGTGAACCTCTATAAAACTTGTTTAGCAAGTTAATGTCATTTATTGTTCCTCTGCCAAAAATTTGGCTAGAGCCTTGCAAGTGCTCCAGTGCTGTGGAACGTCACCTGGCCACTTTGGGCAAAATGCCACTTATTACCAAGATGGATTCTGATGAAGGAGCTGCCTATGCCATCTGGCACGCACACCAGGCTCTCGTGTTCTATGCTCTGCTGAGTGTCCTGTTGGCAGTGCTAGAGATGGGAAATCACATACCAAGTACAGTGGGCTTTTGACCACCTGAATTTGTGCACAATTTGGCACTCATGCTGCAACTAAGTTGAGCAAACTGTCAAAATCAATAACCATGAAGCTCAAGTGCTCCCATCCAGATAGACCCCATGTGCTTGCATCAATGGCTGAGCTGCCCAGATTGCAGACAAAGCTTGCTCTCTTCAACACGTCTGTGGTTAGCTGAGAGCCTATGTTTGTGTGTACCCCTAGAGCAATTTTGTCCTTCAGACCTCTCCTGTCTTTCTGCTAGCAGTTTGGAAAAAAGGGTTGAAGAGACTGTACTTTCCTTTTATCCAAGAACAGGGGCACTGAGGAAGTGTGGGTAAAGGCTTTTCTACAGTGTGGCTGAAGGGGGCATATTACTGCACCAAGAACAGTTAGTTCCGAAGCTCACGGAGAGCACACTCTAAAAGCAGCAGGCACAGGATTACAAAAAAGAACCAACCCAAATAACAAATCAAAAAATACCCCCAAGAAAACAGAGTATCCCAGGTCTTAGCCATCAGCATCCCAGGGCTCTTGGGGAGAAAGTTAATGCCATTGCTGTAAGCCCTCTCATTGTTCCCCAGTTACGAGGTTGACAAGACCAGCTTCTGCTCCTCTTATGATTCAGAAAGGCTTCAAGGTTTTTCTGAATTGAATTAGTTAACTACAATCTTCCCAGGGACAGTAACATCAGCAGAGGTTGCCAGACAACAGTGTGTTTTGGCCTCCTCCATCACCACATGGTGCTGGGAAGGGGCCTTGGAGGCAGTGGTGCTGGAATAGTGCCTCGCAGGAAATCCCCAGCTCCCAGTTTGGCTCCCCTATGAGCTCCTGCTGGGATGGGCAGGAAGTCACTGACTGGGGACCAGGATTTTATTCATGGTGTATTTCTTCTCCTGAAGAAGAGCCACAAGCAGACCTCCAGGGAGAAGACTGTCGTTGTTTGGCCTCTCTCCCATTTCCCTTTTCTTTTCCCGTTCACTGCAGCATTATAATCTTCTTCAGCCACTTTCAGAGAGATGTCTTTAATAATGGATCCCCTGGATCCTTTGCCCAATAAACAAATTACAGGGAAGCAGAGCTCTGCTCAAATGATAGAGCAGCCTTCTGCCATTCAAACTGCTGTCATTCCTGGGCCAAGCAAAAGAGTTTTGTACTTTTCCTCTCAGTCCAAAGGAGAAATTTCTGCTGTAATTAAGGATGGGTGAGAGTGAGCTATGTGCTAATAGCCCTAATCAATTGGGATTATCCCTTGGCTGGGACTAATCTCTTTAGCTATGGGACATGCCTGAGTACAGTGTCTCAGACTGGGAGACTGGCTCTTAAGGTAGCATCCCAATTTGTTCTTGAAAGGATGGAAATAAGCTGAGAAAGGGAACAATACATTTACTTTGATGCTGGATTGCTTTAATGAGGGACTCCACACACACAGAGGCATCTGATGTATTTCATGGCACCGAATTGGCAACATATTACAATGCAAGTGTTTGAATCTGTAAATGTATATGGCTTATGAGCTGTTGTGTTTGAACACAAGATTTTACTTGCAGTCAAGACAGAACCTTTGTTTTTTTCAATACTTGTTCACTGGCAATATGAATGATTCCATAGCCAAGGGCATGAGGTTGTGAATAAACAGGTTTTTATACGTAACATTTATCACAAGAGATTTACTAGATATGGGATTGGATTTGTTCATGCATGAATCTCAAACCAAGCAAAACATTGTTCCTTGTAGACTTTTAGATTCTACTCCAATTGGTCTTATTGATAGGATCAAATAGTTTTGCATCCACTACATTTAAAGAAGCAGTACTCTGTTTCCATGATGCACATTGGAAAGGGTGGCATATTATGGTGGGAATGGATTATTGTCATATAGAAGCTTAATTCAGACCAGACTTTCAGAGTAGTGAGACTGGCAAACTGTAGCACAGCACAGCAGTCAGCACTCCTACATGTATTTTAGTAGATCCTAACCCATGAGAGGTCACCAAAACTTGTAGGCACATGCACAGATTAAGGCTGCAGTAGTCACTGGGACTAGCCATGTGCTGAAGTTGAAAATATGCTCAAGTGTCAATTCTGGACAGATATATTAAAGTAGTGCACCAGTTTGTCATTTTAACACTTTTTCTGTAGCTCCACTGACTTTAATCTACCAGTGCTATTCTTTTCCTTTAGAATAATGAACTGTATAAACTCAGGGGGATTTTGGCAGAGCTCAATAGCCCAGAAAAAATAGGACAGAAAATTAATGCAAAGTATTTCTTACTATCTTGACATTCAAGGAGACTGTGATTGGTTGAGTTTCTGGACACTTAAGGACTTTCAGCCAGCTTTTGCTCTTACACAAGTAGAGATTGATTACCGTAGAAAGTCAAACTGTTTGTTTGTATTGGACAAGGGTCAGGCAGTGCACTGTTTGCGTCAATCTATCATAACTTTTCAATAGAGGAATGTGATCCTGATGCTTTTGAAAAAGTGCAGGTATGTTATGTTGTTATTAGTCAACCTTTGTTAAAATGTCCCTGGGTTTGTAGTCTCCATGTTAATGAGGCATGGTGAACCAACAGTTATCAGATGATGAGCTGTCACTGTCTATGCTTAGAAATAATCAGGTGTGGCTAGTGGTGAGTTTCCATCTGGTACAAAACGCACGTACAGTCTGCTTGCTGGCAGTCAAATTGGGAAATATATGTCTTACCTGGGGCACACTCAACTGGCAGAAATCACAGTACTCATTTCCTCCTCTTCATGTTATCCATCTTTAGTGACTTTCTTCTATGACAACAGCCTCCATCTGCAGAAGATGCCACATAATTTTGTTGGCTGTGCACATGACCTAAGCACCTGGCACTGGATCATCGTTGATTTCATTGGTAAAGACCAAGGGGCAAAAAGGTAACTTTGCATTAGCTGTCCTAGCAATGCAACTAACTTATTCTGCAGCAATGTTGGAGAGCAACCCTATCCAGCGAGTATACCTACTGCTTTTTGTTTGCTTCATTTCTGTGTTTTAAACAAAGACCAAGCAAACGCTGCAATCTTTAGTCTGCATTTTAGCCAACACATCAAGACTGCGGCATCATGTTGCCTTGCCACATTTTCCTCAGGGGATGGTGACTGGGATGAGAGCCCATGCTGAGGTTATGTTCTGCTTAAGCTTGCTCGCCTTCGCAGCATCAGCAAGACGAGTACTGAAAATCCTGAAGACTGTGAGAGCAAGGACACTGTCTTGCTTTCGTCACATCTGAATTGTCATTATTCTGTATTCTTTTGAAGAATGTCTTCCCAAAAGTAGTCTCAAGGCAAAGCTACATCGTAAAAATTATCCAGGACATGCATTCCCTTCAGCTGTGCTGTAGAAATGCTAGGCTGACTTAATAATATTACTACTGTCACTCCACATCCCCTCCCAATACCTCTGAAAACACTTTGCTAGCAACCCATGATTACAATCCTTAGAGTGAAGATCAACAGTGTCCGTCATCTTTAAAGGCAGCATAAAAAGGATACTAGCACCAACACAATTTGCAGGGCTGCCCTTGCAAATTAGTACAAAAGTTGGCATGAAGATTCAGGATTTTATCTGGCACATCTTAACTACTGTGTTTTAGGTAGACGTGCTTGAAAATAGCTTATACTGTAGCCACAAACTACTAGGCATTAAGTATCTGTGAAACGGTATAGCCGCAGCAAAGCCAAGCTTCAGCAGAGGCTGAACCTTGTACATCACTCCCTTGAGCAGAGTTGTTTGAGAGCCAGAATACACTGGGGCACAGCCAAGGAGCCATACAGCCACCTCCTGACAACACGTCTGTGTTAGGAAGAGCTGCGCAAAGTGACTAAGAGGGAGGAAAGTATCTGATGGACAGGAAAGTGTCAGTCCAGTTGTACAAACACCCAGTGAGATTTCAAGAACATGGTGTATGCTGTCGGGGCATGTTCCAGGACAGGTGGACTCAGCCTGCAACAAGGTCCAGAGAAGAGCTGGCGTTACATCAGTGAGCAGAGGAATGGCAAGTTCACCATTTGAGAGGACCCCAAGAGAACTTGGCTCAGCAAGGATACCGTGGAATGAATGTAACTTTCAAGGCAGAGCTTTCTTAGTTTACCAAAAGGAGTTGTGGTGCCTGTGGGGAGGGGGAGTCTGTATTGCTGTCCTGCAGTCCTGTGGAAACTCGCACCAAGCAGATAAGTCAGATGAGTCAAACAGGTGGATTCACTTACATTGGTTCTTAGGTGTCCATGAATGTTGTTCGAAGCATTTTCTTGAATTCCAGTCTCTGCCAGTTACTTGCAAGATGAGCAAGGGAGACCTGAAGACCAGATGGAGCTAGCAGGGAGATTTCACAGTGCTATCTCCCCAGAGGGAGCAACAGTAGGCAGGGAGGTTCTGAACATGTAGCGTTTCCCTGGCTTGGCAGCTTGCACAGAAACCCATCCTCTTCAGAAACTTCACATTTGGTGCCTTAGGGTATTTTCAATGGTACATTTCTGCAAAACTGCCCCTCTTTAATGTGTGTGAATGAAATCTGTCTGCTGACACTGACACCTAGATATTGTTTCAACAAGGGGAAAAAATCCTGCATCCTGTGAAAAGAAGGTGACCTCTGATGCAATGCACGTGGGATTCGCACCGTGTGGTTCATCAAGGCATTTAGTTCACACAGCCTTGTCCAAGACTGATTAGCCAATGGTATTGCTGATTTACATCTCTGTCCTCTTACAAGTTTATTGGACAGCACTGGTTTGGTCTGATTTTGGCCCTGTGCATCCAGGCAATGAGTACCCCTGCCTACCTTTCATGCCTGTTTTGTTGCCACATGCGAAGGCAGTGAACTGGGGTTGGCATTGCCTGAGTGATCGAACATTGGAGCCAGGAACTACTCCTACTTGAAATAATTTGTTTGGCCATGGGGGTATTGCATGGTGAAAAATGCCAGAAACTTCTTGGGTTTACATTTTCCACCTCCTTAGTCATTTCAGCCACTGAAATGGCATGACAGCAGACAAGGAGCTTTACTGAACAATTACAGAGTCCAGAATCATATCACTGGTTTTGGAAACCAGGTCTAACAGTTAACTGGTGTTTTTAAAGTCACGTCACACATCAGGACTGGAAATACTAACATAATGTACTCCAGGAGTTTCGGCTGCTGATCTTTTCTAATTTGATGAGTAGAAACAAGTCTCTGTACTGTATGGATGTGATGGTATTCAACTTATAGCATGTATTTTGAAATAAAGCACCACAGAATATTCCTCTGGCTAAATGTGTATACTGAGAGCCGTGTTTATGACACCACTTCAGGTGTTAGCAGGTCTGCTTCTGCTGTGATGCACAGGAATGTAGTGAAGTGTTTTGCCTGAAGTTTGTCTTCCATCTGGCCAGTATACAAAGTGACAGTGCAAACCCACTGAGATCGCACATTTTCTCCACCATATTATAAAGACCTCCAGTCAAGGTGCAGGGGATGGGAGTGAAGTAAAGTGTGAACAGCAGAAAATGTTACTGGACCTTTGTAGAAGGAAAGTAAGTTGTGGCAGGGCAGTGAATATATTGATTACCCTAAATGTAAAAGAACATATCCAAATTAAGCCCACTTCTCCCAAAAGTGGTATTTTTTTTGTCACAGCAAGGACATTTGTAGTATTCCCCTCTGATAGGAATACCAAAAATAGCTAATTGTATATCAATTAACACATTCTAACTGCTGACTCATTTTCCACAAGTCTCCTGCTGTTTTCATTTCAGGTGGAAATACTTTCTTTATCTCCCTCCACTTCCATTTGCTTTTGTGAGAACATTACAGTTTTTTTCTGCTAACCCATCTAAATGGTGTTTCGGGAAAGGTTCTTGTCCTGTTGACCCTTTTCTTCCTTCACACTGCTTCATTCTTCCTTGCAGTATAAATATCAAGGAAAATTAGTGCTGTTAATTCTTTCTGGTTGTGGCAAAGATACCTCCAAGATATGTCATCCCAATGGATGTCCAACAAGAATCGTTGAGCACTAGCAGAAAATTATCCACAGAGGAATAAAATTTCACTCATTTTCCCACAAAAATCAATGTGACTTGTATTGACTGGTTTTCAGATTTTTCTCCTTAAAGATTATTCAGCCACTGGACTTTTCCTGAGACTCTGCTGATCTTTTTTGTATTATTCTTTTCCTTTTTTCTTTGTTTTTGTTAAGAGTCAACTGTTCTTTTGAGCTTTGTAAATTCTCAACTTGCCAAGCTAAATATTCTAGACAAGGAGGTACTTGTCTGAAGTAGTTCTGCTATGGTAATGCACCCTGACCTTTCAAGCAAGGGGCATTTGAGGTTGCAAAACAAGCCCTTAGCAAGCGAGATGCCGCTGGAATGCAGAACGCCTTCACTCCCCTTTTATGCCATGCCCCTGTGATGTGACAGTTACGTATGGGACCTACTTTAAAGGTTGTTTTATGGTTGTGACTTTGGCTACAAGACTGTTTTTACTCCTGCAGAGAGAGCAGGTGTGCTTGAAATCAAGTTTTTTACTTAAAAGGCTGTCTATGCTGGTATCGAGAGCACAGCTCTGACCTCTTGTTGCTCATGATATTTCTGTAGCCTATGTGACACCAGTTAGTCCCTTTTGCTCCTGTGGAAGAGCCTGACTGTTCCGGAACATGCTCATCTGAGCAGCTCTGTAATGTGGACACGATTGCTGCTCCATCTGCCACCACAGGAATTTTTGTGCTCAGTGTTAAACTGCAAAGCTGTTATTTCTTTTGTCATGTCTTATACCAAAGTAGGCAGAATACCTCAGCAGCTTGTCTATAGGCAATCCACACACTAGCAGCTACTGTGTTTTTTAAGTCTGAGCAGCCACAATTCAGCTTCATGAGACTGTCCTGCACACGGAGTTGCCCACCTCCTCTTCCCTCTCCCTTTTTCCCTTGTGTCTGCAATCCCAGGTGAAGCCTGGAAGCTGCTGAAGGTCTCCAGAGGCTGAAGGAACTGCAGGTGTGCGGTAGGTTGTGAAGATGGCTCTGCTATTCTTCTTTTCTTGGTTCCCAGATGGCATCTTTCAACAGATGCTGCTGCAGCAGGGAGAAGAAAGCACCCAGGAAATGTTTAGGGACTGCTTCTGCCACATGAGTCAGGAGACCTTTAAAGGTATGGTATGCATTCATCCTAGGACAGGGAGAGAGGCTATACGCTGTGTGTGGATTGCATAACATTTAGGTCTTCACCTCCTGTTCTGGTCAGGCAGTTGTTTTGCTTTCTGAGCTACGCTGAGAGTTTTGACTCCATGCAATAAACTCAATCCCAAGACAAGGGTCAGGAAGAGACTCACACATGACGCTGCTTGACTTGTTTGGTGGGGTGGTAATCACAGGGTTCTCTTCCTTCTCCCAGGTGCTAGCAACTGCTGCTGTCATCAGCACACTGCTGGCCAATAAGCACAACTCCCTGAGAGAGGAACTCATGCTGATAACTAAACCAAATTAACCATTTTTGCCATGTTTTGATATGTAGGCTGGCCTCGGGCACGTCCACAGATTGCAATACTGATTTTGCAAGAGAGTATTCTGTATGGCTGTGTGCCACTGTGTATAATCAGGGCTGAGTCCTGTTATGTGCCTTTGGTCCCAAATCCCAGTGGGCTTTTGAATATTGTTTTGCATCATTTTTCTTTCCTGTATTCAGTAACTGCACTTCATTTCCTTAATGAGACCAACCTGCAAAATTAGAGAGATTTTGGCTGTAGAACATCAAACTCATACTTCATATGAACACCCAGCTTCCCACCCCTGTTTGCCTTTGGATCAACGATTGTGTTTGTAATGGAATGCACTTGTATTTTGTACTGTAACATCACATTGTAAAGCCTTCATAACCTCAGAATGACAACTTGGGCTCGTGGGTATTTGCTGTCTCTCAGAAGAGTGAGAGATGCTACAGCTGGCCACGTTTTGCGCTGACAGACTTGGCTCTGGGTATGACGTAACATTACAAATTTGCAAGGAGCTATTGCTTCGATCCAATGAGTAGGTTCAATCAGCAATGTAGTATACATACACTTTGCTAACAGACATGAATATAAGACTATACAAGGAGTGTGAATTTTTCTTCAATATATTTGCATAGAAAATTATGATTTAAAAGAATTTCTCCATTGCACAGTTGTTTGTTCGTTTGCACCCATGTAATTCACTTATAAACACCTTTATTCTGTTAAAAAGGTATTTACATGCTTAACTGTGTCTTTGCCATCCATACTCCTCGTGTATAAGAAGCCTGACAATTAATGCCAAGATTAATTCCACATGTTTGCAGAAGTGGGCCCAAATATGGCTGTTAATTTCCCTTGGCATCCTTATAAGCCAATATGTTTCTGTTATTTTATTTACAAAATAAACACTATAAATTTACTTAATCATATTTGACATCATAATTTCAGGTTTTGCTTTGGCCTAAAAGGGCTCAGGGCCCTTGGGGTAGCTCTCCTCATTATTAAACAACAGTTATGTAGCTGTAATTATTGAATTATGTTTGAAGACATATGTAAGAAACAAATGAACAGCAGCGTATATAATAAAGTGAAAAATACACCGTTACAGTGAAAAATGTGTTTTTCCAGATGGAAAGCATAAAGTGCAGTTCAAAATTGATACCTTCATTTGATATTTTGACCTCTCTGAATGAATGAATAATGTCTGCATTCTAAAAAGGAAAATCATGAGAAACGGCATTCACAATGAAGTGGTACAGAAATTGTTGCTGCTTTTAATATTTCTTTGATTTCAGTTAATGTTTGAAATTATGTTAAGGGCAGAAGTGATTTCCAGCAGGGCCTGGTCGCACCTGTGACCATACGCTCATGGACTGGGAGCTCTCAGGCTTCTCAGCACGTGAACGTGTGGGTGTCTCTCACCTTTCGCTCTCCAGGCATCTTTCAAAGAAACTTCCTAAGGTCATCCTCGATCCACAGCCCTCCTCTGGACACAGGGCCTTGTAGCTGCCTGAAACAAACAGCTGTCCCTGGTGCTTTTTTCAGATATGATTTTCTTTCGATCCCACCTTACGTGATTGTTTGTCTTTGGCAGCAACTGTGGAACTAAAAATGTGGAAGTCTAAAATATGTAAAGCACAAGTTCTTTAGCCAAAGTTCCTGCACTGCAGAATTTGCTCCTGCATTTTGTATTATGTATTTTAAAATGTAGTGCTGGCTGAAGGAAGCAGGTGGCTGTTGACAGAATCGGAAGACACATTGTATGCAAACTGCTCCGTATTTGCACAACAGATTTAATTACATGGTAAAATTAATTTCTCGAGTTTTCATATTTATGCTTTGACTATTCACCATCAAGTTTCTGTATGCATTTTTGGAGGGGTCTTTTTTGGTCTGGGCCAAGCTGTGCTGAACTGCTCTAATTTGTTGGATATGTTGCTGTAGTTGCGATGCTTTGCTGCTTTTTTTTTCTTTTGCATTTTTATGCTCTGAAAGTAACATCTTTTTCTTTATCTTTTTTAAAGATAAAGACATTCCCTGCTGATACATCTAATCCTTTTTTCGATCCTTTTACAACAGTACCACAGTTTTCTGTAAGTAGAACGTGCAACTAAAAAACTGTGTATTTAACACAATTCCAACTGATTTTTTAAGGGTCAGAAACTTTTGCGCTAAGCAGTCCTCACAAAAAAAAAAAAAAAAGAAAATTACAAGTAGAAATTAGAGTGCAAATCAGTTAAATACTCCCATTATACAAATAATTAATTTGCCTGCATTCAGACATTGCTGCTTACTAGACAGAGGACTAAGAGTTAAAGGTCAAGGCTCACCACTAATGCAGTCAGTCCCAAAATGTTGTTCAGTTCAGGACTGTAGAGGACACTTGTGAAGCTCCATAGCATCTTTACAAGGAGCAATAAGGGAGTGGGAAGACTTAGTCCTCTGTCTAGCAGTTGCATGGCCTCCTGCCTGAAACCGCCTGCTGTGCCATCACAAAGAGGGGCCTGATTTTCATTGAATTTAGATCTGAATTTTAAGGAAGAATTATAGTTAGTGTGTTGATGACTACAATGGTGTCTTGTATAAACTTCCATGTTTACTTAATAACTTGAATCAAGTATTGAACTTCATCCTTGTTAAACTTTCACAGAAGTTGGGATTTAGGGTTTTTGGTAAGGTAAACTACGTGCAAACAGGAAACAATTATTTGGCAATTAAAAAAATAAATCCAATCTAACTCTTACTTTAAGCGTAGAGGCATTATGTAATAAGTATGACAAAATGATCTAATCTATAAGAAAAACTCTCTGATTATATTTATAAACCACAGTAAGTGACTTACAGTTTTTAAATTGCATTCGTAAAATCAAGCATTTCAGACTTTAACCTTAACTTTTACTGGTAGCAGCAATCTATGTCTAGCATATAATCAGAGATAAGTAACTTCAATCACTTTGGGGCCATGTGCAGTAACTGTCTGCATTTAATGATTTAAAGAAAGAGGCTTTTCTTTCACAATAAACCTGATCATGGGATTTGATCTCAACGTTGTTTTTCTCCAACAGGTATTTTAAAGCTAGAGTTTGTTAGGCTCCCCAAGCTGTGTCAGTGCCACAGTTGAGGCACTAATTAAAGGCATCCAAAAATACACTGGAATATGTCACAGAAACTTTTCACTAGGTCAGCCAAGTCCGGAGAGTACAATTGTGGCAAAAGCTAAACCAAAGTTACAGTGTTTGTGTCTTTCTTAGTAGTACTTTATATAAGCAAAAAGATACACCCAGAATAGCTTTCCTACTAATTAGTAATGATTGTCAGGAAATTATTTTTCTGCCTGTGACAGTTATGATGAAAGCAAATTTTAGGAGGGCTGTGTAAAATATTTTTTCATCACTGGGGGGAATAGAACTTTAAAATATAAACAGAAGCTACCCTGATATACTTACACACAGAAATTTCCTTCTTGCAGAAAATGGCTGTTTCATGGCATATTCAAATGTTGAGATTTTTGTCATGCTCTGCCAGGAGAGAAGAAACAAAGTAAAGTTCAAATTAATCTTTCTGAAATTCCCTCTTCTCCCCATAGAGTCCTGTTTCCCTGGGCAGGGTGGAGGGCAGAATCCAGATCACAAATATTTAAAATGCCATTACAATAAAAGTCTAATTGTGTGTGACCCATCATATGATTCCATACATTTCCTTTTATCAAGTTATGTACACATATCTGTGGTAAACCAGCAGCTACCTAGAGGACCGCATAAAGATGGGAAAACAATTAAGAAGGTTACTTAAACTTTGGTCCTGTTTTTCATGGTCCTCCATCCCAGCCCAAAGAGAAACACTTCTCCCCAGCAGCATTTGAGTTCATCCTCATGCACGGGCTCTGCTGAGGGCTTGAGGATAGCTACAGCACAGTGGGAGCTGTAAGGTCAAGGTCTAGATCATCGTTAGGATTTGGAGGGAGATCCAACCCTGAATGTTCCCTGGTCGCACACAGTCCTAGATGGTAACACTTGTTAGCCTTTTCCTTGTTTGTTCAGATTTTTTCTTTTTAATTTATTTGCTTCCCCTTCACTTTTTTTTTTTTGTTGTTGTTGTTGGTTGGTTGGTTGTTTTACTTGGAATAAAACATTAAAATGTTATTCAGGGGGAAAAAATTACAAATGGTGACATTTGGAAGGCTTTACCTTTTGCATAGGGCTTCTAATTTGGTGGTGTATATGCAGTTGTGTTGATTTTATCAGAGGAAAAGTTAGAGAAGTTAGTTGCCTGGAATGTTTAAAAATAAACTTCATGCCAGGAACCCCTCTGAATTTAGAGGTTTCCGTAGAGAAACGGTAGACTGTTATGAGTCACATAGATTTAAATGAATGAAATTATATCTGTTTAGACCAGTTAAATACTTGGCTTAAACATACTGTGCCAGTATGTATATATAAAAAGATGCTTTGGATATATACCATAAAACTATTATCCAGAGCAAACACACTTAAGGACTAAGGGCAAATCTTCAGCAAGTGTCATTTGACAGTAACTGATTTCAGTAACTGGACTGAGAATTTACATCAGCCTCACAGAGTGGTGCTCCCTTCTCGTGGTGTAAAGTAAGATCTGGCAGTCCTTGGAGGACAGGGATCCTGTATAAGGAACACCAAATTTGATATCCCTGCAGCTTGTAAGGTTGAGTTTTAAAAGTTGACCAACAGGGAAGTTTGAACAGGTTGTGTTAGCCAGTATTTTCGCACGTAATTGGCCAGGGTTGGAGGGAGAGTTTCTTTAGTTGGTTTTACATTTTACATTTTACTAATTTTATGGAATTAATGGAATTCCTTTTGCTTCAGAGGTTGTTCTGGAGCATATCAGATGTGTTTAGTTGTAACGTGATCAGAGACGTTAAAAAATGACAATAAGCAAGCAAACCTAGCACAGCTATTCTTTCCTGGGCTCAAATAATTGTCCCACTGATTAAACTGATTTGTTTGTGTTTAGCATTGATCCTGTGTGGCTTGCAGAATTTGGGAAATAATTAAGACAGACAAAGAAAAAAAAGAGTTGCTATTCAAACAGCTGCTCCCTTATGATGGTAACTTTTCTTCCTTCCTCCCTTAAAGTCTGAACCAAGTTCAGAAGAAAAAGTTGTCAAGGAAGAAATGCAGCTGATAGCAGTAGGAGCATATCCTAATGGTCCTGATGCACTGACAAACTGCAGTTGCTCTGTGCTCTTCCCAGGTTAGGGTCATCACATGCACCACAGGCACTAGCCGCTGTAGTTTGGCATGAGAAATAGTCCATGCCAAAAAGCAAGACAGGGGTGTTCTATTTTTGGGAATCCTCCCCCTCCAGTTGTATAGGCTGCGCCAGTCTTTGCTGTAAGACTGCAGCGCTGATAAACCTCACTTAAAAGACAGGAGATGGTTGCTTGCTGTTTGTCTTAAACCACCACTTCCAATATTGCTTTAACATTGCCTGTCACTAGATACTGCAGAATATTTCTCTTGAGGCATGTTCCAGTTAGCAGATGCGGGAAAGGGATGGATACTTTGAAACCCACACTCCTACAAGCCCAGGCTCCTGCTGTTACAAAACGCAGAGTAGTCAGAGGACCCACCAGCAAACTGTATAGGATTTCTGAAGAATAGTCCAGAAATCTCATGTGGTCAGCATTCCGCGTTATTTTTAGGGAAAACACAATAATGATAAGCAGGATTCTCCAAACTGTTTATGTCTTTCATCTGAATGATGCCAGTCCTGTACATGGAGTTTCATCTCACATAGCGCATGTTGCCATCGGGCTTGTCTCACAGGCGCAGCTCTGAAATAGCCATCAAAAGAGATGGCTATTCAGCATCTATGGAGGTTGCACTGAGCAACTATAGCTACAGCCTCTCGTTAGTTCTTGTTATTCGTCGTTGTTACTGAGTGTTTGGCAATGAATTGGATGGTGAAAGGTAGCAAGAGCAGCAGAAGCTAATCTACTCTTTTTTTTCTTTCCGTGTCCATATACATTTTTTTGTAGGCAGAATTTACAGACAGCAAGTTACAATGCTGTGCGGTGCAGTCATCTCCTAAGATAACGCCGGTAACTCCATCGCCTGTACTGAGGTCTTTGGCAGAGACTATACCAACTCCAACAGTCCAGACAATATATACATCACATAAACCGATTTCGCTGGCAGACAGGTACTGTGCAGTTCTTTTACAGAAATACTATGATGCTCTCTGCGTTAAAGGAATCAGCTTGATTTCTCATTTTCTATCATAATTACCATAAAGTGCCTTTTCCCCTGATACAAAAAAAATTGCAGTTGCTGCTTGACACCTACTTCCAAATAGGTGGGTTATGTGAAGAAATATCTATAACTCATATCTGCTCTGAGGAAAAAACCTACCTTAATTAACTGCTGCAGTTGTACCGTTTCTATGGTCAATGGCCTGGAGAGAAAGGGTTGTGCAAATTTTCCTCAGGCAAGTCATTTTGTCTGAGCCACAAAGGTTTTCTTTTAATGATTGCTGTTGCAATTTGGTTTTTTTTTTTTTTTTTTTAAATTAAATGTCCATGGGGGAAAGCTGAGATTGAGAAATGTCTGCTCTTCTAAATGAAAAACAGGCACTGGTTTTCTTTCTTTTTCCTCTTGTTTGTTTTTTTAGTAATGTCAAGCTACAGTGGTCTTTCTGGTAGTTTCTCAGAGAAACAACAAGCCATCCCATCTTTCCACAGGCAGAATGCATTCAGTTTTCTATTCTTCCATTCTACTGGGTTTGCATGCTGGCTTCTTATTCCAGAATTTAATCAAAACTGAATTTTTCAA
Source organism: Vanellus vanellus (assembly GCF_965231255.1). Classification (NCBI taxonomy): domain Eukaryota; kingdom Metazoa; phylum Chordata; class Aves; order Charadriiformes; family Charadriidae; genus Vanellus; species Vanellus vanellus. The sequence continues at coordinate 98,071,034 of NC_138906.1, read as the reverse complement.
GCTGATAATTCACTGAATGTAAATGTAGGAGTGGATGTACTCAATACTTCTGGAGCACAAAATGTCCTAGGCTTATCTTGAAGAGAAAAGCATTTCTTTGGCATCATAATAAATTAGACTTTTTTACTTTTGGATTCGCAGTCAATTCCCAATTTCATTTGTTAATTATTTTTTGCAGATGTTGGTTTAATTGCACCTGCACACTTGTTCAACAATGCTAAGTCACCTAAAAATTTATCGTTCTGGTGAAAATGTAATTCTGAAGCTGTAGTGCTGAACTCAGCTTCTGTAGGATGTCTCGAGCACAAATTGGTGATTCCACCCCTGCTTGTCCATGAATGGGCTGCAAGGTTTCTGCACTGCAGTTTAAATCTCCAAAATGCTGTGCAAGCATTAGATACTTAACTCCCTGAACACCACAGTAAACTATTTTTTTCCCCATGCTATTTACTAAGAAGTGGGATCAGTAACCCAGGGCATTTCCAGCACTGCAGAGCCTGCGGGCTACAGAGTGATTCGGTGTGTGAGAGCAAGGACTTCAGGCTCTGCTCCCCATACCCTGCTGTGTGCACGCAAAGTAGGACTGTAGTAAATTCAGCGTATATAGATGGCCCCCAATATCAAACCATGCTGAGGAGCAGAAGGCTGTAACACCAGTCTTTTGTGATGACATTTACTGTAGCTGTTTCATTTTTAGGGTCCTGGTCCAGCTTCCTTTGAAATCGGTAGCCTTTCATGGGGGTGAGACTAAGTCATAAACTGTTTTGCCATGTGGGTCTTTTTCTGTCCTTTTTCTTGTTTGCTCTCCAGAAATATCAAGCAGTACTTGTTTTTGAATCATCCATCAATTATCAACCTTTTCACTGAATCGAGTCTGACCTTTTTCCCCCTCCTTTGGTATTCTGAAAATGTTAATTATTTTAAATTGAAATCTGAGACTTATTGTTGTTCCCATAATTGGCTGTTTGTGCATTAATTACACAGCGCTGAGACTCTGAGGCGTGAACTTGAGAGAGAGAAAATGATGAAAAGACTCTTGATGACAGAATTATGAAACTCGCACTTCCGTCAGATGGAGAATGGATTGGGGCCTTTCATGTGCCTTCTGTCTGTTTACATTCCTCTGCTTCTGTGTACTCAACATAATGCATCGGGAAAATGTGTGATATTCCTGGCTCGCCTGGATTCACCACGGTTGGTTAAAATTAAGTCTTGGCTAGACTTTAACTTGAAGGAGTTCTTTTATTCATTTGCTGCTGGGAAATAAACCTTCAATCCTTTATCTCTCCTGAGATTTTATACTATTAACACAATTAATTTCAGGTTTGGTTTTGGTAAATCTAGGGCAAAAAGGATCAGCAAGGAGCATACTGATTTCTATTGGGAAACACTGTTCTGTACATATGTTAATAAGTGCACAGAAATTAATGTTATGCAGAATATTTTGATAGTAACATAGAAAATATGTCATTTTGTACAACTGAAAATTGCAATGAGCTACTGCTATTTGTTAAAGAACCATTTTTAAAGCAGAAGAATGATTATTACATCCTAACCCCAGGACTGTTAGTCTCCACAGAAAAATAAACAGCTCTCTTATTAAATTCCTAACCTTAACCTTTACTCAGAGATATAAATAGCTGCAATGGGGAAAGACACCCCACCATACAGGTATACGCACCCAACACTCCCTATAGTTTGTCATCTTGACCTAAACCTTCAACTAAATCTTACCGTATTTCCATTAATGAAAAAAATCAGTTGTTTAAAGTAATTTGCTACTGACTTTCTAGCTTGATACTGACTTTTTTTAACTAAGTGAGAAGTTTTGCCTTCTCCAGGTTGCCTAGGCATTAGAGCTCGCCCACACTTGGACAGCTTCTGCCCCAGCGTTGAAGGTTGCAGAGCCTCACTGGTGTGGATGTCGCTCGGGCAGGGAGGATTTTTTCCTTCCTGGGTAGATAAACCACCTTCTTGACTGACATGAATTGACATCCCTCTAAAGAATAATAACAATGATAGTTTATGGCATAGCTGTGTCTAGACCCATTTTTTCACTCTACTAAATCAGCATGTGTGTACTGGCAAACCTGTGGAGGGTACGCCTGGCTATACGTCCCGTTCACCTCTGGCGCGCAAGCAGCCTCTACGTTCAGTGGGGCTATCTCAGGCATCGGGTGGGGTGGGTGGTCCAGTGCTAGCAGAACCACAGCCAAAGGGAGGGTTTTTATGGTATACAGGTAACGCTACCAACTATTTCCTATGAAAAGAAAAAAAAAAGAAGAAAGAAGTTCTCCATTTCCCTCTGTTCAGTAGTGCAGGGTCATCTAGAAAGCTACCAACAACTGACTGTCAGCTTCAAGATACTCTTCCAACAGGAGAGCTTTTGTGCGTTTTGTAGGGCTGAAGATGTATATTTTTCTGTTACTCTGTACACTACGTTCTCTTGTTTGTATTAAGATAAAAGATTGCCCTTCATTTGATACTGAATATGATGGCTTTATCTCAGCTTAAGCAGTTTGTTTGTGTGGAGGCTGGGAAGTGATTGCTGTGAGACTGGGTTTCCTTCAGAGTTAGCTTGTGCTCTTTTTCTGACATGAGAAGTCTTGAGAGCACTGTGGGACTGTGGATTGCAATGTGGAAGTATAAAATGACTTGCCTAATTTATGTTTACTGGGAGAAGAAATTAGCATTAGACTCTCTAGTTAAATCCACCAAACCCAAACCTTTCTGGTTACCATAAGATGGGGCAAAATAAACAGCACAAGTGTTAGGTAGAAACTCACAATCCAAAATGTAATGAAGTAGCTCAACATGAGCGGTGGGCACAAGGAGCCATAGAAACATACCTGGACTGCAGATTTCAGAGCGCTCAGGTCACTTTGCTGGCTAATCAGATATGACTTGTACACTCTCCGTCTTCTAGTTACAGTGCCGAGAGACTTCTGTTCTCCATCAAAGGTTATTAAAAATGGATTAGGAACATTAAACCTCTATGAAGAAATGAGAAAGGAAGGGAAAATGCTACAGATAGAAAAGGCTGCATCTTCCATGTCCTGTTACTCTTTTCTCACCAGTTCCGGAAGGTACTGGGGGAGGGAGAAGTGACAGCACATTTTGTCTGCACCCAAGTAAAAGTAAGCATTGTGAAGAACAAATAAAGGAAATTAGAGGTGCTGTTTCGGGAGAGAAAAGCAAAGTAAGGTTGAGAACGGCACAGCACTGACTCTAGCTGTATCTGGTCTGCTGCCTGCTGTTAGGCAACCCCCAGTTGTGTGTGAACTGGTGGCAGTTTCACAAAGTCGTTACCAAGGAAAACCAGAAAAAACAAATCTGAACACACACTTCAGTCATACTGATTGCCATGGAGTGGAGTTTGGGAACCCTGCAAGATGTCTTCAGGTTTGGAAGCAAACAGATCCAATTACCTGCACTAGGGCAGTCTGGTCATATAAGCAAAAGGCTTCAGCAAAACTGAATGCCTGACTCAGACCAGCCCATCACATGTTCTGGCTCATAAACAAGCATTATTATTATTTTAAATGCGACGTTTTGCTCCCGTTGTATAAAAATTCTTCAGCTGTGGTATTGAGAACTGGGAAACAGGAAATGTGAACCAAGGTTACTTTAGAGTGGCCAGGTCTTTACAGCTGAGGCATGCTCTGGCGTAGCTGAGAAAGAGCAGGGACTCCTCCCTCCTTGGTTCCCACCAGGATAAGAGGGGAAGGCTGGCGTGGCTGCTTAGTTCCTGTGGGATGTTTTCCACAGAACAACCCCAAGTACGTTGCCTTGTCTTGTTTTAGTGTCTTATCCACTGGCTGCCACTGTTCCCTATGCTGCAGTCTAATGGAGCTTTTTTAAAACTGTTTTACTGATATCGAACTAAACTTTTAACTGTGGAATGTCATCACCTTGTTCTTTCTTACTGCGTACCTTCTTCAGCCACGCTTAAGCGTCTCAGTTTTCACATCCTCTGAATAAACGCTCCTGCCTCACCTCTGGTTGGGAATTACAGTGTTAGGACACCTGTTACCCAAAACTTCTGTAAACAAGACAATGTCAACAGGAACATATGCTGAGGGGCAGATAGTCTAGATTTGCCCCTAGACTTTAACTTTACAGGTGTTAAAGGATACTCTGCCCAAGGGTATGTCTATATAATAGCGCAGAAGTATCTGAGCTAGCTTTAATGAGCTTGCGTATGTAGTTGTGGCAGCATGAAGCCCAGCACAGGCTATCATTATCATGTACATTGACACGTGTAAAGATAACGCATTTGAACAGCAGCCTTCTGAAGCATGGTCTCCAGAGTTGGTGACAGAAAAGGGTGGCTGAAAGGAGTCTGTCTCTTCAGCTCTCCTGGGAAAGGGTTCATCTCACTTAACGTTAATATGCCCAACTCTCACCTGATGAGAGATCAGTGGAACTGCCTTCCAGAGGTGCCTCTGACTTAAATGTCGACTTTATATTGCTTTAAGTTAAGTGGGATGAATCCTGCTCTCCATCCCTCTGGTTAGGTCTACATTGCAAACCCTTGCTGACAGGGCTACATCATCCAGGGGTGCTTTGAGGTATGATTTGTGATTGATGTAGCACTGCCAGCAAAAGCCTTGCGCGTTAGGTGTAAATATACTACCAGAAACACCCTGTTGTCAGAACAGCTTTTATCCCGTATGGGAAGAACAGAGAGCTGGGACAGCTTACGGTGGCATAAGCACAGAGGCATTGTTACAGTTGTGCCCAGTCTGGGAGTAGCTGGTTGATGAAACCTCCTGCTCTCTCCACGCTGGCAAAGCCTACCAGGGGTGGCCCTGGCTTCTAACAGTGCCCCAAGTGATGCTCTGACCCGGTCAGCAGATCCCAGCTTTCCAGTGTGAAGTCTCTAAGTGGCAGAATGCAATGTTGTCATGTTTGGGTGATTCCAGCAAAATTTATTGGCCATTTAAATAGCTATGCAAGGAGTTAAATATTTTCTCATATTGCAGTCTCTTATGGAAGCCAACCAATTGTGCTTTGTTTTTGTGTGGTTCAGCTGTTTTCACTATTTTGTTTTAAAAGGAGTAACCGGGTTTTCTTTAGAAATGTTGTTTGAGATCCCACATCTCTATCAGATCCCACAGTGTGTGCAGATTTTTCACGTTTCAAACACACTCAGACCCTGAAAGTGCAATGTTTGAAAATTAACTCCTCCGAAGTTTCAGTTTGTGGCTTCACAACTCTCTTGCAACAGGATGCCTACGTGCCCATTTGAAACAGAGCTGGCAATGCAGTGAAATGTTTCATTGGAGGCAGCATCATGTTTTGTTTGAACCGTTTACAAATATCCTTTGGTTTTCTTTATCTTTTTTTTTTTTTTTCTGAATACATTTCTGGTTCATTGGCTACAAAAACCTACTCATAATTATGCAATGGAATACTGTTTCTTTCTTTTTCTTTTTTCTTTTTTTTCTTTTTTCTTTGATGTCCTGATGTTTAAGGAGTTTGCAATAAATATACTGAGGCTGATCTGTAATTGCATGTAAGATCAGCCTCACAACTGTGTTTTGTAAAGTTAAGCGCCGTAAAAGAACCTGCAGATGACGTGGGGAAGGAGGGAAGGGAGAGAGCAAGTGGAGGAGAAGGCTTCTTTGGCAGCTGCAGCTTTGACCGGTGGGTAGCAGCTTTAAAGTAAGATTGCCCACACCATTTTATTTCATCTGAGTAGCAGCGTGTATGATGGCATTTTGTTGAAAACATGCCTAGAAAGAAACTTTTACGGCTCAGCTGTTTACCTGTTCCTGTATTCATGCCTGCAATAAATGAGATGAAAAATAAATCACAGAGTCTCTTAGCAATTTGTAGTCAAACCAGTCATTTAGGATTCATGGGGCAGTATGCCAATTAAAGGAAACATTTGGTTGCTAATAAAGTGGATCCACCTTTATAAAAAAAATACATCCTGAGGAAAAAACAGAGAATTTCTTCAAAAAGCCCAGAAGGTTTTCTCCAGCTTACAAGTTACAGAACAGTGTTGTAGGGGGCCAGTCGTCTATTGGGTCATTAGCTGGGGCGCGCTTTGCTGAATACGAGAGCTGGAAAAACACGGGCAAAGCACTGGCAGGATCAAGGTAAAGAAACACGAAACGTGACCCATTGCTGGTCTTTCAGCTGAGGCTCAAAAGGTGGCAAAAGGGGTGACTGGAGCAGAGGCGTGGGGAGAAATCTTCCATTTCACACAGGGCTGAGAGACCCCAACTTATTAAACTGCTCCATGAAGGAAAATAAAACAAACAAACAAACAAACAAACAAACCCAAACAACAAACAAAAAACCTGCTCGTTGTGAATATTTTTTGTTTTAACACTATGAAAACATTTCACTCACATTTTTGCCTTTGACTTTGCCATTCTTTAAATGTCTAAATGAAAAGTTGCTTCAGAATGAAACATTTCCATTTTCTGTTGTTGAAAGATCTCTAAATCAGGACGTTTTTGACGTTAACTTTCCCAGATCACTTATGAAATGAAATCCCAGTAATATTCACCCCATTTTCTAAGGTTGCCAAACTCTATATTTGGAAGGAATATGATCCCATCCCAATTTCACCAAATGGGTATTCATCTATTTTTAATCTCTGTGCAGGGAAAGCAGGAGAAGCAACAGAAGCAACGTTCTTCCATCAGTACTCAATTTATACCAAGAAAATTGATTATCCAGCCAGCGAACCTAGTTAATTAATTCCCCTTAATACACGTCTTTGCTAAAGAAATAGTGTTCTGGGGTGTCAGGGAATGAGAAGCCGTGCGCTAGAAGGTCAACAAATACTCTCATGTAACTTGGCTGCAACCGAGAAGCGTGAGGACTTCAAAGATGTAAATCTGAACAATTTTCTGGTTTATTATCAGATGACTGATCTATGGGACAGGGTGGGAGGTCATTGAGATAAATTCTGTTTCTCAGGGGACGTGCTTTCTAGAGCAGAAAACAGACTTTGTGTGCAGGCACTATTAACTAGGGGCAGAGGGGAAAGATGAGGCAATAGTTACCAGCCTGGCTGTGTTGCACAAATTCTGCTGTGGCACCAGGGCAGGAAGGTGCCCACATGGGTGCAAACGCAGGCTGGTGGAACAAACCCCAGCCCTTGTGAAAGGCGCTGGCCATGCTCACCAACTGCAGTGAAGCCTTTGGGGCTGGCAGACATTGGGATCCTGATAGAACCATAGAATCATAGAATGATTTAGGTTGGAAGGGACCTTAGAGATCATTGAGTTCCAACCCCCCTGCCATGGGCAGGGACACCTCCCACTAGACCAGGTTGCTCAAAGCCCCATCCAGCCTGGCCTTGAACACCTCCAGGGATGGGGCTTCCACAACTTCTCCGGGCAACCTGTTCCAGTGCCTTACCACCCTCAGAGTGAAAAATTTCTTCCTAATATCTAATCTAAATCTACCTTCTTCCAGTTTAAAGCCATTGCCCCTCACCTTATCATTACATGCCCTAGTAAAAAGTCCTTCCCCGGCTCTCCTGTAGACCCCCTTTAGGCACTGGAAAGCTGCAATAAGATCTCCCCGGAGCCTTCTCTTCTCCAGGCTGAACAACCCCAACTCTCCCAGCCTGCCCTCATAGGAGAGGTGCTCCAGCCCTCGGATCATCCTCGTGGCCCTCCTCTGGACCCGCTCCAACAGGTCCATGTCTTTACTATGTTGGGGGCTCCACAGCTGGATGCATTACTCCAGGTGGGGTATCACCAGAGCAGAGGGGCAGAATCACCTCCCTTGACCTGCTGGCCACGCTTCTTCTGATGCAGCCCAGGATACAGTTCACCTTCTGGGCTGCGATTGCACACTGCCAGCTCATGTTGAGCTTCTCGCCAATCAGCACTTCCAGGTCCTTCGCCGCAGGACTGCTTTCAAGCCATTCTCCACTGAGGAGAATGCATAAGTTGCACTCATGCCCAAGTGCAGCTTGCCCAAAAGGGCAACACTACGGCAAAACCAGTGTCAGGGCTGGCTGTCACCAGACCTGCTGGAGGAGATACTAGGGAATGAGGGAAATAAAAGATCAACCATTGCTCTCGCCCAGCTACCCCACTGCATGTTCATGGGAGCACCCCTGTCTCCTGGCATGGGATGAGCAGAGCGGGCTTGCCCTTTTTGTGAGAAACTTGGTGTGGGATCAGCTTAGCTAAGGCATTAGATGTGTTTGATGACCCTGACCATGGCAGCTATGTCTTATGTGCTGCTGGTAGCACATATGATATGTGTGGTGGCTCCTCTCTCCAGGCTTTAGGGTCTGCGATGGTCAGGGGAGAAGGGAGGAAAACAACAGGGAGCAAGCGAGCAGCAAGCAACCCACACCATCACCTGCTGGGTGGCCTGACAGAAAAACGCTGCCTAAAACAGTGTTTGCCTTTTTAGTTTATTTTAAAACTACATATATGAAATTGCATCATTAGATAGGTAATATGCAATTGATACTAATTATATATTTTTTTAATGAATATTTCTGCAGTGTGTGTGGTCTACAATGCCAGTGACTGCACAGCTCTGCCATCAGAGTATCTGGCACAGCACTGAGGCGTAAAAGCCACATGGGTCTTTACTGTTTCATGCACTGATTATTCAGCTCTTCAAGCGGAGAGCCACTTACCCTCCTGCATCGTTCATCCTCTGCCTTTCATTAGCAAACTCTTTTGGAAAGCCAGGGAAAACACAGCACAAATTCTTTTCTTTAAAGATATTTGGTCAGTGATGCTTAGCATCACAGGGCCCCAGTGATGTGAAGAACTCAAGTATAATTTAAAAAAAAAAAATTATTTGCCTTGCTGCTTTCAAAAACAACAACAACAACAAAAGTGATTTCTGTGCTAACACTCTCCCGCTCTGCTTTGGCTGCCGGATCCCTCCAGCAGTGCCAGGCTTGGCAGGGGCACGGGGTGGCTTGGTGGCAGGGGACAAGGGTTGGTTTTTTTGGGTGAGGGGTGGGCTGCCAACACCCCCCTGACACTTCCCTCCCTCCTGTGGTACTCTTCTTGCTGTGACTGACAGAACTGCTGTGTCCTCCAAGGTGGGACCTGCGCTGCCCTGCTGGGAGGTGAGGTGTTTGCAGCTCTGGGGTCACCCAGGGACGGTTTTGGGGTTGGTGGGGCTGAGAGCTGCAGTGTTTGTGTGTGTAAGAGGCACACGTAAGAGCTGGGGCTTCTGGAGATGTTGGAGGCTGCGTTGCTCCCGGGTTGTGTGGGCGTGAGGTGATGGGTGAGGCTCTGGGGAGGGAGGTCAGCATGAGCTGTGTATATGAAATTAGGGATTTGATGGCAGGGGCATCACTGTAAGACTGGGTCACTCCTCCTTCCTGCAAAGTAGTCTCAAGCTCGTGCCCTCCAAAGCTGACCGAACCCCGTGTGGCCAGTTTTTGCTGGAGGAACAGAGCGAGGGCTGTGGCAGGGCTGCGGTCAGCGCCTTCAGCAGTACTGAGCAAGACCAGCAGCACCCTCATCGCACTGGCTCACAGCTCTTTTGTGGCAACGTGAGGATGACAGTCCCCCAAGAAGCACCTCTGCCAAGGCTGCCGGTGTATGAAGACAGGGAGGGGGAGTGCTGGAGCTGACTTAGCTTCACTGCCCAAGAGCGCTCCCACTTTTTCATTTCCAGCCCGACAAGCCAAGTGGGTTCTGGCCATCTCGACAACTTGCCCTGGTTATCGCAAGCCACTGGGAGCAGAGGATGTCTCCTCTAACCACCTGCTCCTCAGCCCCATCCTGCTATTCCGCCTCTCTCCTCTGCTCCGCTCTCACCCACTGACTGGTTCCCAGGCAGCTACTGCCTTCACCCCCCTGAGCGTCCCTCTCCTCCCACACAAACACGTCCACCTTTGTTCACTTTCCACATGAAAATCTCCTGCATTTCTGAAGTCCCTTGCCAGCCCTTGCTTTTCCTGGCCATCCGTAGGGGCTCCTCCATCCACACTTGTCTTCTACCCTTCCCCTGTGTCTCACTCATGTCTCTATCTCCCCTCCATCTGTCCCACCCCTGACACCTTCTGGGCAGCTCTGCCCATGTTGCAGTTGCTTCCTTCTCCCCAGACAGCTCATCTCACTACCTGCTCTACATCAGGCCTCCAGCCCTCCCTACGAGCAGCATCTGACCAGCATTACAGTGCAACAGGATTTACTATCAGCCAGAAAACCCCCATGAGATGCCCTCTTGTTAGGGACTAGCTGCCTGGCGAGGGTCTGCCATCAGCCATGCCGGCCAGGGCTCTCCTTGGGTGCAGTGCCCAGCCTTGGTGATGTTTCTACCTGTTCCATGGCACCAGAGGCAGGAAGAGCACAGAGAAGTATTTTTAGAGGGAGTCAGCATTTGCTCTGCCCTTGAGTGATTCTGCTCTCACATCTTGGAGGGTAAGGCTCCATTTTAACAAGGCATTGGTGAAGGGAGGCAGCCTGAAAAAACATGACCAAAGATTCCCCTCTCTCCTTCCCTCCCTCCCTCCCTCCCTCCCTCCCTCTCTTCCTTCCTTTCCTTCCTTCTTTTCTTTTGTCCTTCTGAGGTGTGTTTCAGCAACACCCCACCAGCACCCCCCCTGCACCCCCCATACTCCTGCAGTGTAGCCATGGCCATCCCTTTATTCCCCCCTACAGATAGAGGAGGTTTTCGGCTATGCTACCCCATATTGCTGTGCCAAACTTGGAAGCACTGGAAAGAAACAGGGGACAGGGCTGAAGAGGGAGAGGTCTCATCTCTTCACAAAGCCAAACTCCCAACTCATTAATCCCCTTCAGATGCTCTAACATAAGTGCTTTCTCCCCAAAGCAACATGGCTGGAATTAATCTTGCTACATATTACATAGTAATAAATCGTGGGGGTAGCCCAAGTTGGGTGATTTTCTTCTTTCTTTTTTTTTTCCCTTTTTTTTTTTTTCTTTTCCTTTTTTTAGGTGCACAATTTCTCACCTGCCAAACCCAAACTAAGGCTGTGGCAATGAAATCAATAACAAAGTTCTGGGTTTGCCCACCTGGTCTCACAGGAGAAACGTACCATTAAGTTCCAGTGAAACTGTTTTAATTGATTTTTTTCCTTTGTGTGTGTATGCTGAGAAAAACAAAACAAAATCCAGCACCTAACAAACCAGAATTGTTGAATACCTTTCTGGAGCGGAAAAAAAACCCTTCTTCTGGCAGTCAGAAGGATGTTTCCAAGCAATTTGCACTCTTTCTCCACTTGTGGGATTTCCATCTCTCATCTTCCCCCAGCAACACGGTCCTGGTTCCCTCTCCGGAAAAGCTGCATTAGTACAGCGTCATGAGCCCCGGCACTGCTGGCCCTGTGTCCCACCCACGGTGGCATGAAACATCTTCCCACACAAGAGCTGTCCCTACGGCTGCTGCTTCATCCCCTGCCCAGCTCAGCAGACCCACACACTGGGAGGTGCGGGTCAGCTGCTGCCTTCTCTGCATCTGATGGGTCCCACCGTAAGACCCTGGGGACCGCAGCGTGAAGTTGGCAGAGAAAAGCATGCCTTGGTAGGCCTCAACAGCAGTGTCTTCAGGGGTGACACGTCTCCTAGCTGTGTGCGTTACCTATGAATTGAGTGGCAAAAGCTCCGGGCTCCGCTTTCTAGGAGCATCCTACTCCCGAAGGAGAGTAAGATGGCTCATTTGATCTCTGAGGGCCACCTCTGCCAACCCCAAGCCACCGTTCCCGCTGGCTTGTTCACCCCTGTGTGCAGAGCCCTGGCTGCACAGCTGTCTCCGCTTGAACACCGCTCTCGCAGGACAGTTTTACTTGCCTGAAAACCCTTCCAAGGACACTGTGCCCAAGCCCCAGAGAGAAGCTTGAGGATGCGCAGGACTTGTCTCCTGCAGCTGTGGGGCAGCTCAGGGCATCTCCCCAAGCAGCTCGTGGGCATCCCATTCTGGAGCTGCTTTCTCTGGTGGGGAGAGCCTGGCACAGCTCTGAGTCTCCTTTGGCAGGTCTACTCCAAAAGTCCAATTAGTGTTGTTTATGCTCATGTTGTAACTGAATAAAAAAAAAAATTGTGATGCTTCAGTAGGTCCAAGACTGCGAAGAGATAAATATAATTACAAAGGACACAATATATTAAAAGATACTACCGTTTAATTAAAAGTATATGAATTATGCATGTATCCTGTCCACAGCCTGTAACTATGTGGGCTCGAGCAGTAACTGAGTACATTCGGCTCTGGCTACCCCACGAAACATGCGGCTGCTTAATTTCCCACTGGGCACCCAACACCACTGGCTGGATTTTAACTAGGAGTAAACAAGACCATACAGGGGGTTTCTTGGAGTCACCTTTGCTTTTCTGCGCTCTTGGGCGCCTGACAAGGGATGCGGATCTCACCCCACCGGTTTTCCCCCCACGAAGAATGCCTTTGGAGATGGCCTCTGGGACTGCCTTTCAGGCAACTGGTACAACATCAGACAAAAATCACAGTATTTGAGGGCGCAAAGTTGCAGGGGAGGACAGTGGGGGGGTGGGGGCCACCAATATGTCCCCCCCCTCCCCAATGGGGCAGTGCAGGTGGCAGCATCCGGCAGTTTTGGGGCATAAAGCCTCATGTGAGGCCTACGGGCTGGCCGAGAACTGCAGCAGCCCGGCGGGGATGGGACAGGAGGACAGGGGTTGGTGGTGGAAAGGTCCCAGCACCCGCAGCTCCCCAGAGCGCCCTAGGGCCGGCACTGCCGCCCCCACCCTGAGGTGCCCAATGTCACCATCAGGCGCCCGGGGCTCAGCTTCCAGCAAACGCACTGCCAGATATTGCATTAATATGCAACAGTGTCTTTTTATAAACGCTTTGCTGTCCTTCGGGGTAAACACAACATCTTCCCTGTCGAGGCAGACAGTCGCTCTTTGCGGCGTTGCCGAGCCCAACCTGGCAGTCTGCGCCCAGGGCTGCGCCATCAATCTTCGGCTAAAGGCCTGCCTCCTCCTCCTCCTGCCTCCGCTTACCAAACGTGGTGGAGCAAACTCTCACAAGAGAAAACAGATCCCATCAGCGTTTGTAGAAATTCAAACTGTCCATTATGAGATTAAAGCAGGAAACGAAGCGATGGGGGGAGGGAGGGGAGAGCTTCCTCTCCCTAATCACTTAATAGAGGCCCATACATCTCGTTAGAGCTTGCAATAAATCACGCCTCGTTATCAGCCAGATGCGCAAGCTTATGAAATCTGCATCCAAATGTTCAGCTCTAGCTAATTTACTGTTTATTTCTTCCTCATACGCATGCCTTACGGAAAAGAGAATGGACAAATCCGGGTTTTTCTTCCCCCATGCTTATACACACTCTTCCTTTTTCTTCTAGGGAAGCTTTGCCCTGAGTTCGGCAAGGCACTTAAACACATGCCCAGCTTCAGGGTGGGACTGGTCTCCTCGGCCTCCCTCCAAAATAAATGGGGATAACTCAAACAGTTCCAACGAAAGCGCTCGCCTGTGCTGCGTGCTGCGCCAAGGTTTTAAATCACGAGATATTCTTACCAGGCACATTTGATATAAGTTATGCTCGGCTGTTTTCCTGCATGCTTTTTTTTGCTGATGGAGAGAATAATACATAATGAAGGCGAGAAGCTGCAGCCTGCTCCCAGAAAGATATGGGGAGTTATTTTCCTCTCTGTACCCAACCCTGTGGTCAGGTTTGGATAAATTCTCGGGGCTGGGCCTCGCCTGTTTGGCTTGCGTGGACTCAGGACATGTACGGACCTCGGCTCTGAGGGTGAAGGCTATGGGGATGCTGGGGATGTCAGGGCAGAAGCACTGGGAGGGGGTTAGTCGGGCACCATACGGAGGGACAGCTTGGCAAGGAAAGGAAGAGGAGTCCCATGCTGTGGACAGGCCTGGGGATGAAGGGTTGGCTGGGGAATCTGCGTGTCTCCAAGGACTAGCATTCAGGAGAAGGAAAAGCCAAAAGCAGCTAAAGCCCAGAAGGTATTTGGAGCTTTGAGCAACCTGGTCTAGTGGGAGGTGTCCCTGCCCATGCCAGGGGGGTTGGAATGAAGAGATCTTTAAGGTCCCTTCCAACCTAAACCATTCTATGATTTTTTTTGCTTCGAGCTTTTTCTAGGGTGTGCTATGGGTTGCGCACCCTGTTCTTTGCACCCTGAAGTCAAGAGGAGGCTACAGGAAGGCAGAGGAGGACTGAAAGCTGCAATGTGAGCTACTGCTGTTTATTTGGTGATGTCCCTCTCCTGCTCATGTCCCTGTCACATGTGTGGGTGCCAGCCTGGGTTCGCTGTGAGCCCTGGCTCCCCTGCCAGGTTTGAGGCCACTTGCAGGTTGCATCTGGCCCTGGATACAGGGCAAGAGGCTTTTAGGGATGCTCTGGGATATCTTTTTCAACACGACATAGATAACCAAGCTCAAGACTTGAGCATGAAACTGGGGTGAAGAAGAGGGGATGTGGAGAGAAGTCCAGGCACAGGATGTGTTTTACAAACTGAGTCTGTGGGAGCTTCTCACTCAAATGTGGGCCACATAAAACTGTATCTGTGACCCCTGGCTTGCAGAGCCCAGGGTGATCTGGCTGTTTTCCTTCCCTTTCCTCCTTGGGGCAGGGAGCGTACCTGCTGCCATAGCAGCTGTGACTGCTTTCCAGCAAGGGAGAGGTTGGGAATGGTTGAGAGCTCTCGTGAAATGTCTTGCAGAGACTTGAACCGCTGAAACTCAAAAATGCAGAAAAAGGAGCTCACCCTTCTTTTTTTTTGCGAGCATTTCTGAGAGGCAGTAAGAGCCCAAACACAAAGCTAAACCCTCAGCAATGGCTGAGCAAAAGCCTGGTAGGGGCTGAACCACTCGAGCAGGGAGAAACCACTTCTGTAAGTCACGGACTGTCTTTTTAGAGGATGTTCCTCAAAACGGTTTGGCTGACCCCCCAGTTAGAGAAGAGGAGACGTTCTCCTTGGCCAGCAGAGAAGTAGAGGCAGTTGTACAAGTGGCAGGACCGTATCCCTCCTGCAAGCGCTGGGGAGCACAGCACAGGCAGAGGTCTTATCAGTCTCCTGTTTTTCTGAACTAGGGGAGAGGAAGGGAACAGGAAAAAGAGTTGCACCAAAGTCTGTTTGGGCAGCGGAAAACTTTGTTTGCTTCCTAGGTGATTTTTATGTGTTGCTACAAATAGATGAGCCCAGAATGCTGTGTGAACCTTTTATTATTTTTTAATACAATGGCTTTTAAAGTGTGCATCGGTAAGTGGAAATGGACTTGAAAGACAGGAGAAATACTTCTCCAGGCCTTTTTCTGCTTTAAAAGCAATGAGATGTTTCTTTTGGCTTGCAGACTTATTCTGTCATACTAAACTTATTTTTGTGTTACTGGGTTTCTCTTACTTGTATGCAACAGGAAAAAACTTTAAACAATGGGATTTCATCTAAAGCATCTGCATGGAAATGGGATCACTTCAGAAAGACAAGAAATGGACATATAAATGTCAACTGGATATTGAATCCAAAGAAGTGTGAGCTCTCAAAAAAAGAAAGAGTGTAGGGAAATCTAAAGAAAATCCTGGTAGTGGCATTCCTTCCGTGGAAAGACATTGGGAAATTGCAGCATCTGCCTCACAACAGCCCAGTTGTGGCCCAGTCTGGAGCAATTGGGCCGCCACCACAGAAGATGATATCTAAACAGCTAACCTTGAAGAATTCTGGTTTACCAGCACCATGAATAGAGGACTTAAAGTTGTGAAAATGTGAAAACTGCAGTTGATTAACAGAATTTCTATTGGGTAAAATACCAGTGGGATATAAAGAAGAGCATACTGGTTCAGCTTGTGTTTTTTGGAGATAGCTCGGCTGCAGAGACCAGACGTAGCCCCAGCAAGTGCAGGGTGCATCGGCATTGAGGTGTTGGGGATCCTTCAAAAGGCAAAGGCTGGCAATTAACCTGGGATCACTCACAAAACAGGCTGAAACCCACAGTCTGGGCAGCCCTACTGGATGGGCTTTCCTTCCCTTTGGGCTTTTGAGAGGCAGGGAGAGGGCTCGCCACTGAAAAACACTCTCAAATGGGCAGAAACTGTTGGTAGGACAAGTAACTGCAGAGATACCTACAGTCTGCGAGGAGGTTACGTCCTGGCAGAGCTTCCTCGGCTGAGCGGCTCCAGGGGGATGAAGACCAATGTAAATCCCTCTCCTGTGCGTACAAGATACGCCCTACAGTTGTCAGGCTTGTTCAAATGCTGAAGGTAATAAAGTGTTGCCCCCGCTCTGAAGAAAACCCACCATTCAAAACTGAAATAGCTCTCCCTTCTCCTAAGAAAGAAGACTTGAGTGTTGGCATTAGCCAGGGGAGGTCATAACACAGCACAACCAGGGTGTTTCAAAAATGCTTGAAGAGGGAAACCAGTAGAAAACCTGGGAAATAAAAGGTCAGAATTAGCATAACTTGCCTCGCATGAAGTTATCCCTCCTTCCCACTCATGCCCACACCTGGGAAGAAACCTATATAGTACCAATGAGGACTAAATAAGTGGGTGCATTTGCTTTGGTGGCTTTCCAAACTCACTGGAAAAGGCTTTATTTGTAATTGTACCTGTATTCCCTAATCTCTGGCCTTCCTTTCCTTTCTGCCTGAAGGGTTTACCCTCAGCCTGCTCTGCTTTGTAATTCACAGAGGTCGTGGGTGACGGTTCACTGGCATTTTTAAACTTCACGGAAGTTTTCTGCACCATGGTTGCGTCTCGTGCAGGGTAAATACACAACAAAATCCAGCCCTGTTGTGGGCAGAGCTACCTGCTCCCCATGAAAGCCAGCAGGTGCGGCTGCTCACCAGTTCCACCACTGAGGGTTCATAGTTTGCTTTTCTCCAGAGCTACCATGGTCCGCAAGGGCAAAGGCAGAAACACAACAGGCAGAAAAGGCAGCCAGGAGACCTCAGGCACAAACAGTGGTACTTTCTCCCTTGAGGTCAGGCTCAGGTAAAGAGTTTGGGGGGGCTTTGGGGATGGAAAAGGATTTAGAAGAAGCTGTCTTCCCATTTGACTTGTACTGTGACCATGGAGACAAGGCTTTGCATACTGGGGGGGAGAGAGAGAGAAACCCTGAGAAAGTCTGCTGTTACTCAGCTTAGAAAAGCACACAAGACCATAATCAGTAAATGTGTCATGCTCCTGTGTGGGTTGGACTTCAAACCTTTCAAAAGGCAGCTAAGACTTTAAAAATATTCAGGTGAGTAAAACCCGACTTGTCATGCCAGGAAATACCATCAATGCCTACCTGCATCTTTGACACCTAACTATCTTTTTATATACATATATATAAAAATAGCTCACACTGAGCTAGAAACATCTATGGCCTCTTCTGCTGCCACTCCTAAGGTTTAAAGCTTATTAAGAAGCTGGGATTTCTTTTAAAAGAACCCGTAAGCCAGACTTTGAGTCAGCATAACTTAAGCTGTGGTCAAGGGGAAAAATATGATAGCAGACGTAACTGGCTGAAAGGAAGCAGTACAACCATGAGAGTACACAAGAGCTGCTGAAATGAAGTACTAGACTGCTTTTAAACTTGCACTGCGATGCATGCAGTGTCCTAGGCAGGGCAGAGGTAGCACCTCTCTCAGGGAACGGGTGGTGGGAGGGCTGAAAGTGGTCCAGTTGCAGAGGACAGAGTCATGCTGTCAAGCGGGTCAGGGAGCTTCCTGAAAATTAGTGCAGCAATGAAATAACTACCTTGTTCATCCACCTCACAACACAAGAGTTCACTGAAAGAAGGTGGTGGGACTGCAGGGGCAGACAGCAATGTGGGATTGTCCCTCGTGAGAATTAGATTGGCTTCAGTGAGTTACGAAACCATCCTCCATGGATGCATAGAGCCAGTACATCTCTTCTTCGAGGTAATATCTCTTGGAGAGACTTGTGGTACAACTGAAAACACGGTTTGGTGTCTTAGAAAAAAATTATGTTGATTTTCCAGTGCTTCCCTTCTAACGTTTCAGGTGTCCTTATTAAGATATAGCCGTAATGGTATTGGTTGGAAGGGATCTCCAGATATCATCAGGTGTAACCTCAGTTGATTAAAGTATTAAATAGCAACATCTTTCAGTAGGTCAGTAGCTTCTGATCTTTTGTTATTATTCTGTTGGTTTCCCTCATCCCCTTTATCAAATAGCAGTCAGAGCATTCAAGGATGCTCTTGGGAGGACTTCCAGCTTTGAACTGAAGTGCTCCTCTCCAGCTGAACATGTGTGGTATATGGATGAGGAGGGTGCCCTACCGAGGCTGACACTGTTTCTCTGAAGCATTGCAAAAAATGCAGTCGAAACACCAAGGCCAAGAACAGACGGTGACAAGGCAGTAAAGTCTTGCTGTAGTTTGAGCGGAGTTTCCTTACTGGGTGAAGACTGCAGTGATGGTGGTGGTGGGAGCTTTGATCTTAAAATTCATTCTAATCCAATCGTGGGAATTTGAGGAAAGGTGTTCCCTAACGTTACTCAGTCCTTTGCTTTTGCACTGCTTTGTGTGCCAAGCCAGATCGTAGGTTAGGGGAGAAGGAATGACACCGTCAGCTGAATCTCATTGCTGTACTGCTACAGTACATCTCTTACCACCTCCTTTCACAAAGAAATGGAGACAAGTACATCTGCTCTTTTCAAACTGTCAAAAAGCCATTCGTCCTGTTTGCTTCCTGTGAAAAAGAAAGTGATGCCCAGAAGCATTCAGTGTCTCTAAAACATATACTCAGAGAAAAGGAAGGAATGTGATAGTGAAATGGTTGTCCCACTGTGACCTTTGACAGTTTCGGGCAGCCTGGAGAATTAAGCCAAGGGCATCCTGCAGGCTGTCCCGGCCAACAGATAGAGAAACCAAGGCTGCTTTACATATTGGATGACCACTGTTTGCCTTTGTATGGTATAATTTGAGCAAGATCAAAAATGTGGGTGATGGTAAGCTCAAAGGCACCAGCACAAGGTTGAAGGACAGATCTACAGCTGCCTGGTAGCCAGAATCTGCGGTAAGTGACCGTGAAGAACCGGCATGTCAGACACACAGACAGGCAACCTCTTCCAACCAGGCAAGGTTTTTTTGTCTTGTCTTCTCAGTGCTTTTGGAAAGGACTGTAATAAAATGAAAACGGGACCAGGAAAGGTAGAAGGAAGGAAGGAAGGAAGGAAGGAAGGAAGGAAGGAAGGAAGGAAGGAAGGAAGGAAGGAAGGAAGGAAAGAGGGGTATTTAGAAGAAAAAAATCTTTTCTTGAGGCATTTAGGCATTGCTGAGCTACCCAAACCACCTGCGCCTGAAGGATTTAGTACTGTTTTTCTCAGCATCTGCTGACTGAGTCACATGCAGCATATCATTTTGCACTGGTAAAAGGAATACAGATTCTAGCAAGCTCTTATTTCTTTACCAAAACTAACACCACAAGCATCTCTGGGTTTCTAGTGCTGGCCCTTTCGAGGCCATTATAAACACAAATGGGGCAAAGCCATTTGCGTGCAGCCTGACAGTGAGTCATGGCAATTGTATGCCACAGTACCGTATCAGAGCAGCAAAATCGGATGAGTAATCTTGGAGCTTGCCTTCAGGCAGCTGTCTAGCTGATCTCAGAGATGTCACTGCAACAAAATATCAGTGTTTTAATACCTTTGACATTTCTTTAGCTTCAAGAGGCAATAATGAATCTTTCTTGGCTACTTACTAAGAGGCGATTATATCAGAAAAAGCAGCTAATTCTTCTTATCTGAAGAGACAATACTGGAAATAATCTTTTTTTTTCATTGAATTTAAGAGTAACCAGCATCAAATAAAAGCCTCGTTAATTAACTAAAGTCATCGAACAACCCTCAAATGGATTTAGTTTCGAGTAGCCACTAAACAGATTTAATGCCTAGGAACCGTCCAAACACCTCGGGCGGATCCTGCCTTTTCTGCTCCTCCAGAAGTGTATGTTTCAAAGAAAGGTTGTCTGTAATGCACGCAGCAGAACAAAGCAATGCTCAAGGCTTAGCAAGCAAGTCTTGCTACAGCTCGCAAGAGGGTACGGGCCAGATGCCTGTTGCTCTAAGCAGGCAGAACTCTATTCAGCTCCTGGCCTGCACAAATACCTTCTAAGAAATGGGAGCAAATAGAGCCGGGTGGAAATTAGCATATTTCATCAAGTTTCTGAAGGGCTGAGGCAGAGGACTAAGCTGCCAAGTAAAGGAAGATGATGCCTGTGATTTAGACCTGCTGGGAAAAGATTACTTTAAGTCTGTAGGTAGCTATGGTGATGCAGATGCTCCTTCCCTGTACCAAAGTAGATGCGGCTCTGTACCCGTAACAAATCTGTAGGACAAGATATACACATATAATATTTTTAGTGAGCTCCAGGGAGCAACCTTGCTCTTTGAAGAGCACTGGCAGGCAGCAACCTCAGAATGCAGTTGCCGTCCAACATACGTTATCCTGCCCAAACAGGGCAGCTACACCAGGACAAAGTTAATATGACTATTGCAAGACAGCGAAGCTGAAATGTTTGCCATTTTAGGTTAGCCTTGCAAAGCGTGGGAGGGCTGAGGAGGGTATGGAAGAACCAGGCTGCACGGATGGGTGCTTGCATGGGGATGTTCCACCTTGTCAAGCAGATGATTGGTTATGCTGCTGCTCCAGCGCTGCTCAGTTCAGGTAAGGGGATGTTTGATCACTTTGGGCACCACGAGAGGGTAAGATGCACCTCGACATTGCGCTGCTCAAGACATTGTGGAGAACATGAGGCACTTTCAAAGCTATTTTTAGGTTTTCTGCAATCTGACAAAAGGCTTTTTGCGGAAGCTGACCAACCAAGTCCCAGGGTCAAAGCAAGGTAGCTGAGTTAGCACATGGCTGTGCTATAAACCAGACGTAGCTCTTCACTGATGTATATCTGATGTATCGCCATACATGCTCCTTCTTCTGGATTTAGTCAGTTTAGTCATCATCAACTTGGAAAGGAAGATGGATTCACAGCAAAGGCGTTACCTAAAAATCTGAGGAGTGCAAAGCCATAGGAGCTTGATGAGCAAATGACCCTACAACCTCTTCAGGTCTAGTAACACCAACAGGATACGTCCTCAGCTTCACCACAGCTGTCCCACTGAACTGCTTCTCAGCTTGTGAGATACGCTGTTTCACACTGGCAAAGCTCCATCAGATGGTGATATTTTCCCTGCTCGGGGTTAGGTTTCTTAGCTGGCAGGCTTAGCACCATGTGGGAGGTTCAGGGAGGTTTCACGCATGTCCCATATGCTGCTCTTTCTTTGTAAACACACAGGTCTGCAAATCTGACTGAAAATAAAGTGAACAGCAGCAACCCTTGTCCTGCTAAAGATTGCTTATTTCCATTCAGATGCCACGCTTCTGTGTGAAGCATCCCTTCCGTGGCCATTCTATAAGGGCTTCTCTGGTCCTATTCATTTTTCTCTTGTTCTTCATCATTGTGAGCTAAATAGTTGACAGCTATTCTGGAGGGAAGAGGGGAGCTCAGTGGCAGGCAGGACTTTGATGACCCAATTGAGGAAAGGAGGGAGGTGTGTTGGTAGTCCTCTCTGGCTCCTGAAGCGTCATCTTCCCTTTTTGGCGCTCATGTAAAGGCTCTGCTGAATACAAGTGCACGGTAATATTCTGGCTGCTTTGCTTTCTGTGGAATGGATAGGCTCCTTTTAACACAGTTTGCTTGCAAAAACACAAAAAAAAAAAAAAAAAAAGAAAAGAAAAAAGAAAGTGTGCTTTATACATGAGCTAGCATTGTTTTCTTTTGAGGTACCAGGAAATTGTGAGAAGAAGAATATTCCTTTTTGGTTGTCTCGCTATTGCTTATGGTCAGTAAATTAAACATTTGGGAAGCCAAAAAGTAGGCTTTCGACCTTTTTCATTGAAATATGAGCACGACAGTTCACTCCAAGTTAAATGTGAGCAATGGAAAAGATTAAATGAATCTTCTCTCAAAGATAACTTAATGGTGAAGTGATTCTCTGCACGGAAAAATGACTTTACTGTTCTTTTTAAAAAACTTCAAATAGAAGAATGAATTATATTTTGTACCACTTTCTCTTTAATGTGATTGAATAGGGGGATGTTTTTAATTAAGACAAAAATCTCCATGTTAATAGTCTTGATTAAAGGGGCTTTTAAATAGTTTATCTGCCTGGCTACATTCCATCCTAAAGCTCTGCAGAGGAAGATGTCTTTCACGCTGCATTTAAATGCTTATTATCCCTTTGAACTCTGCCAGTCCACTTATTTGAAATATTATTCTTCCCTTCTAGCCTGTGGAGTCAGCTCACCAAGAGATTTTGGTAGTGTCACTCTCTGGGGAACTCCGCTGGCTTATTTGAACCTTGAGCTAGCAGCCGGGGGTAGCATTTCAAAGCTCGCTGTGATCTGCTGCCTCACTTCAGCGCCAGCCCCTCCAGCAGGGACCCGCGACATCCGTGTGGATGCATCACCTGGAACAATGAAACCTTGATCACATCTGTGGGCCTCGTATGACAGTAACCGCTGACAGCTTATAAATAGTGATCTTGGTTCAAGACCACATTACCGCCGTGGTACCTCCTGAGCAGAAACCTGGGGGAGGGGAAAGGGAGACAGCTCCTGAAAAAAACACCGTTAGATGTGAATGTGAATAATAACTTGAAAAAGCTTTTTTTTTTTTTTATAAAGCCTCCCACTTTTTTCCACTTTTTTCCACTGGTGGCTACCGTAAATGTTGTTTTAACTTCACGTTCTACTTTCTTCTATCACACTCCGAAAGCAAAGCAGTGCACAGCTGGAGTCACGGTGAATGTCCCGTGGCCTTGTACACAAGTGCATGCAGAAGCACTTTCCCTTTTACCCAACCGCAATACAAGTCGGGGATCTGACCACGTCAGGTTAGGTGAGCAGCTCACCTGGAGGATACACAGCTATGCAAATACCGACCGCAGGTGTTTGCATCTGTTAGGAAACGAGCCAGCCTGCTCACCCATCACCCCAGAGAAAAAAAAAAAAAAAAAAGAACCCGGTCAGGGCTAACGAATGATACGGTCCTCTGGGATTGAACTGCTCCTCTATTGCCTGGTCACGGAGGTTTGTGGGGCTGATCCATATACAGAAGTTGACGTGAGCAAATGGGAATTGTTATTCCAGAGCGCACAAAGCCAAGGGTTCGGTCCCCTGTGCACATGCGCGGTGGTCATCGCATTCTCTCCTCCTGGAAAGCGGAGGCGAAGCACTTGATGAATGGATGGAAATGCTTGTGCTCTCATCTACGTGAGCGTTGCATAGCAGAGGTTTCGCTTCAGGTTTCTTATGCCAGAAGGGTGCACATTTTGCTGTTTCTGCTGGCTGAGCAGCACACCCGATGCGCTGGAGCAGGCAGCCGGGTGATCCGGTGCCTGCCCTGGTGGTGTTGCAGCCAGAAGAAGGTTTCCTGCCTGCAGTAACCCTGGCAGTGGGAAGGGGGTGGGTGGGCTTGCAGGGGAGGAACAGGACTGAAGAGGAAATTCTGGGGTAGGAGAAGATGCTGAGGGTTTACAGAGAGCACCCGGCATCCGTTCAGGCCCTCTGACAGCCCCCTGTTGGTGTCAGGTACCTGTCAAACCCTCCCGGGATGGGAACAGTCAGAAAGCAAGCAGGTCAAGGAGATGAGACCTCTGATGACAGAGGACAACCAGTAAAGAAAAGGGGAAGTGATGTGAGGGTCAATTCTTCAAAGAAGGATCAAGAAATGTTTATTTTTGCGGTCCTGCTGACACTCTCGTTAAGCTAGCACTTGTCAGCTGTCCATGTGAGCATCCCTCGGGCCTGTGGCCAGCTCTGCCACTAAATGTTTTACGTGCAATATCTGTAACAGTGTTCCTCTGTGAAATGGGGCAGGATGACTCTCTCTGTTAAAACTACAGTGCTGTGGAAGAGCTGGAAGAGCTCCCTTCTCCCCCCCAAAATTGAAATACCAATACTGCATCTCAAGCCTACACAGGTCTCCCAGTTCCCTTATAAGAAATGCAAAACGCTACCGGGTCCCTTCTTTAACATAATCATAAGTAAAGCAAAATTGTCTTCTACTAAGAAGTTGTGTCTTTGCTTAGCTTTAGTTCTGAAGGTCAATTTCATAAGTGTGGGGCCAGGGCTGGAAGGATGCATGCAAGTTCTTAAAAGTAAGTAGTTAAATATGATCTTGACAGTTGCCCTCAAAGTAGAGCTCAAATAGAAAAGAGACGATAAAAATAAACATTGCTCAACCCTTTCATTCATCGCAGGCTGTCAAATGGGACAGGTGCTGTGGAAAGGCTCATGTGTGATTGTGTCATTAGAAGTTGAGTCATCGTGCGAGGGCAGGGAGCGACTGCCAGCAACCTTAACATCAGCATTTACTGATCTTCAGAGAAGAGCTGGTCAGAAGCAGGAGTTTTGAGAACTTCCTTCGAACCTGGAATGGAAAGCCAAAATTTCCCATGGATAAAACTAAACAAAGTATCCAAACTTGTTTTTCTGTTGCTGCTAAACTGTTTGGATAATGGCAAACAAAATAAATATTAATATAATAAGAACAGTATTATGTCATGAGTTTGGGCAAAATGCTAGAATCAAACAAGAGCTCTGATTCCCTAAAGAAAATAAGAAAACTGAAACCCTTTTCTTGGTGTTCACTTTAAAAATATTATCAACATTGATACTTCCCTACACGTGAGAGTTTTGATGAATTTCGTTTTTTTTTCGCTTTGTGTTGTTTTAGCAAATGTGAGTGCTCCTAAAAATGCAACTAAGTGCTGAGACATTTCATGAAAAGAAACATCGCTTACTATGGGTGGAAATAGCTGTGCTGCTTCGCCAGCACGAATGACACACAGCTTCAACTCCATCCTTGAGGGGCTACCTAGACCTGGCACTAAAGCAGCATCCAGTGCCTGCCGGATCGTTACCATTTTGCCTGGAGCCTGCACAGTTAAATCACAGCACCTCCTCAGCCAGTCGTACAGCACCATTCACCTGGGACCTCTCCCTCCAGCATGTGGCCAGGGTGCAAAAGGGCTAAGGGAGCGGGCAAATGAGCCTCTCTTGGGGATGTGCAGAAGAAAACTCAGGTGGGGGATTTGAAGTGCCTACGTCATGCAGCAAGTACCAGCTTAACCGCTTATCCCACCTTTGGGTTCAGGGTATGTGCACGTCTACTCATATGTAGAAAAAAGACCTTGCCCCAGCACGGCCTGAGCTTGGTAAAGCCGCTGCCGGCTGCCAGCACCGTAACACTGCGACAGCCTCTGAGGAGCGGTGAGAAAGCCTCTGTTTAGTGCTTCTTTTCCTACCTGCTGCAGCGTTTTGGGGGTGTTAGCATATGTGAATATTTTACAACGGTGGGGAGAGGGCTCTGCACACGTGTGGAAGAACTGGACGTCAGAACAGGGGAGTTAGGATTTCCTTACAAGTACCGGATTGATATCAGGATTTTTCCCTGTTTTCCTTTTCCCCCACTGATGAGCACTGTTTTCAGTAATGCTGTAAAGACTGTTTTCCTCTCTCAGATTGGCATAGCAACAGCATCAGAACTAAATTCAAAAGCATCGACTTAACGACATACTGAAATAGCTTTAGAATTCATAATACGCTCTCATTTATTTGAAGTGTAAGGGAAGGAGTTACTGCACAGCATACACCTTAGGCTGTTGGAAGCCTGTCCTCCTTGCACGTGTTGATTGCCAAATGAAGAAAAGTCAGTTAAATATCTGTTCTTTAATTAGGTTTATCCTTGTAAACATCTGTATGAAAAGTAACCTGAGGATGTATTACGTAGCTGCACAGTAGAAACAAGAAAACATAAGTTTACTATTATTTATTGCTGGTGTCACATGAAGATCTTCACAAGAAAATGCCATTTATCAACCATTTATCAACTCTACAATATTTTTGATTAGTAGAAACAAGAGACGTAACTGTGGTTAGAGCTCCTCTCTCAAGGAGGCAACTTCTCTCCTAACAACCCTCAGATACGATGTTTTTACCCACACACTAACTGGTGAACGTATTTCTAAATCTTGGCCATTACACAATGTTTTGTTCCTGTTCAATAACACCGTAGTTTATAAAACATTCCTGTATTCTAGTATCTCTGGATAAATAAACCATGTTGAACTCTGACTTCATTGGCATTGTCAGAAGTACAACCTGACTTCACTAATCTAAATATTAGTAACAACTTAAGTAAATAAAAATATTAAAAATGTCTCCTTTTTAATTTAGTTTACGAGCATTTCAAAACCATATATATATACAAGCTCTCCAAAGATGCTTGCTGCCATTATGCCATTAGCAGCCTATGGGATGTTTTCTGCATCAGAGTAAATCGTTTCATGCTTAGTTCACCCCTGCATCCAAGGTTTGAAGACTCTTATACACCTCGGGATGTTAACAAAGCCTGCAGTGAAGCTTTTGAGAGGCTTAATTCCATTAGCGTACCCCTTTGGTACCCAAAGTCTTCAGTATAACTGACTTCCAGTTGTTTTAAATTGGAACAAGAGAACAGATTATTTCAAAGTCAGCGAAGCCACTTGCGCACCTCCCTCTGCCGTACAAATGAGTGCAGATAACGAATATGAACGAGCCTTCAGATAATGACATGCCAAGAGAGGAGCTTGAGGCAAAAGCCAGAATTCCCCTTCAGCGCCCCGTAACTCACCCCACTGCCTGAGCAGCTGCTACTCATTAAACGCAGACCAGTCTGATTCGACAAATGTTTTCCAGTCATTCGCTATTGTCTTTCACTAATTAGTTTATATAAATTCAGGGACCGTAAGAGGCGGGGATGCACAGGGGTGGCTCCGGCCGCCCCCCGTTTCCCCCCCGACTCGCCGTGAGGGATCATCTCTCGGGCTCCAGGAGTGTCCCCCTCGGTGTCGTGTCCCCTCCCTTCCCGCTGGCAGGCCGGGAAAAGCCCCATTTCTCGTCTGGTCGCCTCGGGGGGGCATCAGTTTTTCGGGGCCCCAGCTGTACTTCGGTGGCTTGGTGCCCCTCGGCGGCGGGCGGCCGCTATTGCCGAAGCCCCGCTCCTGCGGGCATCGCCCCGGCCGGGGGTGGGGATGGAAGGCGGGGGGGGGGGGATGCCGGGGAAGCGGGGACCAGGACCCAGGCAACGACTGACAGCGTATTCCCGAGCTGCATGGTCCTCAACGCAGGGTAGGGGATGTGTCCTGGGGAAACCGGCCTCTTTCTCCCCGATTTCTTCTCTCTCCTCCCCTGCGGTCCTCCCCCCTTCCTCAAAAGAAAAGATAAAAAGCTCTACTGCGGCTGTAACGTAACGTGTTATCTCATGTGCGGATGAGGGGGAGCCTTGTCTTGCAATCCAGACCCCAAAAAGTGGCACTGGGAGTATCTGGGCAGGGGCCCTGCAGGGCTGAGGGGACACCAGGTTCCTCCATCCCAAAGCCAGGCTTGGATGCTGTTGCCGGGGCCTGAGGTCAGACTTTTTTGCCTGGGCTCCAGCATCTCGGGGAGAAAGAGCAAACTCCCCTAATCCAAGAGTTTTTCCCTGGGCTGTTTGAAGCAAAGCATCCCCTCCTGGAGCTTTTACCCAGGAGGGGACAAGGTGTAACCTATGGTCCCCTGGTTCCTTGGCAAGAGCTGCCTCAGCTAGGACGTATAGAAAGCAGCTTCACTGCTGGGGAGCAAGCCAGAAAGAGCTTCCCTGCTCAATAATAATAATAATAATAATAATAATAATAATAATAATAATAATAATAATAATAATAATAATAATAATAATAAAAAATTATTAAATTATAAACTTTTTTTTTTTATTCCCCCTCCTCCTCTTATTTAGACTCAGAGCTGTCTGAGTCTGGGCTGGGGAAAGTTTTAAATGACTTTTTAAATGACTTTTCCAACAGGCAGAACTTACAGAACTTTTATCAAACTCTTCAGATGGAGTCTCATGAGGGAACAGGGTTTTCTCTTCTTTTTTTTTTTTTTACTCTTATTTCTGAATTCTTAACTAATTAGGATGAAATGACATTGTCACACACGGAATTAATTGAATTCTGCCAGTACTGCTTAAACTCTTTAAAACATTCTTACCTAAATAAGCTCTTTGCTAATACGAGCTGCATTTTTCAGCTCCCTGGGCCAATTTTTGCACAGTAAGTAAATGGTATTTATGCACAGGGAGGCCTCAATGTATTGCGAGTTCTAATAAAAGGCTGCTCTGTTTTGGCTCCTTTTTAGAATAACACTATAAATAGCCTCTTTGTAACAAGGACTTTTTAAAAAATGTGAAAAGTTTTGCTCCAAAACCTCCTGGTGCACATTGTGCCACCATCTGGCAGATCTGGCTTTCAGAGTAGATTCACCTCCCAACACTGCATTCACGCTGGGACAGCAAAGAGTGCCAGAGATCTAAAAAAAAAATGCAATCCTGGGAGAAAAGACATAAGCTGCCTGATGTAAAGCAATACAAAAAAAAAAAAAAAACAAAAAACAAAACAATCAAACCTGCATGGTTTTAATATACCTTGGGAAGGGCCCACAGTGCTTATTGAAGCAAAACTCATGCTGATTTAGTGTCTGAGACTGCCGGTCTTAGTCTTTAGATTGGTGCATGTTATGCTTTCGGAAAAGAACTTGGAGACATTGCTTTTTTTCCGACATTAGATTAATTTTATAGAAAGATTGCTGTTGTGAGTAGTATTGGCTGCAGAGGCACGATTGCCCTTGGAGCAAGACCAGATACATAACTCAGTGGAGGCAGAAAAAGAAAGATTTACCAGTGCAGAGCAAAAGACGATCTAATGATCTAATGCAGTTTTTATTTGGATGACGACATATTTAATGAGTTTTTATTTTCTTGCCTTTCTCCAGAAGACCCAAAGCAGTACCACACCTCCAGACAGCACCCTCATCTCTTTGCTTAGTAGCTTTCAGAAATAGCACACATCTTTTTCCTCCACAGAGTTTTGGTTTTCCTAAGGCGATCGCTTAGTTTTTATTTTTCTTGTAGGAAATATTATTAATGAATTGGCACGTGACTTTTTTTTTTCCTTCATTGATCAGTTTTATACAACATCATGAAAAAGCTCTGATTGCAAGAAATTCCTTGCATATTTTCTCCCATACCTTAGGGAGAAACTAACACAGCAAGCATGTTTCCATAGAGTCACAGGTAGTTAACTAGAGCACAGGACAAATGACTATTAATAGAATTGGGATGATTTCTCAATTTCTAACATTTGTATTGTTGTTTAATAAAGGAAAGCCCAAATACTGATAGATACATTCATCCCATTGATCAAGGTTGTGGTGAGGGTTTGAGAAAACTGCGTGTGAATTACACATTCTGGTTCAGGTTATTGCAGAGTTATTGTAAGAAAACCACTGTCTTGGAAGTCGTTTTGTTAGCCAGCACTGGTGCATACATACTGATTTTTCAATACATGTCGCTTTGATGGAAATAACCAGGAACACTAAACTTGAAGGAGCTGTTCCTGAGGCATAGATACGCTGAGGAAGGAGCTAGAGCAGTATGAACTTGACCAGCTCTGGCTTTTTGGGGTGAACTGGGATGAGCAATAACTCATCAAGAGCTGAGTAAGGAAGTCGAGCCTTTTATAAGAGGACTATCAAATGGTGAAAACCCACTAGACCATGCACAGAAGCAGAAAAGCAACTGGATCGGGCAGGATCCAGCCTAACTGGCCACAGCTGCAGGGGGGGAATTTGTTTGACACAGGTGGTCCTAAAGGAAGAGTGGGCACCAAAGACACTGTGTGAGGGGTTTCTTTGCTGGAAAGGGTCCAGCAAAGGGCTACAAAGATGATTAGTGGATTGGAGCACCTTTCTTATGAGGAAAGGCTGAGGGACTTGGGTCTTTTTAGTCTAAAGAAAAGAAGATTGAGGGGGGATCTTATCAATACTTACAAATACTTAAAGGGAAGGTGCCAGGGGGATGGGAACAGTCTTTTTTCAGTGGTGCTCAGTGATAGGACAAGAGGTAACGGGCACAAACTTGAACATAGGAAGTTCCATCTAAACATGAAGAGGAACTTCTTTACTTTGAGGGTGGCAGAGCACTGGAACAGGCTGCCCGAGTGGTTGTGGAGTCTCCCACTCTGGAGAGATTCAAAACCCTCCTGGACACCGTCCTGTGCAACCTGCTGTAGGTGACCCTGCTCTGGCAGGGGGGGTTGGACTAGATGATCTCCAGAGGTCCCTTCCAACCCTGACCATTCTGCGATTCTGTGATTCTGTAGCCTAATGGCATCCCAGCACCACCGGCCTTTCCCCACTCCACTCCTCATTAGTCAGGTCACGCTCTCATATGACTAGTGGGGTTTTACCCTCCAGTACGGGAGCTGCAGCCACTCCTGAATAATGCAATTAGAGTCTCTGAGACAAGTTGTTTGTTGTTTTGTTTTGTTTTTTTTTTTTTTCTGAGTGTCTATTATATAAACTATGACTTATTCCTGAAGCTTTAATTTCTAGTCCAGATAACCCCAAACGTGTGAGCCTCCAGAAGAGGTGCCCATTGGTGACAAACAGAGCCAAGAGCAAAGGCAGGACAGGTCTCAAGGGATGGCTGGGGATAATCCTGGTCTCCAGCTCTGGGAAGACGCCCCTAGACTGAGCACCAGCACCAGAGAATTGCCCAAGCAAGGGCAACTAGTCATGCAAGGAACTTGACTGCTGGATTCCCCTGAGGTAGGAGGTGATGGTGCAAGAAGTAGTGGAAATGACCACATCACTAATTCACCAAAAGCAAGAAGAGTCCTGCTGTCAGAGGGCAGCGATGATTTTCCAACCTGCGGTTCACACACGTCATGTGTACATCCCGCCTAAGAAAGGCGTTACCAGCACCTGCAAGCTGCGAAATACCACATTCAGAAAGTTCAGGCATTTGAGGATTAAGGCTGCTCCCTCAACTGCAGTTTGGACTCCTTTTGCTAATGCTTTTTTTGATGGTGGCGTTAATTACTTGATCAGATAAGGATCTTCCCTGAAGAACTGCTGCCCCACGGGCAGTGTTCTTTGTTAGTTCTGCCTGCTGAAAACTGAAGGCACTCATTAGTGCTCCACCAATCTCAGTATGATGTTGCTTCCTATAAACAACCCATTTTTGAGATAGGGACAACCTTCAGACAAACACAGAAGTTCTACTAAGGAAAAAAACTTGTCTGGAGTATTTTTATTTTTAAGGATTTCCTACGAGGGAGGCACATGCAATAGGGTCAGTCTCTTGGCTGTATCGTCACCTTAGAAAATCAGTGCAGCTCCACTGTGATCACAGACAGTTATCTTAGCTGTCGGATTTAAAACGATAGGTGTCATGTAGGTACAAGCAACACATGATAAATATCCTAAGTGTTTACTATAGCTGCGAAGCATCGCCTGTATCGCTGTGCACCACAGCCTGTTTCCAGGGAGGAAAAACCAGCATGCAGCTGACAGCTGTTCCCTCACCGAGTAAATGCTTCTTCACAGGCATCACAACCCTCGGCGAGCTATTTCAAAAAGGAGACGGGGGGCCTTCATCAGAGTTGATTATTTCCAGAAAGAATAAGCCACAGCCTTATTTTCCTGTTAGCCTGATTTATAAGGGTTTTTTTCTATTGCCATTTGTTTGCTTGTTTTCCACTGGCCTGGCAAAGTTTGCCAAGCTCAGTGAGGTGGAAAGAAGGGAGTCATTATTTTGCACTAGAGCTTAGCATTGCTCTCCCATAGCTTTTTTCCGTACGCGACTATGGGACATGATGAATTTGCATGCCATCGAAATTGCTTTTGCAACTGATTTTTTACCTCTGCGTGGCTGTTCCTCTATTTGGAGTGAGAGACAGCATGCTACTCCACTGGACTAAAGCGGGAAGATGTGAATTAACATCCTTCACCCCATGTAGCTGGGCACACTCCGGAATTACAAGCAACCACTCAGCCCACGGGAATGAACTTATCCCTAACGCAGCCTAGGTCTCGGGCAGTCTCAGCACCCCAGCAAAAAAGCAACTCGCTTCAGTCATCAAGGCTAAAAAAGAAAATATTTAAATTGGGGGTTATTTTAATTTTCAGAAGATTGCCCACTACTGCGTCTTCTTCTGTCTCCCTCCCTCCCCCCCCCCCCCCGATGTTTTGCTGAATTCTCTTCCAGCATCTCAGAGGAGGCAGTGTTAACCATGCACAACAATATAAAAAAAAAAAAAAAAAATAATTACAGTTATAACCAGAAGACGGTAATCCGAACCTGAGAAAAGAGTCACTTCGGTGAACACAGGGGGGGCGAAAGGTCATGGCTCCTCCATCAACCCATGGATACCACGGCACGGTGAGAACGCAGACGGATCCTTCGTGCCGATCTGCACACCCGGGCTCACCAGGTTTTCGGCGTATTCATACTGCCCGCAGTTAACATCGCGCAAAACACCAAGCGAAATGAACAGGCAACTCGGACGGCGTGAGGGTTTACCTGCGACAAATGCCAAGTCGCGCCGTGCCTTCAGTCCCACCTCAGAATTCATGGAAAATAAAGAAAAATTAATAATAATAATAATAATAAAGCGCTAAGTTTGCCCAGCAATTACCAAGCGGGATTTCTTGCTTCCTCTTGAAGCACATGCCCAGAGGTTTTGGTGAATCGAGGCCACGGGGAGGGGGGGTGGGGGGTGTCCGGGGACGGGCTGGTGCTGCCCCCCGAGAGGGGCGCCCGTTGTGCCGGCGGCGGGGTGGGGGGTGGGGTGGGGTGGGGTGGTGTCTGCCGGGTGGGGTGGGCTGTGGGGTTCTCCCGGAACAGTAGGAAGCTGACCCGGGGCCGGGGGAGAAGGCCACCGCCCGCCCCCCCCCGAAGGTGCCGCCGGCGGGAGGGCTCGGTGCTGGCGGGGCTTTGCGTGGGACGGGGCTGGGGGCGACCCCCGCACACAGCCCCCACGCACACACCGCCCCCACACCTTCTCCCCCCCAAAATCCCTCCCACGCCACCCCCTCCCCCCCTTCCTCCTCCCCCCCGCGGCCCCTCCAGTACCGCCCGTCCCCGAGGGCCGCCCCCACCCCCGCCGCCGCCCCCGCTCCGCCGGCGGCGCAGGACCTCGCGGGCGGCCGCGCAGGACGCGCGCACGGCCGCCGCCGCCTCCCCGCCACGCCGCCGCCGCCGCCATGGCGGTGCGGAGCCGCGGCGCTTGGCGGCGGCTGGTGCTTGTCCTGCTTCTGGCCGGCTCCGCCGCCAGCCCGGCGGAGGAAGGCGGCGGGCGGCGGGAGGCGGGCGGCGGCGGGGGGGAGCAGCAGCACGGCGAGGAGGCGGCGCGGCCTCACCACGACTCCTCGTACGGCACCTTCGCCAGCGAGTTCTACGACCTGCGCTACCTCTCCGAGGAGGGTGCGGCGGCCCGCGGCGGGCGGGGGACACCAAGCGGCGGGGCCAGGCCGGGGGGGGGGCGGGAGGGGGGAAGGCGCGGCGGCCGGCGGGGCGAGGGAGGGCCGGGCCGGGAGGTCGCCGGCGGCCCGGCGGGCGGGCGGCGTTGTTCAGCACGAAGGCCAGCGCCCGCCGCCATCTTCCTCCCCCCCCTGCCGCCGCCGCCGCCGCCGCCGCCCGGGCGGCCTCCGAGCGCTGCCGCTCGGGCACCGGCACCGGAGGGGAGCCGCGGGCACCCCCCCCCCCCCTCCCCGGGGCCCGGGCGTTCCCCCCGCGCCAGGAGGGGGCCGGGGCGGCGCAGGGCGGGGACCGCGGTAGGAGCCGTGGTGGGGGACACACGAGGGGGTGTGGGGGGGCTCCGTCCAGTCCCGGCTTCCGAGGTGCAGACCCTCCCGTGAGGCCCTTTTAGGGGCTGCTGACTTGAAAGGAGCCCTGGGGGGTGGGGTTTTGGCGGTTTTCGAAATGCCCTGTGGTGTCTTAAGTGGTGAGAAAGAGTAGTTGCGCCTGGTTTTTGTGTGGATTTTTGGTTTTACGTTGCAAATGGCAGAATGTTAAAACTCCAGAATTTGTGGCTAGGCTGCGTTGAAACCCGGTTGTTTGATGTATTTAGGGGAAAAAAAAAAAAAAAAAAAAAAAGGAAGAAGGGATAACACAGGATGTCCTGTGACCAGTCTTTTGGTGATGCTCCGCTACGGGCTGCGGGGAAATCTTGCTAACTTCATATGTGTACGCTGGCAAATTTACCTGGGCACCTGACATGGTTAACGGAGGCTGTAATTTGCAGTTTACGGCACACTTTGTCTCACCATTGGCATTGTCAGAAACCTAGGAAAGCAAATCAGGGCTCCCAAAGTTACATGTTCCTAAAGTTGCGTATGGTAAACGCTCCTGTGTGTTTGCAGATGCTGTATGTAACCACAGTGTTTATTTCCCATTCAGTGAAGGACTTTCAGTGGATTTTCTAGTTTCACAACTAGCAATTTGGTTTTTTAGTTGGCTAAATAGAAGAACATCCTATTGAATTATCTGCGTTCGTGCAACAGACCCAAACTTCTACAAGCCAGGACTGAAAAGTCTGTTTGCAAACGTTGGCACTTTCTCTTTGGTGCGCTGCCATACAGCAGACAGGGGATTCCTCGGAGTCGTAACTCTCGTTGTCCGGCTCTTCTGGGTCTTACTTAACAAGTGATTGCAGGTCATCACTGCAGGCAATGCCCCGTTTTGATAATCTCTTACCTTTTATTGCAATGCACGTTATATTTTACTTCTTAATGGAGGATGTATTATAAGGTCCTTTCGGTACCCATTGCTACAGCTCTGAATCTGGTGCCCTGCATTTATACTTAGCACTGTCATTTATGGCAAAGGAGTCAGATTTAGTTCCCTTACGGATTTCCTGAGGACACTAAGAGAGCACAAAGAAATAGCTGAGTGGAGATCCCTAACTGTTAGTTGAGTGCCCCACTCCATGTTCCGGCTGCCTTAAGTTGACTTTTGCCCTCGGTGTAGCAAAGCCATGCTCCGGCATCCTTCTCCCTTCTTGATGAATGTAGGAAACCTGAGAAAATTTTTTGGTTTCAGTTATCAGTGTTACTTTGGTACTTGGATCCAGGACTATCTGAGCAAGGGATTGCGTATGTGACAAAGTAGTCCCTCACCTGAACAACTCCGTTATCAGCAGACAAAGTAAAATGCTATTGGAACGCTTTCTTTTGAGTATTATTGCTTTTTATTCCTTGCATTTTACTTAGTAATGATTTATTCTGATTTT
Source organism: Vanellus vanellus (assembly GCF_965231255.1). NCBI lineage: Eukaryota > Metazoa > Chordata > Aves > Charadriiformes > Charadriidae > Vanellus > Vanellus vanellus. The sequence continues at coordinate 98,035,961 of NC_138906.1, read as the reverse complement.
ACAGGTTATCCTTTCCCTACTGCTCCTCCTGTGGATCCATTTGCAAAAATCAGAGTGGATGACTGTGGAAAAACCAAGGGATGCTTCAGGTCAGTCTGAGATAGAAGTGCCAGATACCTTTATGTTTGCAAATGCTGACTGATTGCATTGGAGACTTTGGTAAATATTCCATATTCATTTTAATAAGTGTTTATTTTTTAAGAACATACTTTGTAGTTATGGACTATATTATTTGAGGAAACTAGGTTATTTAAGGATGTATGCCATAGTTGCAGTTATCTCATGTTTCTTGTATTTTCATGAAGCACTTCTTAGAAAACCAGGGCTAGGAAGGTCAACAGAGTAATACTGTGTGTAAGTAATTGCTTGCCGTACTGTTTAAGTACTATGCATTCTTACACTAAAAGAATAATAATTGCAAACACCTAATTAATGGTACTTTGTGTATAGCACAATATAATATGTTTTACGGCCATTATACCAAAATGCATTCTTCTAGTTTTTTCTTGCAGAAACGTAATTAAGTTCCATAGCAGGAAATTGCAAGGAAAAGTTACATATATTTCCAATTCCATTTAGGTACGGTAAGCCTGGATGCAATGCGGAGACTTGCGACTACTTTCTAAGTTACCGTAGAATAGGAGCTGATGTTGAATTTGAGTTGAGCGCCGATACTGATGGCTGGGTGGCGGTGGGATTTTCCTCAGACAAGAAAATGGTAAGACATGTACAGTTCTTCATGTTGACAGCGTGCGCACCTTGACACGCTAGGATATAAATGGTTTATATTTGATCTGTCACAGACAGAGCATGTGAGGAAAAACTGACTTGTTGAAAACAAGGCACCATTTGGTAGCCAGGCTGGGAGCAGAAGCCAGGCCTGCTGCCTCCCAGAAGACTGTCTTAACCTTCCTAACATGTCCTTTCCCTTCTTCTCTGAGAATTAAAGCAGTATTTTGGTTCAGCTCTGGATGTCTGAGTGTCACTAGCTTTTTGCCTTTTTATTCAGAAATCCCTCAGGGATAAGCCAATTGACGTGGAAATGTCCTGTTGAGCTTTATGTCAGTGTTACTTGGACAAAAGGCACATCGGAAACTAAATAGCAAATAATTTTATTCTTCAGAAAATCAGCTGACTTTCAGTAATATAAATATGGCTTTCACTGTTGAACTTTGGAAATCTTTTTGTGTCTTTCATACCTCTGTGTTGTTCCAGGGAAGCCACAAATGTGTGACAAACATGACTCCTGCTAATTTAAACATACACACTCTAGGAAGATGTATTGTTAAGGTTTCTCATTCTCTCTCTCCTGGATTCTATTTGGTTTGGTTTTTTTGGTTATTCCTGTGCTTACTTTTTCATTCAAAAGCCTCACTTTTCGTTGTGTTTCAATGAGCAGAACAGAGCATGTACTGTGCGAACTTTAAAAAAACTGAGCAATAGATGACTTCTGCGAAGATCTTTTGTCTGTGATCCTTGGTAAAAGTTTGGGATTAAAATGCAGTTCATAATGTAGGTGTTTGTATACAGGAAACACTCCTGAGTGTATAAAACAATACGGAGCCTATGTCCTAACTCACAAGTCAGAGACAGGGCTGTTTCTTGTACAGTTGTAAGCAGCAGTCTGAAAAAATACAGAATTGAGATGTCCTCTGCTAGGACCCACAAAAATGAATGGGAAGACTTGCGCTGACTTTACAATGTTTTTATCAGACCCAAAATGAGAAATAGAAAGAAAATGTGAGGGCAGGTGCATTTCAGTCATTACTATAGGTGTTTTAATATGACTCTGTAAATAAACACAATAAAGATAGAAGTCTTTGTGTCGTAAAGAACAGTTCATGCCACAAGAAACAGTTCATGCTTTTAACATTGTGAGGAACAGTTTTACAGTCACATTGTGGGAAGGGTTCAGATGCCTGGAAATGCAAGTACTCAACAGGGTTTTCGAAGCAGCTCAGCACGTTTAAGTATTTGGCCCCAAGCTATGAGACATTGTGTTACCAGTTTGTAACTCTGATATACCTGCAGTAGATCGCAAGGTCCCACCGCCTGCACCTCATCCGCCCCTTGGGAAGCACCCGTTATGTTTCAGCCCAGGCACACCAAGCAGCATGTTAGGTCTCAGCTTCTGGTAAGAAGAAGAAAGTAAGCGTGAACGAAAAGATTTTGCTTCCAAGTTTGCTGCGTACATGTTCTAATGCCTGTCAGTCAACTGGACCAAACCAGCTAGCATTTGTCTTCCTCTCGTTCTCCTGCTGATTTCATCCTTTTTCATAACTTCCAGGATGTTTTGGTGTCCTGGGGTTACGGAGGCTGTAATGGTAAAATGACTGTAGGTCAAAACATCTTGGCTGTGAGAAGTGGGCTGTGCCTTGGAGGCCCTAATCAAAATAGTGTGACCTGGATAGCTACAGAAGTTCAGGGAAAAAACCTACTTTGTGTCCTTAATAGACTTTTTTTTAAAAAAAAAAGGACTTAAAAAAGTCCCGTGACCTATTTCTTTCTCTCAAATAATATTATGCTTTTCCACTTGCAGGCTTTTGTGCCTAGGCAGGCTTTTTTAATGTCATTCTATTAATTGAGATTCAGAATGCTTTTTTATTTTTATTTCCTTTTATTTTTTTTTCTATGTGACAACAGCTTTATTTTTGCCTCTGTGCTTAAAAATGAGGGATTTGTACTCACATGTATAAAAATTAATCTTGGAAAATAAGTCATGGAGAGCAAGGATGGGCTCAAGACAGAAGCTGGAAGGGTTGCCTGTAGCAGTACCGAGGTGCAGAAGCTGTTCAAGCATGTGTTTTACCTAGCTGTCCCCTTTTTCCCTCGCTTTTGGCACATCTTTTACAAATCCACATAGCAATATTCCCAGAGAGCTGAAATGCACGCTTTTTCTCTCCTTTCCCTATAACAAAGAACGGAGAGATGATCATGCTAGCAAGCATCACGTCTATCATCAGCATGACACATCCGAAGGATTCGTATTGGAGAAGTAGGGCCTGTATTTAACATGGCACTGATGCCTGTGGCAGTGGCGTTCGGTAAAATGCCATTCATCCAACTTGCAGAGTGTTTTAATAGTTCTACATACTAAGGCTTCTATGAGAAAGTACTCCTAATATTAATGCTTATCCCTGAGTAATACCGTGCTCGACCACTTTGGCAGTGACCTTGAGTAACTGTTTTAGCAACTGGGTTAATATTTCTACGAATGACCTCTACAGACAATTGTCTCCCGCTTCCTTCTGTCCGTAGTTTCTTTGCTTGACTGTAACGCTTGGTGGCTGTTTATGCTATGTGAAGAAGCACATATTGATTACTTTTTTTCTTGTGTCTCATGGCGTTCTGTATTCTGTTACTACATGCTGAACACTTTCATTTTCTCTTAAGAAGTGATGGTCCCTTATGTGAACGTGAGAAGAGATTAGAAAAGACAGACGGTGATTTATGCTATTATTTTCCCATATTTAGTAGATTCAGCTCCTCTATTTTACTAAATTATATTGTTTTTCTGTACATGATTTGATGCAGTAGATTTTGTACACATCAAGGATTCAAGACTGCCAGTTTTTATGAAGCAGGACCCCAGAATTTCACAGATTACAAAAGAAAGCAGCCTTCCACTGATCAATTACTTATGTGATGTCAGGGTGATATCATGTCTTACAAATATGTTGTATGTGTTAGGTAAAATAACTCTTAGAAAGATCAAAAAGAAAATTCAGAGGTAGTGAGGGTAACTAAATATTACTCTCTACTTTGTGCTTTTCAGTCTGATTGAAGACACATGGTTAGGGAAATGAATATTTGTGTGTGTATAACTGAGAAAGAAGGAATGAGAGCCCCAGGTTTTGATTAGTTTTTAATAATTGAAATTATATAAATAAATGAGGAAATGCTTTGTGACACTTTTGTTTTCCTTCTGCCCATATTTATTTACCATGTAGGGAGGAGATGATGTCATGGCTTGCGTTCATGATGATAACGGAAGAGTCCGAATACAACACTTCTATAATGTTGGTCAGTGGGCTAAAGAAATCCAGAGAAATCCTGCTAGAGATGAAGAAGGGGTTTTTGAAAACAATCGTGTAACGTGTCGATTCAAGCGTCCTGTATATGTTCCCCGAGAGGAAACCATTGTAGATCTGCACTTGAGTTGGTACTATCTGTTCGCTTGGGGTCCAGCAATTCAGGGTAAGTTGATTTCCATGCTTCTGACAGAACTGGGGTGTCAAAATTGATAAATGTCTTTCAATTACAATATTCTTATTAGACCCCCTTTTTTTTTAATGAACTAAAATTCTGGCAGCGTGAGCCTTAAAAGCAGATAAAAAGGAAGACAAGGTAAACAACAGAGTCGTACGTGTTGTGTTTTCTTGGCTACGTAGTTATTACCCCCACTTCCCAAAGCTAAATTTAGAAGAACTTCATAACTAGAAGTTCTGAATTCCTTTGAAGGTCGTTTATTGTTTACTTGAATTTCATTTGTTTTATTCAGAAGTTTAATTTCAGAAAGCAGAGAAATGACGCTACTCACTGACAGCATAATACTGCATGCTCCTGTAGGTTTGAAAATTACTTGACTGTCTACCTGTTTCTTTGGTAGAGTTATAGAAAAAAAACATCTGACGTTATTTCTTTCTGCCCTTACCTGTTAAAGGTTCTATAACTCGTCATGATATAGACTCACCACCTGTATCAGAGCGTGTTGTCAGTATTTACAAGTATGAAGATATTTTCATGCCATCAGCTGCCTATCAGACCTTCTCTTCTCCATTCTGCTTGCTCCTCATTGTTGCACTGACCTTCTATTTATTGATGGGAACCCCATGACTGAAGGAGAACAGCAAGAATTTGTCAGTGGAATTTTCTCAGGATGGCCTGCTCTACGGATGGACGATGCATTTTTCTATTGGAATTTATATCACACTGCCATCATCATCTAGCTGCTTTTGACCATAGTTAGCTTCTCAGAAGAATGAGATAACCATCTCCTTTGAGTGGCAGAGTGGTGGCAAATCATTTAAGAATAATCAGTGAACACATAGGAGAATATTTTTAGTGTTGTGACTGCTTGCTTAAAGAAAATGAGACTTTTGTAAAATCAGTATGTGTGCGTGTGTGCGTGTGTGCGTGTTTGGGAGGGGTGTCTGTATGTGTGTTTAGGTGAATTTAGTGATGGACATCTTATCAAATAACAAAATTGCCTTCCAAATTGCTCCCCAGAAGCAAATTTGGGAAAATATGATGCTGTTTGGTAGTTCTGGTGCAGACAGCACAACTTCAAGTGCAGTTTCTGAACTTAAGATAAGGATACCGACATAGCAGTATAAAACCTGCCCTCCTGTAACAGACAGTTCTCCCAGGTGTTTTTGTATTTATCAAGGTTTACTTGCTCTGGTACTGTCCGAAACTAAACTTGCATAATCAAGCATTAACATGATTTTTTTTTTCAATGGAAAAGAGGTGGTGAATGTCTTTATAACAATAGTGTTTCAACAGCCTTCTTAAAAGAAATGGCTACTTCTTTTATGAATGAGATACGAAGTTATTTAAACAAGGGGAAAGGAGAATACAATAATGTAAATTCTCCGTACGTAGGAAAACCAGATGTAAAACACAGAGAATATAGAAGTTCCCAACAAGCCATAGGACGTCCTCCCAATAGATGAAATCCTTTTTTTTTTTTTTGTGAAAAAGGACAGTAATATTGCTGACATGTAAATATGTTTTTAAGCAGTTGTGTAGTAGTATAAAGTAATCTTTTTTTCTGTGTTGTATGCTTGTATATCCTGTTCATGTTAAAGATGAATATGGGCAGCTGGTGTTAACTTAGAAAGAAATGGAAATATAATTGAGATTATTTGTTAGGGAAGCTAAGGATTAATATGAAGAGCAGTATCTTTAGTTTCATCAAACCACTGCTAAAATGTAGTTACTGTGGAAAAAGATGAGCTAAAGAGGAAATACATTAGATTTTTTTTATCACCAGTAAGTATTACAAAGATGAGTCCTAAGTATTACTGAAATGGAAAGCATCAAGTTATTTATGAGCCACAGAATATTATGAAAAACTGATTTCTTGTGGAGAATTTCTGTTCTTCACATAATAGGAAGCGTATGACACTTATACACATAGTAGTCAAATGTGCTTAGATAAGGTTGCTCACTCACTTCCCAACTTGCATTGAAATTCTATTTAAATAGAATTAAAATTTGAATTGTGCCAAAATTCTATCTAATGTGGTATGCTTGAGGTCTCTGTAACATACAATCTGGTAAAGTATGTGATGAACCGCATTTCTATTTTCATTGCTGCATAGAGTAAAAGGATTAACTAGCTTTGCTGGGTTTGCATCATTATTCACAGACTGAAGTTTGTAGGCTAATTTTTTTTTAGGTTCAGCCTTCTTCAAATCTATGCTTAAAGTATATGAATTAGGTTTGAAGAGGAGTTTATCTCCAGCACAAACAATTTATCCCCATTTCAAAAAGAACATTGCTTAGTCACATATATTTTCATGGATGTCTTTAAGAATTTGTTCACTTAAAATTGCTGGACTAGAGTTCTGGAGGGGGAAGGGAAATTTGGAATGAAGCAAACTTTAAAAGTGCATATAGTAGCTTTATTTAGTATAAATTACTTCTCTCAAGTTGGGTAACCTACTCATCATCTGATGAAATACATTGTGGAGATCATCTAATAAGGGAGGTTGGCTTTGGTCCCTCACGGCTATAAAACTGAGCCTTAACACTGGCTGAAAATGAGCTTTATATTCAGCAACCAGCTGAAACGAAGAAATCATTAGGGCAAATTCTTCTTCCCTTGCGCTTATTTGTAGGCAGCTGAGAGAGCTGAGCTACTGCAGTCACTTCCCAGAGATCACAGCTATTTAAAGTAGCCCCAGGGCCACTTTAGTTTATGGCCTTGCATGTACTGTTTTAGTTTCAGGTATTTACCTGATTACCCATTAAAGGGCTAGTCTAATAATTGAAAGATACTAAAGTAGGATAGAAAGCCATTTTGGCTCCTCTTTTCTTCTTTAATACAGTGCTGGATTTAGGATGGCCTGGCTGGACCCGAGCACAGAGGTACATTAAAGATGATAATGATAATAATGAGGCAAATGTGCAACACCTGTAGAGCTGCTTTCCACTGCCGTGGAGTCAGCCACCTTTAAAGTTCAGGCTGTAAAGCAATAGCCAATTCAGAGCAGAGGCACAGCGCAGCTGCTCTTTGCAGTGGACCGGGTACGTCCCCTGCCACGTATAAACCGCTTCAGTCGTCAGCTGGTCTCAGTTAGGGTAAAAATACAGTTTCTTGCCTTTTTCAGGTTACTTGTTAAGTGTGCTGCCTGGTGGTTTTGTAGTCGTATTTTTCTCTTGTTGAAGTCTTCGCAGAAGTGTGCACTTCAAAGTACTTAATTAACACTAATTCGGCATTTCTAATCAAATGGGAGGAGTAAGAGTCCACAACAAGCAGCAAAACAATCTGTTCTTTGGCATTTCAGCTGGTGGTTGAGTTTGGCTAGCAGCTAGTAAACTATTCCCAAATTTTGCAGACTAATTCCCAGGTATTAAATCTGTAATTCCTGCTCTGAACACTTTGCAGGTAGCAGAAGTAAAATGGAAGAAACTTTAAGGAGAGCTGAAAGCTGAAAATAACTGTGGCAGCTTAGAAGCAAGAGTTGGGGTAAATTCCTTTTAGTGGAAGGAGTTTACTGTCTTGTGGCATTTTGTCTGAGAGTGGCTCTTCAGAGCAGGAAAAGCAGGAATAAGAGATTCCAGTTGGGAAACAAGACAGGTGTGAGTGCTTAGAAATTAGTAGTTGGGAAGAAATACGAGAACCAAAAGGCCATAAAAGAAATGAAAAGGTTTAACTTCATATGATACTCGGTAAGTCTTAACATTTGAGTGTGCATAGTAACTTGTCATGGAAGATATTTTGGTTTTCCATGATTTTTTTTCCTTTTAATATACAAAAGCAGGATTGATCTCTGTTATACAAAGTTACTACAAAGTAACTTTCTTCAAAGTAACTTTTAAGTGATTAGGGCATTTCAAATAGTTTTTCGGATTTCTCTAATTAACAGGTATGTTGTGGTTTAACCCCAGCCAGGTACTAGGACAACACAGCTGCTTGCTCACCTCCACCCTGAGTAGGACAGGCAGAAGAAAGAGAAAAAGGGGGGGAGGGGGGGGGGAAGGGAAAAAACCAAGCTCGTGGGTTGAGATAAGGACAGTTTAGTAGGACAGTAATAAAAAGAAAAAAAATAATAATGGTAAAAGAATATAGAAAATGAAGTGATGTCACACAAATTGCTGTCACTACTCGATGACTGATTGCCCAGTGCGTCCAGGCAGTGATTGCGGATCCCTGCCTCCCAGCCAACTCCCATTTATATACTGAGCATGACATCTGTGGCATGGAATATTCCTTTGGCCAGCTTGTCCTGTCTATAGTCCCTGTCAGCTTCTATGGGGAGCTGAAAAAGGCCTCGGCTAATGTTACTTAACGACAATTAAAACAGTATGTGTTATCAACATTCTCATACTAAATGCAAAACACAGCAGCCACCAGGAAGAAAATTAACTCTATCCCAGCTGAAACCAGGAAAAGGTGCCAACACAAACTAGAGGAATAGGTCTTCTTTGGGAAAGGAGGCAGACATTGCCTTCTCCAAATGAAATAATTTTTATTTTCCTTATGGTGACTACTAGTGAGCAGCTGTTAAAGAACACATTTCCAAAGTGCTTTTATTTTGAGAATTTCTTGCTGCAGGATGACCCAATAGAGAGGCATAGAGTTTAGAAAGTGCATGTTTACAGTATGGTGTCCTTTGGAAATTTAACTTTGATTATTAATTAGAAAGACAATACTGGCAAAGACCATAAGGCATTATTTAATGTCTTTGAATATGTTCCTTCCATGCAGAACAAAATTCAGTTGTTGACTATTGCTGGTTATGTTAACCTTATTATCATCCTTTGCTCAATCTGTCCGTGTTATCTAGAATGTTGTATACTTAAAGTTTGCAAGTTAGTTGGAAGAGAAATCAGCTGCTTGTATTTGTGACAGTGCCTATTGCAAAGGGACCTTGTTTTTTTTGGCTGTAGTGTCTGACTGGTACCCCACTGCAAATAATAAGATAGGCCTGGAGTTACATTAATAATAAGTAGGATAGGAAAGAGAGAAACATAAGAAGACTGACCAGACTTTTGGAAAGTAATTTTTTATTTCAATGGAATCAAATAGCTATGTATATTTTTATGTATAGGTGAGATACTCCTAGATGCTAATTGATTCCCCTCCAAAAAAGCCTAGCTGATTTGATAATGTTATTGGATACTGGGTGATGCTTTCTCCAAAATTCTATTATTATAAGGGAATTACTCTGGTTTTGAAAGAGAACATGTTGATGAGAAAAGTTTGAAATCCCTCGTGGCCTTCTTGTCCTGTTTGATTGGTTTCGCAATACTCTGATAGCAAGAAAATAAACATTTGTGGTCTCCCTATTCTGAGGAAACACCCAGATTAGGTTAAAAGTTATCAAACCTGTGTTTGGCGCTGACTTTTCCAGTCTTCAGCACAGGGACTAGAGAACGACCAGAGCGTGGTGTACATCAGCAAACCCAGGCAGCGGTTTTGAAGTTCGCTTTGGGGCGCCATATCCTGGTTCTGAACCGAGAAGAAAAGCCCCGCAACTGCCTCCGTGTACTCAATGACTACTGCCACATGGAAATAACGAACGGAGCTACCCACCCTACACCAAATCCCTTAAATATGCATATCTTCTTTTGCCAGACTGTGGATGGTGTTCTCACTGTGAGTGTTAATGTCTAATCTTCCTCCAAAAAGTTCATGCTCCTTGTCACTAGCCTGTGTCCTGTCCCCGCTTCCACAGATGCCTTACGTTATTCAGTGAGATGATCCTGAGAAGTCTTAGCCCAGATGTGAAGAGGAGTTAGCGGGCAAGGAGGACTGACACACAGTTGTCTTCATGATTATCCGGGTCACAATTAGAAATCTGTATCGTTGATTATACTCCAGTTATCTGTAAGTACATGACTGCTGTAAGTTTAGGGGAAGGTGCAAGTGTCCCTACTTTTTGTCTGTCTTCTCCTTACTTTCCCATCTAGCCAGTGCATCACACGTTCATAAAGAAGCAAATTATTCTCCTTTTAGAGAACAGACCCTGTGTCTGGTCTTTCTGATCTCTTCTGGGTCCACTGGAAGTTTGCACCATGCTGTACTCTAGAGGCAGAATTAAAGCTTATATACAAATTTTGTAAGTTGCATTTAAATTGCATTTGTGACTCATTGTTTTGAAACACTGAGTGTATCAGGTATACTCCCCCCCCCCCTTTTTTTTAATATCTCCAAATAGTTTCCCCAAGGAAAAGTATTTTATAATAGCTTTACGAGAAGGTAACATGTAATTCGCAGGATTACAAAAGGTTTAATATCCCGTATTTTTAGAGATATCTATTGTAAGAGTGCTAGTATTTTAGGCGAAGTATAACTTTGTATAGAGCCTTAGATTCATGATAGAAGTGTAAACACATTTAAATATTACCATTGTTTTGGCGCTTTGTGGAGCTGTGTATGTGCATAACCTGCATGAGTTGGCATCCTCTGTTTCAACCCTGACTCCGCAGCATGTCATGAATGGGCAAAGCAGTCTGCCTGAATGCCGTACACTGAGATCTCAAACAGTTTGGGATAGAAGAGCAGAGAGACTGGTAGTAAGGCTGAATGACACGTAAGGGCTAATGGTTCTGGCATAACTTCCTATTTTTGTGTGAGTTTACATGTGGCAGAGCACGTCTGGCACTTCTAATCACAAGCAAACGTTACGTGATGTGAATAGAAGGAACGGCGTCTGGCTTTAATGAGAATTTAGCTTTTCTGCAGGTCCTAGCTGTGTAAGGGTGGATGTGGGCACACGGCCAGGCTGCGCCCCCAGATGTGCAGCCCCATGAAACTCCCAGGTAAGGGCTAGAGGCTTGATCTTGCCTTCAGAGGTATGGAAACCTGTCAAGACCCTGTAGACCGCAGTGACCGTCGGCTGCTGCATATGGACCTGGCCATTTTACAAACTGCTGCTGCAGCTGTTCAAGTGCTGAAAGATGGAGGCTCTAGATCTTTACAGCTTTCATTGTACATTGTCTATTTCCCTAATTAAAATTTCATTATCAGTATTTCTGTAATGCTGTGTTAGAGCCTAATGCAGCTCCCCCACAGCCTGCCCAGCACAGATATGGATCTGTCTGGAAGGTTTTAAAGAAAATCTCAATTTCCCGAGTTCAAAAATTAATCAAAATAAAATAATTTATATTTATTGACCATATGTTAACTTTTCACCACATCTTTTTTTTTGTTGTTGTTATTTATAGTAATTTCTGTGCCATTTATATGTCAAGGTGTCTGATTTTTTCAGATACAGACTAAAATCTAGGTAAATCTTTTCTAAACCTGCTTTATTAGTATGAAATGATCACTTGGGTAATTTCCATTTTTTTAAATTTTTATTTTTACAGTGAGTTTGGTAAAATTATGTATGCTTGAACATGGTTATTTAACTTATCTAATTTGGGCTTAGATACTGAGGCAAAACCAGTGTAATTTTGAAATGTCAAGGAGGATGTGTGCAGCTTGTGGAGCTGATAGGTGTGAAAAGGCAGACTGAAAAGACATTACTTAGACTCTGCTTTGGAGATAAAAGAAGACAAAACACAGAATCCTATATGTTCACTCACTCCTAGCTGATTTTTTTTGGGGGCAGAGTGATCCAGAAGAATATATAGAAACCTGAGATGTTACCTGCTAGTGTATTATGTTTGCAGTGTTTATATATTAACCTTTTATCACCTTCTTCGGTTTAAAAATTAGCCTCACAGTAGTGTTTTTACAGTATTATTTACATTTTTCCAAACAAGATGAACAGAGGATAAGTTCAATAAGCCAAGAAAATATTGTCATATAGAGTATTAGGATAATAGGAAAGAAACCACAGGTGCCATATTTAAATCTAGGAGGAAAAAAAATCTTATTATTTAAGTACAAAATGTGAGATCTGCTTCTGCAATATTGGGCTGCTCACATATAAAGCAATGACTTATTTTTCAGGTATTTTACAGTTGGTGATATGAAACCAGTAATAAAAAATTGAAATAGAAAAAATTACCACAACAGATCTTCTCTAAAGCTGGAAGTATCATTCAAGTCTTGACACAGGTAGTCAAAGATGAACTTCCAAACCTATTAACTAATTAGAAAAATGAAATGGTGGGACTCTGATATTTGTGTGTGATGTCCTCCAGCCTTTATTTAGGCAGATCTAGTTTGTTAGCATTATTTGAAGCATCGTGAGTTCTGTTTAGGTTAAAACAGATGCCTGGTATGCCTTGGTATTTCTGATTAATGTATCCCGAGGTCTGGATTGCTTTAACCTCTTTGCAAGTAAGCAGGCTGTCATAACTATGTTAACTCCTGCCACTTTGGTTTGCATTGTGTGAAGCGTAATGGTTGAACCTGAAATGTCATCTCTACTTTTTTACTTTGTTCAGCTTTCTCAAGACCAATACATAGATAAAACATATGAATAAGCGACTTTTAACTATAGTGCTGAGCGGTGTTATGCATTCTTTATGCTAGGCTCTGTTCTGTATGCCAAAACCCAGCATCCATGTGGAGTCAATGAACATTTGGCTGGGTAGGAGTGCAGAACTGGGATTTTGTAGTCCAGAAGAAATCATCAAACTTCTTTTGTATTTATGCACTAGTCTTTTCAGAAGAATAACACTGAATGAATACATAATGGAACTACGGTGACCTACAGGACTACTTTACAATCAGTGCATGCCCTAAAATATTGCTTTGTAACATCTGTTTTCTACTAAACGTTGGTGTTCAAGTGAGCCTTGTTAGTTATTCGACAGTGACAGACAACAATATTTATAAACCTGTTATAATAAATGCCTTTTTAGTCTAAGAAAATGTGTGATATGGCATTTATAAAGGGGGAAAAAAGGTCTCTGTGAGGGTAAAGAAGTCTCTGCTGCTGCCCTGTGTTAACAATTCCTTCCTGTGCCATGGGCTTGAATTTATTACCCTGAGTAATTCCATTTAAGTCAGTGAGGCTGGTCACAGTAGCAAATTAACAGATGTGGGGGGCTACATTTATTTTTTCTTTTTCACCATCAGAATGAAGCTGTAAATAAATGTAACAATCTGTATTTTAGCAAAGTAATAACCCAGTTGTTACTTACTGTAAGTAAGTAGGACGTAGAGGTTCCTGCGGTGACTTCTGTGCTCTGTTTTTTGGAACCTATTTGATGCAACGATAATCGAGTTGGCAATATTACAAATTTGGGTGTTTTTATCTACTGTCATCAATGCCCATTGCTTGGCCAGACAGAGCAGGTCCCGAAGCAGTCCGAACAGCCTTTTGCAGAAAAGATTTTTTTTCTTTAGCCCAAAATACAACAGCATGTGCCAATGACCTAAAGATACAAAGTTTATATCTTAACGATGACCTTTAAAGAGTATGTATTTTTTTCTTTGGTCCTGCTACTGTTGAAACTATAGTAGTATACGTTGAGTATTTTTGGTTTTTCTGCAGAGGGTATTACTTTGTGATTAAACTGAGATGAACTAATGAAGTGAGGTTAACCTCAACTGAATGTTCACAAATGTTCAGTACCACAGGTTAAAACCAACAAACAAGAAGTGTCTCAAGCAGGTGTAGGCTTATTTTCTAAATACGCAGGCCAGTGCTGACACCTTGTGGCTTCGTTACTGAGTTATTTCATCGTTTCATGTGGTTATTTCAGGTATAAATCATGATTAACTTGCTGTTGCCAGCGTTGCCTGTCTCCTCCGCTTCATGGCCACCTCAGTACCCAGTATTTTGGTATCATGTGTAAGACAGTTTGTGACTTTGGGCTGTGCTGACTGCACACTGACTGAATAAGAACTACGGGTGACTGGCATCTCTTGAAGGGGACTCAAAAAGCTTCAGTTCAGTGCACAAAATCATGGCTGCAAGTGCAACGGCAGCCAGAAGTTACAAACTTCTCTCTTACTAGTAAATACCTCATTTTATGTTTCCCTCTCTGTAAGAGAGCACCGAGGACTATCAATACTTACCACACGTGTACTTTTAGGCACATACCTGTTTTCTACATTGACGCAAAAGCATTCCTCTGCTGCCCTCCTTCACCCTTGAAGAATTACTAATAGTAAAAATACATCCAAAGGAACAGTTGGGGAATTTCTGGTAGTATAGGATCCTGAGGTGCATTACTTATCTATGGCCATAGAAATAACTAAACCACAATGTATCAGTGCAATTTGTACCTAAATTGGCATCTAATATAAAATTACATAATGCTTCAAATCCTAAACAAAACCAGCTGCTAAGGCTGCAGTCGTTGTTTGAAATCTGTTGTGGAATTAAGCGTTCAGAGCTTGAGGCGTGTCTTGTGAAGATCATGCATCCTCCCTCAGCTGTCACCTCAGAGATTGTTTTCTGACATTTATAGTCACGTCTGTGTTCTTAAGTGTTCATGTTGTGCTAATACATGAGTTATAAATCTTTATTTTATCGCATTGTGGGGTTTGCTGGTTTTTTTTCTTTTTTTTTTTATTTTTTTTCTGATATGTTTAGTTGTTTATACTGAATAGTGTAACACAGAATTGGAAAGGAAACGTTTTCTACAGTAGGGATCGAATCCTCAGCTTATGTAAATCAATATTTATAGCTTCACTCAAGTCAAAGAGGTGACATTAATTTCTATTCCTGAAGAACATGACTGCCTGAGTCTGTTAAGAAAAAGCAAAGGAATAAGGATGCGCCTATGAAGATTTGATTTGCTGGCATCTCTGTTTATCTGACAGAAGGATTTGTACTCTCAACTCCTCCCCGTGTAAATCTTAAATGACACTTGCTAATTGAAATTTAATGCAATAAATGCATTATAATGACCCATTAGAGTCTCTTTTTGGCATGCTTCCTCCACTCTGGAGGAAATGAAAAGAAAAAGTTCAGTTAGGGATACACGCTCGTTACCTATTTCAACACCCTGCCAGGAGGCAGATCTATCTGATCAAAGAGCAGTGAGTGGCAGTATCGTTTTAAGGTGCAATAAAAGCTTCTCATATGGACAACTGCTTGTAACGCTTCATCACCATCAGGATCAAATGAGGTACCTGTAGGTCTATAAATGCCTCCACTGCTTGAAATTAAAGCACTTTGTCAAACCCACATGTGATCTGTTCAGCAATGGAAACCAAGGAGCTACAGGAGCCAAGAGGGACCTTCATAAGCATGAATGTGTGTGTAACCAGCAGGAAAGGCTTTGCAGCATGGAGAAGTCCCAACAGCATCCTGGCCTGTATCAGGAATACTGTGTTGAGCAGAACTAAGGAAGCGATTGTCCTCCTGTACTCAGCACTGGTGAGGTCCTACCTCGAGTATTGAGTTCAGCTTTGGGCCTCTCACTACAAGAAGGACATTGAGGTGCTGGAGCGTGTCCAGAGAAGGGCAACAAAGTTGGTGAGGGGTCTGGAGCACATGTGTTATGGGGAGCGGCTGAGGGAACTGGTGGTGTTTCTCCTGGGGAAGAGGAGGCTGAGGGAAGACCTTCTTGCTCTCTACAGCTATCTGAAAGAAGGTTGTAGAGAGATGGGGGTTGGTGTCTTCTCCCAAGTAACAAGCAATAGGACAAGAGGAAGTGGCCTCAGGCTGCACCAGGGGAGGTTTAGTCTGGATATTAGAAAAAAATTTCTTCACTGAAAGGGTTGTCAAGCATTGGAACAGTCTGCCCAGGGAAGTGGGGGAGTCGCCATCCCTGGAGGTATTTAAAAGATGAGTACACGTGGTGCTGAGGGACATGGTTTAGTAGTGGTTTTGGCAGTGTTGGGTTGATGGTTGGACTCAATGATCTTAAAGGTCCCTTCCAACCTAGACGATTCTATGATTCTGTAAGGACTGCAGTGCAAACACTTGCAGAAACTGGCTGGGCTCAGCCCCACCTGCAACTGTAGGATGCAACGCTGTTGCAGGAAATGTATGGAAAAACCTCTACCTTTTCCTCCTTGGGATGATGACAGGGATAAATCTCAGGTATAGCCTGTTGTCTTTATACTTCTCTGCCTTTTAAAGCTGGACTATGAACACTTGTAGTCCTGTTTTACAAGTTAAAAGCAATTGTGCTTAGATTAATTTCAGTTTTTGGACAGCTGCATCATGCAAAAAACACTCCACCAAAGCCCTGGTGGACACAAATGTACCATGAAGTTACATAATATTAAACTTGCATGTAAACCCTAAAAAGTAAAAAAAAAAAAAAAAAACCAACAAAAAATCAGATTTTTACATGTTCAGAGGTGTACAAACTGTAATACATTATAGAGGATATGCTGCATTTCTCATTCAGAAGAAAGAAGAAGATGCCTCTGGGTTTCTTCTGGCAGTGTTACCAACAGCAGTAGCACCTGCTGAAGGGCTGCGAAGGGAAAACTTTGGAGCGGCACAGTGCCAGCACCGAGCTAGTGCAAACATCACAGATTCCTGCCCTCACGAAACTCGCTCGGACCACGCATATTTATTACAGAGGCATCTAGAGCACCTGTAGAACGTTAGCTGTCGCCCTCATGCACGGACAGAGGGCTGGTGTATGAGGGATGCAGCGAATTAGCTACTCCCTAGATTTTTTTTGTGAAGACAAAAAAAAAAAAACAAACCCACAAACATTTGGTGAAACGTAATGTCAGGCCTAAAAAAAAAAAAAAAACCCAGAGCAACCGCTCTTTCAGCGGGCCTAATTCCCGGTAAAAGCGCAGCTGCTCCCTTGTTAACTAACACGATGCCCAGGACGTGTTGGGACAAGGCAGAACTCTCCAGCTGGCCTAGCCAGCCCGGCTCCCTCCCCACGGCACCGCAAATCCCCCAGTGTTTCCACAGCGGCGCCGGGGACTCGCGGCTCGCAGTCGGCGGGAAGCGGGGCGGGACGAGCGGGCGGGCGGAGGGCCGGGACACCCCGCTTAGGCCCTGCCCCTGCCCCGCCGGCGGGGGGAAGAGCGGGCGCCGGCGCTCCCTCAGCAGAACTACATTTCCCAGCACCCTTCCCCCGCCGGCAACTCCCCTTTCCCCGTCGAGTTGGGCGCAGGCCCCTGCCCGAAGCCGCGCGGCGGCACTACAGCCCCCGGCAGCCCCGGCCGCCTCTCCGCGCCCTCGCCTCTGGCGGCGGCGGCAGCAGCAGGAGCCGGAACCGCGGCCGTGCCCGGCGCTGCGCGGGAAGGGGGGCGGGCGCCATGGGTGATAGCGGAGAGACCCTGGCGGCCGCGGTCCCTCCGGCTTCGCCGACGCCGAGGCGGCGGCCGGGCGGCTCCCCTAGCGCGGCTGCCGGCGGGGCGGAGGGCGCGGAGGCGGCGGCGGCCATGCCGCGGCTGCCTCTGGGCGGCCCGGGCGGGGCGGCGGGGATGTCGCTGCCGCGGCTGGAGAAGCCGATCAAGCAGGCCTTTTACAACACCGGGGCGCTGCTGTTCGCGGGGCTGTGCTGCGGCGCCGCCGTCCTGGTCTATTTCATCCTGGAGGCCTTTCTGCGGCCGCTGCTCTGGGCTGTGCTCTGCGGCACCTTCCTGCACCCCTTCAAGAGCTCCCTAACGGCGCTGGGCCGCCGCTGGCTCGGCCGCCTGCACCGCTCCCGCACGCCCGTCCTGCTGGCCGCCCTCCTCCTCCCCATCTGCTTCGCCAACTACGGGGTGGAGGCGCTGGGCGAGCAGGTGCTGCGGCGGCGGCGGCTGCTGCTGCTGCTGGGCGCCGGGGGGCCGCTGCTCTACGGGCTCTACTGCCTGGGCAGCTCCCTGGGCGTGCAGGTGCTGCTGGCCCAGGCCGCCCACCTCATCTGCCAGGGGCTGGACTACTTCAGCAGCCAGTGGGTGAGTGCCTGCCTCGGCCGGGAAGGGGCTCCGGGGCGGGGGAGGGGGGAGCGGAGAGGGGCTTCAGGGGCGGCGGGGGCCGGTTGTCCCCCCCTCCGCGCCTCAGGAGGGGACGGGGGTGAGTGGGTTGTAGCCCCTGTGGCCCTCGCCCCTCTCCGGCTGGCTGGAGGCGGCCGCCGGGCCGCCCCGGGTGCAGGGGGGCGGTTGCGGGGCGCGGCGGCGGCGGCCGCCATCTCACTTGTTGCGCGGCGGCGGCGGGAGGCGGTTTGCGGCGGCAGGCCCTTAAAATCGTGAGGCGCCTGTTTTGGAGTCGCCGTAGCTTTTTGTTTTTGTATGTGGTGTTAAACGCTAAAGGACGCAGAAACTCTCCTCGCAGCCGGCGGGTTGTGAGGAGATTTGGGCCGCGGCGGGGCTGGGGATCCGCAGCAGCGGCAGGGGGTGCCCGGGCAACCACCGCCCCCCCTCCCCGCCGCTGACAGGGCATCGCGGCGCTGTAGGGCAAACCTTGCCTTCGCTGTAAAAAAAAAAAGTGTGTAAAATAGCTGTAAAAAAGCTCCCCGAGTTAGAGCCCACAGCGCGGAGGGGTGCTCTGTGTGATGAGGAGGGTGCAACAGGAGCAAACGCGTTTTCTCTGCGGGTATTTCGTGTCCGCGGTTCAGTCACGCACCAGGTCCGAGGTGCTGCGAAGTCAGAGGTAATTTAGGAGAGGTCTTGGGCGAACGCGGGCTCTGTTGGGCTGTAAGATGTCTATTAAGCCTTGTGAAATAGCAGCTCAGCTCCGCAAGTGACTGGGGTGGGAGGGGGAGGCGCCGTTCAGGCTTGTTTCTCAGTGTATTTATATACTGATATATATATTTTTTTTTCTTCTTAAAGTATCAAACGGTGCAGGCTCAGTTTGAACTTTAAAAAGTAAAGGCGTTTGTTGAACTGACGAATGTTAGTTATGGTAATAAAGATTCTGGGAGACTTCCCTGTGTTGTGTTTGGTAGGTAGACTAGTTAAAACCCTTGGCATTTTCACTTTGTTAATTACAGTTGAAAATGCAAAAAATACTCCATATATGAAGTAAATGGATATGTGAAAGCACAGAAGATCAGTAAGTTGTACTTTTATCAAATGCTGATGTGTGATTGGCATGCTCAGATTGCTTAGTGTAAAAGATTTTTTTAAAGCTGCTCTAGTTTTTTAAACAAACAAAGCAACACCCCACCCCACACCCCCCTCAGGTGGAAAATGACATACACAGTTGGTTTGATGGGGATATATGCGAAGATAAAACTGAAGAACTGTCTAAACCAGATCTTCTTACGTGGGCAGAGAGAGAAACTATCAAGGAAAAAAGAAATACTCAAACAAGCTTGTCCAGGCTTCTCGTTTTGAAGTCCACATGTTCTCTGAATACTAGTTTTATTCCTTTGGTGGAGCCAGTGCATACTGATTTCTCAAACACAACTTCAGAGGTGTATACCAGAAATGAAAAAGTAATAGTTCTCCTGAATGTACTGACAAAGGATATTTTGAGCTATTTCTAGTGTGAATAGGATGGACTGGAGAATGTGTTTTGTGCCTTGAAGGTAAGCATTGGAAGAAGAGACTTGGCTTTCCATTCTGAAGTGTTCCTGTGCTGGAAAATGTCAGAATGTCAGGGGAGATGCATTTCTGGTCTGTTTTGTCCTCACAAATATAATTAAGACTGAGTAGAAGGACAGAGACACTCTCTCTTTTTTTTTTTTTTTTTTTTTTTTTGTTGTTGTAAAGAGGCAAGATACAACCATCTTTACCTTCAGTTGAGTGGTAGAAGAATGTAAGCGTGGCTTGGTACTGATGGGAAGTTTTGATTAGTTGCCACACAATTTACTTGATAAGCCTAAGACTTTCCTTTGTGTTCATCTGCTGTTTTATTTTTAACAAATCAACGATATTGCTATACTAACTGACTTGGCCAAGTCCAGTCCTTTATTCAAACATGGTTAATTAAGCTGTACTTACACTCGGTGAGTATAAGGTACTAAAGGAAGTTGCACTGATTTAACCTCGTAACCATGGTTGTAATGCACTGCTGGATGTCTGTGCATGCTTAGTGCGAATTTGTTTAGCAGTGTCTGATACTTTTGTTTTGCACTGGTGTTTCTGACGTGACGCTTGGGTGCATTGAAGTGCTGTAAGTATTTATCTGGGCAAAAGATAGGAAACTCCCAGAACTCTTCTGACTTGAGTTCCTTTGAAAGTTTTTGGGTTCATGTCAAAATAACTTGACTGTGGACTTGCTTAAGCAAACCAGTTGCAGTAGCTTTCTGAGCAAGCTGCCTGTGTCTTTTTCTGGGGCCCTATACGAGAAAGAAACTGTGGGCATCCCTTCATAAACAACCTCAACTCAGCCTGGCATCATCTATACACTTACAGTGTTTTCCTAGTGCAGTTTTTTGAATTTTGCTGTTAACCTGACTGGTATTATCTCAGAGCTGTAGCAGGATAACTTAATTTTATCTAGGCAGCTGAGGACCCTTGAGTTGGATCAGTTAATAGTATCTGCTGTAACTTCAGTTAAGCATTTTAAAGCTGTTTAATTGCCACCTTATGTTGTGGCACTCTGTTTGCATGCGTACAGCCTGCTTCTTAGCTGCACAGGAATTTTGGGTATTACAAGTCAGTTTGCTCCATTGTACTGTTCTTCTCTGGGATCTGAGTCCTCTATGGTTCCTTCTGTATCTTATCTGGCATGAAGATTACAACTATTTTTGTTTGTAGATACTCTGTGATAAGCAAAAGTAACAGTAACTTCATTTCTTGCACTGTTTATTTTAGCAACCCACTAAGCCAATCTAGATTTGTGTTTTGAAATATTTTGATAGAGAATAATGTAATTAAAAGAAGTACATTTTCCCTTTGGATAGCAAGGAATACTTTCTTGCCAAGAATATGGTATATAAACAATTTATTAAAAGCATAAAAGAAATGAGCAAGCCTGGCTTGTTTTAAGTGTGAGACCAGTATCTGATTAGCATGGTACATTTGTTTATGGTAATTTTCATCTTGTGAACTTTGAATGTCTGTGCTTCAGCCACCAACCCGTCTGCATTGGGCTGCAAAGGTGTACAGTGTATTTGTTCTCATTTGGAGCTTTGCCCCACCTGGATGGCCCTGCTGCTTACAGAGAAGAACATGCACAGTTGTCTTCTCCCTTTCTGATTCCCTCTGTTATGCTAGAGAAGTGAGAGGATGCCTATCGTTAGGATTTGATTGAGAACAGTGATGGGTTTTGGGGATACCAATTTGATATTCTCTAACTACAGGTATTTTTATGGTATCTACTAAGCCATGGTACAGAGACAGAAATTCTCTTCAGTTTCAGAAAAAAATGTTCTCCAAATGCAACAATTGCATGTGGTAATGACATAGTAAACTGTATCTTGGCACCGGTATGTTATGGAGCTTTCTTGCACTGTTGTCACTGTTGTCCTCAAATTTGCAAAAGCCGTTTGTGGTGTTGATGAGTGAATGTTTGCAAATGGCTGTATTCCTGTCTGCTGTTCTTAAGTCACACCTGCAATTTAAGAATTAGGAATCCTGGATACCTCCATGGTAGGCGTGTTTGATAGGCAATTGCAAAACACTGCGTTTGAAGAACAAGTCCAAGATCTTGTTCTCACTGTCTCCTTTTCTTTCCCTTTGTGCTTTACAGTTCCTGCATCATCTTCAAAGCAGCTTGCTGAAGAAATATAGTAGGCTGCTAGGCCTTAAAGCTAGGAGCTGGTTATGAATTCCAGATGAGTTGCTTGCTTTGACTCCAGCCTTCTGTATGGGTTGTTTGCTGAAGTCTCGCGTAGAACACTTGCATTCTGCATGAACTTCAGTTACGTAGGTGTCACGATCCAGTGTCGGAAAGGTTTTGTTATAATCCCAAGGACGAGATTAAGACGCTGAAGTTGGTCAAATGTCGTACAACCTTTTACTTAATTCTCTTAACAAAGCCGAGAAAGAATGGTAAAAAGGGAGGGGAAGGGAAGGCAAAGGGGAAAAGAAAGGGGGTAAGGAAGAAAACAAAGAAAGAGGGAGAAAGTTTGCTACTGCCACCCTGAGTCCAACGATTTTCTGCCGAGTCTGGGGTCGGGGGAGGCAAGGAGAACAAAGAGGGCGAAGAAGCCCGCCAAAAGCCTTATGTAAGGATCTTGCTAATGTCTTGCTGGTCCCCTACAAGCCTCTTGCTGCTCTTTTCACACCTTTGGTCCCTGCACAGGCACATGAGGTCGTCCATTTCCAAAACTGTGAAGATGGTCCTCCTGGAAGATGGCGGCATTGCAGCAATGTTGAGACAAAATCGCATCTGGTATTGGTTCTCTACAGTAGGAAAAGGGAATATTTTTCTTTATCTTTTTCTCATAAAAAGGAGGAGAGTCTGTCCCATAGTGGACTGAATATACCCTTACACATTTGTATGCTATGGCAATTTCAGCATGGTTACCCTTGCCGTTGGCATACTTTCTGAAGACAAATCTTGGACTACTTTGTTTTCCTAGTTTTGTAGGAAGGATGCTTGTATCCAACACTATGTCTAAAGTATGGGAAAGTCTTTTGCTTTGTGGCAAGAGTTCAAACTACTTTAGCCTATGTCATGGTTTGGGCTGGACTGGCTACTAAAATGAATGACATACTCTCTAACTTCTCTCCCAAGTGAGAGAAGAATGAGAAAGACTGAAAAGAAACTAAACTACTTAAATGAAACATTAACAACAAAAAGAAAAGATAATAATATCAATAAGAAAATAATGAAATACATACAATATGTTCAAAACCAGTATCGAGCTCCCAGGATGATGTTCACATCACTGTCAGGCACTGGGAAAGTCCCAGACTGGACTCAGCAGTGGACGGGAGCTGAACTCAAGAACTGGCTTCAGGAATACACGGATCGGGATCAAAGGCAGATGAACAGACAGAGTCCTCTTTGGATGTTGGCCATTGAAGAAAGAGGCTGACGCTTTGATCCCTCAGCTTTTATACTGAGCATGAGGCGGATGGGATGGAATACCCTGTTGGTCAGTTTTGGGTCACCTGTCCTGTCTGCTCCTCCCCACAGGTGGGACCCCTCTATGCTTTTCCGCTTCTGACCCTCCAGCGGGACAAATAACAACGTTAGCTGGCCTTGCTTGTTATAGCAATGAATATAAGCAAGAGCCTCTCTGCGTGTTATTCCTTGGTATTAACCATAAACATCAGACCTTATATGCTAGAAGCTGACGCTGTCTGAAGAATATGCCATTAATGTCAGAGGTAGAAGAGGCTTAACTGAAAAGTAAAATTACTGAAAACTGGTTCTGTTTCACCTCAAACCAGGACATTTTGCACTTAGAGTAATGTGCAGGGAATGCCAGGTATTGGTTGTGTATTCTTTTTTTTTTTTTTTTCCCAGCAGGGTTCACATGCTAATACTTGTTTAGAAAACAGTTAGTTTGTAGAGTCTGGCAGATGAAATAAATTTTACTGCTGCTCTACACTGACACTGAAATTCATCTTAGTAAATTAAATCTGATATAACCATAATTGGCAGAATTCTCTGAAGTGAACTTGGTTACAGAGCTGTCAAAATCTTTCTCCGATAGCCAATCTTTCTTCCTTGCTTTGTCACAAGTTATTGGTCAGGGTCAGAACTGTGTACTCGTGTGTGTCAGTGTATTTTTATATCGCTGACTGTACTAGCTACAACTCATTAGGTTCTAGTGGTTAGCATGCAGTTAGAGGACCTAATCAGCCCTTTCCTCACTAAAGTGCTCGGCAAATCTGGAAACACCATTTGCCATGGCCACTGCACTGGAATATTGTCAAAGTAGGTGGTGTCTGTTTTGGCCGGTTGACTGCTGTTCCCTGTCAGGGAAGCTATCAAAGGCATCCATCCACCAGGGAAACCTCCATTTGTGTTGGCACTAGAACTCAGCAGTCCCTAAAGCAACCCTTGCAGGCTGGAAGTCTCAAACATGCTTCTTGGCAAGCGTTTTGGGTCACAGTTTTCAAGGTACTTTGCTTCCATGGTGTTGTTGAATACCACCTGTGGAGGTGAAAAGGCATCTACATTTTGTCAAGTTCACCTGATGGGGCAATTTCTCTTCTAGCAAAGGAAAGTTTGACTATAATGTTGGAATAACTATAAATGAGGAGAACACAGTTCTGATTTTTGAGTTACGTATAGTTCCTATTTTTTGTGTGTTTCAGATAGGGTTTGGGTTTTTGGGGACTGGGTCTTTTTTCTCCTTCCCTTTCTTCTTAGAGCAGGCTTGCAGGTTTGTAAAACTTGCCCGGCATAAAAAACCCCACACCTGAAAAAGCCCTTAAGTATTCATTCTGCTGTTTGTAATAATCCTTTTGTTATTTGGTATCATGACTTATAAATCATACAGCCAGGTACTGACTGTAAATGCATCTTACCAAAACCACAGTTTTGGTTTGTTTTTACAACTTTGGTAGAGATCAACTGTGTAGAGACCACATGTGGCCTATTTAAAAACAGGATGGGAAGGGGCAGTGAAAGACTGAGGTGTTGGTAGTGTTTTCTTTTCCACCTTTGTTTTTTTCCTCCACAGCCAGCCTCAGTTTTGGGAGAACCTGCTGTGAGATACTTTTCTGGAAAAGGCTTGTGAGCTTTTTTAGATTTATATGCCTGAACTGCAGCACCAGGCACTAAGCTGACACTTCCCTTGAGCCTAATGATATATGCTATATAAAGTTAGTTATATTTGATATTCATATGTATTATTTGAACACAATGATATTTCTTTTTCTACCACCACTGAAAGGAATGCTTGTTACGGAACTGTCCAGCAATATTTTAGCTGTGTTCTCATAATAAAGCAAGAAAGTGAAGAAGTTGCGTATGTTGAGGAGCTGTTACTGGTGAAAGTGTCACCATGAAGCATGCCAGAGGAATGGTGCTCTGTCTGCAGGGAGAGAATTTGATGTGCTCCGAAAAACCTCTTTTCACAAGTGAATCTTGAAAAGTTTGACTTTTGAACAGCATTTTTATTAATGGAGTTTCTGATAAACAACTTTTGTATGAAGACAGGGAAAGTGAACTAAACTAGGAGCATTTTCAGCATCCATAGCTGGAGTCTTCTGGATATCTTGGATGTAATGGATTTCCTTAAATTCACAGTGTAGGAGGTATTGCAGGACACATTGAAAATACTTTTAACCTGTGTGTGGCAGTGTCGATTTTGATGGTCAGTTCCTCCCTTCCCCAGGATTCTAGTTCATACTAGAACTTTTCTCCCTTCAAAAAGGGGTAGCCTTGGTAAACACCAGGCTTCTGTTTCATGTGGTTTAGCAGTCTGTGTGTGTTAATGTCAAACATATATATCCATGTAGATAACTCAGTTGGGGATTCTCGAAGAAACAGAGCTGATAAGCTGTTCTAGTCCTTTGGGCTTAGGACAAGGAATAGCCCTGAATGTCAGGTTTATGCTTACTTGTGTTCACTTAGGAAAAAAAAATGAGGATGTCATTTACCTGCTTAGGTAAATGATGGCTTCCATAGTGAAGGGAAGAGGTGGTTGAGTTTGCTTTGAGGTGGGCAATAGTATTGCATGTGTGATTAGTTGGCTTGTCTGTTTTTTTTTTGTTTTGTATCTGTTTGACAAAGTCTGTCTCCATGCTAAGCGAAGGGCAGTTATACTTTCTTCATTCTGCCAAATGCTGCACGTTGTGAGATATTTTCCCCTGTGTACTGTGGAATATACAGTAAAGCCATATGGAATTAATTTTGATTCTGAAAACTGGAATCAAAATGGCATTTTCATAATTCCTCACCTGCCTCCTTACTATCTTTTTTATTGTTTAGAAAACCACTTTCAAATGAACAGACAGATAAACACTGTGATGTTCATAATGTCAAACAGGTTGGATTTTAGCAATGCATTTAATGCCTTGTGTTGCTTCGTTTTTCAAGTCCAACAGTATTTTGCTCCGCTTTTGTGGTACATTCATTTTCCTTTGCCAGTCTGCAGCCCCACTGAAGAGGAAGAGGTAGAAATAATGAACTGCTGTTAAAAGATCACCTCTTCAATGAGCTTTGCTCAGTGCAGTGCTGTTTTAAAATTTTGCAAAAGTGCCATGTGAATGTTTTTAAGGATTTCCTATTTTAAGAAAAACTAATGAAAATCTCTATTTCCAAATGAAAATTTATTTTTAAATATTAAAGGGAAGTGGTGAGATAGTTAGGACTTTTTTTTGGGGGGGGTCATAACTGTAAAACAAACTGGAAAATGAGAAACTGTTTGAATTGGATCTATAGTTTCATCAAACAGCTCTAAATATCTCAAAAAAAAAAAAAAATCCCAAACCAAAACAAACCCTAAAAAACTTTGCCATATGATTTCCAAGTGGAAAAGAGCAGCCTGGAAAAACCTAACACTTCGAAATGGCAAAGGGAGAGGGCAGAGCTACAACTAGAAAATGAAAGAGTTGAGACACGCCATTTGGTAGGTCCTGTCTTGTTAAAAACTGGAAACTTGGAAGTTTGGCAGGGCATGTATCAAAAGGAGTAACTGTTGGTTATTCAGTTATTCTACTCGCTCTTCACTGTTGCATTTACCATGGGGTGGTTTACATGAAGCAGGTAGGCAATGTGTTCAGTTCTGAATGTTGAATTGTTGGGGCAACATTCGAAGGAAGGCTGAGTCGTTCAGACAGTTCTGCAAGCAGTGAGGACCTGTTCTTGCTTATTCCACCTCAGACATACGCTTCAGGTGCCCTGTTGTCGGTGCTTGTCTTATCTCTGTGAGCCTGTTTAGCTACAACTAAATTAGATTATAAACTCTTGGGTTTTCTTCAGGATAGTTTTTTATTGGCTAAGGGAGCTTGAGCTGTCTGGATGAACGTTGAAGCTGGTGTGCAGAAGAGGTGGGACTGCCTGACTAGCAGTGGGAGAGAATGAACTGCTGCTTTCAACAGAGCTGAGCTATTACATGAGCTCATCTGTAAAACCTCTCCCTTAGAGATTAACTTGCTGGTAGGAAAAAAAGGGAGTGAACTGGGTAAATAAAGAATTTTACTTCTCAATATAAATCAATATAAATGTTGTCAAGAGTTGAGTAGTAAGAAAGAGTTTGTTCTCATCTAAAAATGATGCCAAGGCCAAATTCTCTCGGCTTCAACTGGAACTGGAAACAGACTTCCAGTAACATTGGTGATACAGCTATGCTGATAAATTTGAGACTTTCCAACACTGAAATTTAAAAGAAAAATCAAAACACTGAAGCAGATGCCTGAGCTTATCATAAAGGCTGTGTCTTTCAATGATGTAATTTTGCCTCCAGCTGGCAATTTAAAGAGAACTGAAGCCCTTCAGACCTGCCTAGGTGTCTCTAAATCTGGGCTTTTAAATTTACCTCTGTAACCCAAAAGTGGATAGTGAAAAACAAGAAATTGCACTTTAATATTACAGCTATTAATTCAGGGAAGCATGCAGTCTTACTTTTTATGTCTAAGGGCAAACCAACATTTTGTTCAATTTGTGAGGGGAGCTACAAAATGCAGAGAAGATGTGAGAAATGAGGTCTTTGCTGTCTGCTCAGACAATGAAGTGAGGGATGTAAGAAGAAGGAAAACTTACAAGATTAAATCATCCTAAAATTTTGATATATGGAAGTTGTGCATGCCTGTAAATATTAATTGTGATTGAATAGGCATTTAAAATCTCAAGAGTACATGGTGAAAGTTAGGCATCTGCAGCTGACTTCAGCTTGATACATAAATAGTTTATGGTAGCTAATGAATTCTGCATTATCTGAAGTGTGTGTATTAGTTACCTGATTATGTGTATACTCTTATAAATCAAATTTATAGGTGTTTTGGTTTAGCGTGGAATTTGTATCCATTCTAGTTTCAGTGCAATAATTACAGTAGCTTAATTTTAATGAAAGTAGGCAGTGTCTTTTATTCTTCATTTCGATGGTGTCAGTTGTTGAGATGGACTAATGATAGTAAAGAAACTTAATATTCTCACGCTCTTGTAGCCAAAACCTCTGGAGACCATACAGAAAAACAGTGGCAAAGGTTATATAACATGCCTTTAAAGAGTTGGGGGGGGAGGGGGGGAAGGTAGGCTGTTGCCAAGTTGGTATGGGATGAAACCATGTCAATTTAAGTTAATTTGCTTTGTCAGTTGCATTCAGCTATGAATTGTTGGAAGCAGACTATCCAAGTTAGGGAAGTAGGCTACCCTAGTTCCCATGCAGTGTTATTTCTTACAGCGTAAGGAAGTGCTTGGCTATAACATTAACCGATAAGGAACTGATTACTCCATGCTGTCACTGAAATTAAGCATCTTGCACCAGTGAATTGACTACATAGGTCTTTTTACAGGGCTTCAGAATTGTTATTGCTTGATCTCCAAAACAAGATGACATGTTCATTTTAAAATAAGTTATTTCTCTCTGTTCAATAGAAATAAGAAATACTTTTACTTGGGTCCTTTGCTAAGCTTTTAGAAATGAGAATTGATGAATTATTGTAACTTATTACAACACAACAAATTATTGAATCCTAAGCCCGGAAATGCTAGCTTTTGGTTAAGCTACATGTATGTCTAAAATCAGTGCAACATGTTTTGCTTTGTTGGCTGTTAAACATAGGCCTATGCTCTGTTAGCCTCCTCCTTTTGGCATATTTTAAATCAGAAAATTTAATTTATTGAACTTCCTGAGTCTCCTATTTGTAATTTATCATTGAATTTAAAAGCTAAAGAGAAAAATTGCCTTGATGCTGGAATATTTATCATACAAAGATGCTGCATGGCTGATGGTAGGGAGTAGGATAACTCAGCATGAAGATGCTATCTCTTGCAATTAGAGTTGTGCTGTAATATGCTTTGTGAGTGAATTTATGTTAGAAACCTATGCTGTTAAAGGAACGATGCCATGCATTCCAGATCAAAATTTTGTTTGACTTTTGTCTTAATGTTTAAGAGATGTGTTAGTTTTAGACATTTGTTTTGAGTCCACATTTGTCCGTAAGCATTATGCAGCTCTGTTGATGCAAAACTAGAGGTAGATGGCAGTGAAAAGTTGGACTGATCAACTTTGAGAAAGATTAGTATGAAAGAAGTATACAATTGTTTACATTTCTTAAGCGATTTTCAATTACTGTGTGTGTATGAGATTTCCTGTATGCCATTAGGTACATGGGAGTAGTCACAGAAACCTGCTTTTCACATGGACTGTTGCCTCTTCAGCATGAGTCATATAGTTCAGAGTAAAGAGGTGAAAGCTGTTTTGGTGTGTTCTGTCCAATTGCTTGTTCTGTGTCTCTGCCAGTGCATTCTTACTTCTTACAGTGACATCTTATTCAGCAAATGCTGTCATTAGAAGTTCTGTTTAAACTTCATCGGCATTTATGAATTTATACATGTGAATTTGAAGGTGTCCTTAACTGGTTATGGATAGGCCATGTTTGTTGACTTTGGGCCAGAATTTACAGGTGGCTTTTTTATTTAAGAATGCAACACTTAATTTTTATTTTTACAGGTTTTTGTACCTCTTCTATTTCACATCTTTTGCTGAGTAGCAACTTTTTACCTCCTGTTGCCTCTTCTTGTTTCTGCTTTCTTCTTTTCAGCATTTCCAAGCTCAAATTCTTGATCGCAAGATTCTTAGAGTTCTCTACTGTGATTTATCTGAAGGCAGTTGCAAGCAGCCAAACAAAATGACCACATCTACTTCTTGATACATTGTCACAGACATTTTTCTGTCTCTTTAGTATTTTTAGTTAAATACTTGATAAAAAATTATATGTCACAAGTCATTCAGAGGCACGACTGCTTTGTGGAGCAACAGTGCTGAGGAAAACCCATTTTTGTTGTGCTTCCTAATGGCTATATTTGGCTTAAAAACTCCCTTTGTGTCTTTGGACTGGAACAGAGGAGCTGGCAAGCTGCTCTGTGCTGGAATGAATGGTGTTCTGCTGGCTCTGTCTCCCTGTGGCCCCGCTGGTGCTGCTGGTGGCCCTGTTTCATTTAGATTCTCAACTTTCAATAGTAGTTCCACAGTAATTGGTCTCAGCTGCCAAAACATCTTCGTTCAGGGTTTGTATCCAGCAAAGCTTGTGTACCCTCCCACATTAGAACCATACTGAAAGCAGACCAAAGGCACATCTAGCCCATCCTTCCACTTCGCACAAACTTTACATTTCTCTTAGATGGAGCAAAACTCTTGTAATTAATTGACAGTTCTGAAATATAGGCTTCTTAAAGAATTAGAACCTGACTTCAGTTCTCTTGATTTGGCAGTTAGGGGGGTGTGTGTGTATACACACATAGCAAAATATAGCTGTACTGTACTTGTATATGTATACATACCTGTGTGTATCTCTTTCTTAAAGATATGGACGTTGGTAGTTGGTTACCTGCTGATGGTTTCATTCAAGTGGAATATAAGCACTGAACGTTACTTAAAAGCAATCTCTGTCCCTGTCTGGATTATGCTGCTATTTCATTTAGGTGAGTAACAAGAAGTTGTTATTATAATGCGTCCACTGGGATTCTGTTTTCTTGCAAACAAAGCTACTCGCTTGCCCTTCGGCTAAATCTTTATGGAGTTTTAGCTGGGATGCAGGCTGTTTTCTCTTTTCAGTAATTCTGGCTGCACGTGGCCAGCAAGGAGTGTCAGAGCTTGGAATGGGAAGGCAACAAGAGGCTGAGCAATGTGTCTTCCACTCCTCCTGCCCAGTTTGTACTTCCCATGGTTTTCCCTTATTTGGCTCTTGCAGTTGCAGGCCTGGTACTGACTCCGTGGCAGTGGGAAAGGGCTGAGGTCGCATGTGGCTGGATTTAGACTTTCACTGGTGATCATTTTTAATATTACTATTTTCTTGAGAGCCTGCAATTGGCCAAGGCTGAAGCTGTAAAATGCATTTAATAGTAGTAATAGAAGCAGGAAAAATAGATTCTGTCAGTAGTCAACAAACATGTTGATATGATATCAACAATATCAAATAAATTTGCTGGTAATCTGTATAATCTGTTAATAGAAATATAAGAGTATAGTAATCTATTAGTATTAGATTTATTTTACATATTTAATATAACAGATTATCATCAGAGTTTATGCTGGAAGTATTATGCAGATAATAGAAGACTATCATGATGGAAGGATTCACAGCGTACTTCATGATTTACTTTGCTTTAGCAGCAGGTTTCAAGGATTGCCCTGACCATGTGGGGACACTTTCCTGAGGCTTTAAGCTACGTATAATAACTTTGCATTTGCTTACGTTTTGACAGTCTTGTATTTTCTGGAAGTACTAGCTGAAAATCCAAAACTCAAGAAGGCACTGCTTGATGCCAGTCTGTGGAGATCTACCATAAATACAGGGTTTTTTTTGGGGGGGCAACATGATTTGCCTCTGATACCTAAAATGTTTTTATTTTGTGTGTATTTTCATGTAATTTTGAGTGTTGTTTTTAAAATTTTTCTCAAAAGTATATCAGCATAAAGTCACTGAAGTTAGGAACAGTAACAACTTGGTTTATTCATTGAGAAACTTGTTCACCTGTTTTTTCTATTCTTCCTTTCTGTGAATGTAGATAACTTGTTTGCTTTATGACACTTCTTAGTTTCTGCCCAGATTGTTCTTGGTTGTTGTGGTGCCTTTCTTGGTTTTGCTAAATGTAGACTTTATTAATGGCATGATTTTTCTTGTTAAAAAAAAAAAAAAAAAAAAAAAACAAACACAAAACCCAATAAAAAACAACCCTGTATCTTTCAGCTTCTGTGGCAGGTTCCTGGAGAATTCCTGTGTTTCTGGTTATAGTTGTTCTGATGACTGTAGGCATGTTGCACGAACAGCAGAATGGAAAGGAGTCTTCTGGTAAGGAACGAGTCACTATTTCTTTTATTATTGGAGGCAAAAGTTCTGTAAAGTCAAGTGAAAGAATCTGGACCATATTACTGTAAATTCAATATCATATGACTGCAAGAATTTACTGTATGTTTGTTTCAAAGTGGTTTACACATGCTGAAGTGAATCTTTCATATTTTACAGAGAATCTTTGCAATGGACTGATGTTTGTTTTCCATAGCAAAGTAGTGACTCATTATCAAGCCCGATTGCTTAAGTTTACAGAATCCTGTATGTATTTACAAGCATAAAGCAAGCCCAGGAAATTTGAAACCAGAGGCTAATTTTAAAAGAAAAGAGCAATATGGGTTTAGTAGCTCCTATAACATTGAGTATGAGAGAAACAGACAGCTCCATTCAGCAAGTTTCTGATATTCATTCATTTGTTTTTAAAATGCCTGTTTCTTAGAAGTATCGTGTATGCTTTGAAAAAAAAAAAAAATAGGTTTTGCCTGGTGTGAGTCAATTTTGCATAAAAGCAAATGTTAGGCGTTCCTTTCTAGTACTAGCTGTATGGTTATTTTGGGAAACTTTTTTCCTGTCTTGCTGTTTTAGTTTTCTTTGAAAGTCATCATAATCTTGGTTAGTAAAACTGATTATCTTTTATGGTGATTTTTTAGATTAATCAGACTGCCAGCAACTGTGAATGACTTTGTAGCAGTTCATTAGCAAGGAAAGTGCTAGGCAAATAACTGGTGTATTGTAATATTAAAATTAGTAGCACTCATTCCTGTTTGATCATATTGACTACATGTAATACATATTAAAAACTAACAGTGTCTATCCATGTAATTTCTGTTGCTTAACAGCTTTGGTGGTTATCAAGCAACAAATAAAACATGTTAAGACTTAAGCTTTTCCTTGTTTACATACACATATATTTTACAGGGGCAGAGCTTCCTGGTCAGATGATTTCCATTGCTGCTTCAACAATTGCCATGGCAATTTCAATGACAGAAGATGAGTCCAATAATGAACGTTCCTCACAACCCTCAGGTGACTGAATACTCTGTAAGAAAATATTTGAATTTGCTTTAAGGGCATGAAATTGGAGAGAATTAAGAACAAATTTCAAAATAGTCTCTATCCTCTTCATCCTGTACATAATAGCACATTTATACTTACCTTGTGAAACAGGTTTATCTGTTTTTGAAGATATTAAGAAGACAATAATATAAAACCTGTCTTTCAAATGATAGTTTAAATGACTGTCTTTACATTTAGAAGGCCTGACTAGAAGAAATTTTGTTGTTTTTTTCAGTGAGGGTGTGTTTTTTCCCTATTCTTTATTATTTTTTTTTCTGTAGCCTTCTTTTGATTTGTTGGCAGTTATGAGATATACATACTGGGTTTCTGGACCAGGTACAGACAGACTGGAATAACTTTTGTGTACATCACAGTGACAAAAAAACCCTTGGCTCTATTTAACTATGGCATGCTCAAAGTTTTTCCTGCAGGGAGTTTGTTTAACACTGTAGCTTGAGTCAGGATACTTTCACTTGCATTAACAGACAGAAATCTGTAAGAAATGGCATAAGAGAGTTGCAAAGAAGGTGTTTAGATGTCCGTTGTTGCTTTTGAACCTTACCATCGTTTTTCTGGGTAGGCCTTTGATGGAATGCAATACTAGAAAAATAAGCTATTATGGAGATTTCTGGAAATTGAAAGGTTTAATCTGTTTCCCACAAGTAGACAAAACACGTCATTCCACTTGACAGAATGTGAACTTCTAAAACTTCAATCTGAAATTGTCTGTGTTTAAGAGTTGTCTACTTCAAGTCAGTATGTTCTAAATATTGTCAGCAATGTGTAAATTGTTCTCCAGAGGAGGAAACATAGTGGTTGTGCAGGAGAGAATGCTTTTAGCATGTGCTATCGAGCTATGTACTTCTGACTAAAGGCTACCATTTATGAAACTAAAAAGTGATGTCAGCCACCAGGTCAAATGGTGTAGAACAAGATCTTCAGAAATCTTTTGATGAAATATAAACACACTTCCTAATTTTAAATATGTCAGTGTAAACTGTACTTGAAAATATGTGTAATTTTTAAATATAAAAAGGGCAGCTTTAGACAACTTATTATTTTCTTATCTTTGTTTCTACATTTTACATGACTATTATCAAAATAAATGTAAAACCCTATTGGCATATGTCCTGAAATTTGAGAACTGAGCATCAGGGTGACAGTTTTCTTATATTGCTATCTCTAGTCTTTAATTTTGGAAATGAGATTATTTTCTTTAGCTGAATTTTGAACATCTTGTAAAGCAACAGTCTCCCACAGATACGCTACATAAATGGTTGAGTTCTTGTTTGTTGCTTGTGGTTTGGTTTTTTGTTTGTGTGTGTTTTTTTTTTTTTTTTTTTTTTAAACTTACCAGTTTTAATTCTTTTCTCTTCTTGAAAACAGAGAAAAAATGTCTTAAAGTTGTGACCTGTCTTGGCCAAAAGAAAACTACAGCAGTTCTACAAAAGTGTCTTTTATAGTGAATGTTTTTTTGACTTATTTTCTTGAGACAGTTAACCAGATGGGGTTTTTTGTCTTGCAGATTCTGTTGTTTTCCTTCACAGCAGGAAAAGAACAAATATGGAGTTTCCTGTTTACTCCTAACAATAGTTCAAATATTTTTCCAACAATCTATTGGGAATTAGTATTCCATTCCGTGGTATGTTAAGTGTCCTTTTGGTCATCTCTAGTTTGGATTTTCTATGTGAATGGTGAGGAGACATTATTCTTTTACAGCAAAAGGTTTTACTGGCAGGGTTAAGAAACTGCAACTCTTCTGGTTGTCTTCTGTGGTGATTTTTGGATGTTTTGTTATCTTGCTTTGGAACTTGTAACACACGTCTCATGAGAAGTTTAAGATTTTGAAAGTTTTAATATCTTCAGCCGGGTGGATACTTCCGGAGGAGATCTTGCTTATATTTCTTCTAAATAAGTCAGTGGTTGTCAAAGTTGGTTAATTGTCAGTAGCAATAACAATGCTTATACTGTATTAAATGAATTATGGAACAACTAATGCTTCATTTTTTTACTGTTCTCCTTATGCTTAAATTTGTTAATGAAAAAAACAGGAGGGGAAATAAGAAGGAATATTCTTTTTTTCTTCGATAAAAATGACTTTACTAAGGGCTTTTGGGGTAAAAAGTGTTGGATAACTTTAGTCTTGAGGCATAGACTTCAGCATATTAAATTCCTTTGTTTTTTCTATTTTGGCTTTTAGCACTTCCCTTTGATAAATAATTGAATTTCTGCTTGTTGTCATGTTACTTCTTCTGTTTATTATATTAATTTTGGAGCAAAAACGTAAAAAGAAAAGTCTTGTGTAAGTTGAATTGATAGGGGAGAATTCTCAATTACGGATATAACTCTTTCAAATTTGTGTTCCCGTAGTGCATCGTAAGCTGGATCCATTTGTTTCTATTAGTGTTCTGCTTCATTAAAAATAGGCTGGGAAGTACAGGGGAATGATAGACCCTCTACTTCTTGTGGCAAAACCACTTTGTCTTTTCAGGAAATCTTCTGTTTACAGGTAACTTTCTCTCCCCTTATGAAAAATTAACTCATGTCTTTTTCTCCAAAGTGTAGTTTGTATATGATAGGGCCGGCCTTCATCCTTTTGAGGTGTGAACTAGTTTGCCAAGAAGCACTCCACCTGAAGCTTCTGCTGTGTTTAGCTGCTTGCAGAATTCCTTCTTTTGGGTTGCATGCTGTAATTCCTTCGGGAACGTACTGAAATTCCACTGAATATGTTACCAGCATCTAGCTGATGTTTGTGTCATCATCCTAGTGTCTAACAGTTGGGAGAATCAATAGATCTACTTTATTGTGTTAGTGTGTTGGGGAGGTGTTTATCAGCTCTAAAAATAGTTCCCCTTACTTGTAGAACACCAGTGCAGATTTCTACAACAAAAGAAGAGTGTTTATCCAGTGTGTGAGGCTGCAGAATTTGTCGCTTACCACTACTGTACACGTATGACAAATCTGTCTTGTCTTTTTGTACATTCTAGCTGTCATGCTTTAGGCTAGGAATACCTTTAATAGCAAACACATTGCAGCTAAAACCGCATGTGTGGAGCATGAGATGTTTGACTGATAGGCATGTAGTGTATTTTAATACAGTTTTTACAGCAGTTTTTCTTCATGGGGGGGAAGTGGTTGGTGCTGATATTACGTAAGTCCAGTGAAAGATTTGTGTTCATTGCTTACCTGCTGCAGTATGTACCAACATAACAAAATGCCTTTTATTCTTCACCATAGAGTAACTTTTCAGGTTTTCTTGTGTGTCCATTCTTCTACCATGGCTGCAAATTTTTCTCAAGTAATGGTGTGTGGGAAGTGCGTGCATTTCCCCACCAGCATGAGGCCTCAGTAAAAGTTAATACGGGTGTTCTTAGGGAGAGGTTCTTCGTACTACAGCGACTGAAGATGGATTTGGTGTCATCCATACTAGTCTAATGCTAGGCAGATGTACTGGTGAAAAAGTTAAATAAATAAATACATTACTGTGTTCTCTATACAAGTATTTTAATTGGGCCATAATATTTTTGGCTGAAATGACTATTTACTGTTTGTTTGTAAGTGCCTTTAACACATTGGTTCACATTTTTTAATTTAATTTCATTTTTACTAACTTAAGAATGAGAGAATGACAACATTCGTTACCAACTAAATTATGCTTGCTGTTGTTACTAAAATATGTTACACATGCAAGTAATTTAGGATCAGAGTGTAAGCACTATCTTTGTAATGCGAGTGTTCAGGAAAAGAAAAAGTGTAGTAAGAAATTTCTAAGATACAAGCTTCCTCTTCAGTGTATGCTGAATTTTGTTTTGTTTGTTTAAATGAGCTTTGAGCAAATCTAAGATTTTCTTTTTTTTTTTTTTTTTTTTTACTACTTGAAGTAAAGAGAAATCAAAGATTTCTTTTAGGACTTTACATTTCTTTTAAAAGAGAATTTACACTTTGTGTTTTTCAGGGGTTTATGGTTATTTTTATAAAATATATTTCACTTGTAATTTACCGCAGTGACAGGAGGCCTCTTAGAGGCTGTGGCATCTTTTTTCTCTTCTTCTCCCGGTAGTGCTTGGCATGGTGTTGCATGATGTGGGAGAGCTTACACAGCCTTGTTCTAGCTTTTTTGAAATTCAGATCAGTGCCAAGGCTGTCTCTATCTTTCAGAGAAATTACAAAAAAAAAAAAAAAAAAAAAAACCCAAAAAAACCCAACCCAAAACCAAACAAAAACAATCAACCAACCAAAAGTGGTTAATTTGGGACTAGGGAGCATGTTCTGTTCTGTGGTGAACATTAATGTGATAATTTCCACTTTTTTGTTTGTGTTTGTTTTAGGAGCAACAGAAGGTGATCAGCCTCCACATGCTTCATCATCTTTCTCCTCCTCTTCATCCTCTTCTGGGAGCAGACAAAGACCTGAGATTGGATCTTTTCTGAGAAAAAAGAAAACTAGTGATATCTACTTCGTTACACTTGTGTGGGCCATTGTCATTGTCCAGATCTGGCTAAATTTCTGGATTGTGCAGCTATTGCCAGTGCCTTTTGCAGGTAATAAAACAATTATTAGAGACGTATGTTAAATGATGACTTTGGATAGTCTTAGGCTTTGTGTTAAATAAAATAGAAGGAAAGGCTTGTATGAGTTTTAAATTAAAACTTCCAACATTTTTTAAGAACATCAAGATCATAATGTTATTGAACATTATTATGTTCTTGATGAATTTTAGCTTCAAATAGCAAGACTGATGTATACTGTCTGTTATCATGTAGAGGACAACTCTGTAAAATTGCATTGTCTGTTGACTATTGTAGTCACCTGGAATAATTTAGTGGCATTGTAAGAATACTTTTTGTTTGGCCTAATTGTTTTTCTTCTTCTTGATGTCTTTCATGTTTTTGCACCTATAGATAAAGAATATTTTAGCTGTTATTCAGTACTAAAGTACAGCTCATAGTAACTTTTAATTTCCATTAAAAATGGGTTGCTAGGCTCTGCGGACAAGTCGCAAGATAAATTTGATTCTAATTCTAGCTCTGGGGTTAATTAGCTTTGTTACTTCACATCTACATGCATCTGTTCTCTTATGTATCAAGCCAGAATGGAGTAGTTATGATAGCTATCTAAAGAGGTTATTTTAAACTGGATGCCACTTTTTCTAATGCTCTTTTGAGGGGTGAATAGGGAAGATGGGAACTCTGGAAATATACACGAACTACTATGAATCTGAAGGCATTTCCTCCCACCCCCCTACTGTAAACAAAGTGAGTTTCGTAATTTGCTTGGGTTTTCTCTAAACTTCAGTTAAACTGATGATTTTCAGCATTTTCTAATGTATCTAACACTTAAATGTAGCTATTTTCCCTTTTATCAGGTGTGGTGGGTTTGCCCCAGCTGGCAGCCAGGTACCCACAGAGCCACTCACTATTTTTCTGTTTCCCAGTGCGGGCTCATCCATG
Source organism: Vanellus vanellus (assembly GCF_965231255.1). Classification (NCBI taxonomy): domain Eukaryota; kingdom Metazoa; phylum Chordata; class Aves; order Charadriiformes; family Charadriidae; genus Vanellus; species Vanellus vanellus. The sequence continues at coordinate 97,997,651 of NC_138906.1, read as the reverse complement.
AGCTGCCATCCGGTTGGGGAGGTACCAGCTCAGGTATCTCCTCATCCCTAGGCCACAGTCCCTTCAAGAGGGGTACCTGCTCTGGCACAGTTCCTCCATGGGCCACGGTCCTGCTGAGTGGTGTGCCTCCTCCACCATGGAGCACTTCTCCTCCCCAAACCTTTTTTTTCCTTTTCTTCATCCCTTTGTTCCACCTTCTTCTCTATTCACTTGTTCTCTCTGTGTTCCTTTCTGTTCTCCCTTGGTAGTGTTTTCTGCCCTTTTGTAAATATATTTTCACAGAGGCACCACACCTGTGCCTGATGGGCTCAGCATCTGTCTGTGGTGGGTCTGTTGTGGAGCCAGCTGGAACTGACTCTGTCTGGCACAGGGCAGCCCCTGGTCTCTCCCCGTGGGGGTGTCTCCCCTGCTACCAAAACCTTGTGTTTTACAGCCAATACACAAAGCTATTATAAACTGTCTGGTTGTAGAAGTCTAGAAATCATGACTATGGGACCGTGCTTACAAGTTTGAGGAGCTCTGAACCCCGAGAGGCACGGTGAAAGGAACAGCTGCACATTTGGCTGTGGCACTGTAGTAGCAGCTAAAGGGTAATGTGGTGATGAGGCATATAAATTGCTGAATACAGGCTAAGAAGAGAGAGTGGTTTCATCTTTGTTTCATTCCAATGTGGTTGCTACAGAAGAAACTGCCCTGTTTTGGTGTCTGGGCATCACGGGAAATGGTGATGGCAGGTTGGATGTAGCTCATAAATACATCATAACAATGAAAAAGGGTTTCGAAAATCAGTTTTAGACTAACTAGAAGCAGAGCTTAAGTGGCTTAATTTATTGAAAAGAAAAGTGAAGGAGTGACTTAACCACTGTTTAGAAATACCTACTTGAGTGGAAGGAAAAATTGGTGCAATAGTTCAGCAATGACTGGTTTTAAGCTTGGGCTAGGCAAATCTAGATTAAAGTGCACACCTGTAACTGAATTGAGTGAATACTGCTGACAGTCACTAGTTCTAAATTAGCTATCTGAACAATAAACTCAGGCCAAAATAGAAATTTTGAGAATATTTGTGACCTGTTGCCTTAGCAGTGACACCGGGTCATTAAGTGCTTTTTTGGGCATGTAACTAAATAGAACTAGATCATCACAAAAATATTATGAAAAGGCAGCATATTGATGAGCAGAGACACATTTAGAACAGGGGATCACATGAGTGTCAGAACGTGAATGAGGATAACCCGGATTGTTAAAAGAGAGGTGGTATTAAAAATATTTAGTAGTGGAAAATAGGAAGACTTCTAAAGCAAGTTTCCTTGGAAGTTTTCAAGTTTAAGGAGACTAAGCACTTCTGAGACCTTAAGGAGAATGCTTCTAGTATGTATAAAAATCAACCAACCAACCAAAAAAAACCAAAAACCAACCACAAACCCCCAACCCTAAAACCTTAAATAAAAACGTGTTAATTTCACCAGAATTCTTTATTTTGATAGACTGGATTTCCATGAAGTAGCATGTAGATTATTAGAAGTATATTGTGGTACCATTAACATTTTTCCTTGAATGCATTTGTAGTTCAGTAGATTGAGGTGCTCTTTTAAAATTGCTTAATGTAGAGGGTGGAAAAATGATACTGTAATTATACCATAAAATGAAAAGATGAAAAAATGACTTTTGAATTCAACACGTTATTGTCTCTTTTTACGATTTTTGCATTTACTTCCTTGCTTGCTCTATTGCATCTGTTTCTTTGAGTTCTGTTTTTTGTCTTCAGGTCATTTTCTATTTCCTGGAGATGTTTAGAATGTCTTACTATGCAGCCTTTCTCTTCTTTTGTTCACATCTTTCTATTAACAGCACTCCTTTAGCTTTTTCTCTCTTGCCTCTTTAACTTAATATAATTACAGCTGTGTGATTGATTGTAGCACCTCTTGGCATCACCTTTGCAATGAATATGCTCTCAGTTATTTTAGAAGATATTATTTAAGCACTTACTTAAAAAGAATAGTAGAAGGTTAGAATACCATTTCAGGTATGTTGTTCACCTTTTAAAATGCAAGCTTGCCCTGTTTTTCTGAGCAGCAGTTTATGTATTTATCATGAGTTGCATTTCATCATACGAAACTTCAAACTGCAAGCGGGCGCTTGCGCTGTATTTTCTCCTTTTTGTGTGTTTGCCACATGATCTTTAGGAGAAAGAGTATTAGATTAGTTTCTTCAAGAGAATAAATCCCACGTTTGCCACATGGTGGTGCCAGAGGGTAAGTAAACCAAACATCAGCAACTTGTTGCATGACCTCTACATGAACAAAAGAGTAAATTATTACACAAGTGTCTTACAGATAATAGGCTCTTGTGGAACTTTGATAAATGCCCTGTGGATATTAAAAGTTAAACTTTTTGGCTACATATGTCATTTCACACATCTCCAAGTAGAAGCATGATGTGAATTTTTGAGGGCAAGGGAATTACTGTGGTGTTGATGTGTACAGTAATAATGAATCTAGTTAGGAGAACAGTATTCCATAATAAAAACAATCATTATTAAAAGTACACTTGAATGTAATGATGGGGAATTCAGTATCAAATGTTGCTATAAATACAATATAATTGGAGGAGTGCTGCTAGCGTTTTCACAGAAAGTTATTTTACTGTGTAAGTAGAATTTTTAACGTCAACTAGTTTTTGATCTGCATGTGATGTTCACTGTTACTAAATTCTGGTTTAAAAAAATCAGGGAGAAATTAGGAGAATTGTTTGGTTCTGTTTCACTTTGTTTTCCTTTAGAACCATAGTTTTCAGTATTTAGGGGTGCAGTATAGTTTTGTTCAGAGGTTTGTCCATCAGTAGTTCCTGGCAGGACTGGGTTGTGAGACCTCCTGGTCTGTTGATATGTCATGTAGTCATGTTTTTTTGACTGATGTGTTTGCATCCATACTCCAGTAAAATCAGTTGTAATAAAAATCTTTGTTTATAATGTGAATTAACTCCTGTATTCTGATGTTAAATTTGCTAGTAGCTTTGGAAAATTACTTGCTTTTCTTTTTGGGGATGAGAAGATAGGTAATTTCAGTGGTCTAACCTTTTGTTGAATAAAAAAAGAATACAGTAAATATTTCATGACTATTACAGGTCTGTTAGCTTCAAATGAAAGTTTCGTATGTCTCGTGCTTTTTTGCTTTTACGTTCCTGATTGTAATGATTCACAAGTTTTACACGTATACTCAGTAAGTGAGTGAGAGAAGTGCCAACGCAGAATTGTAACCATAAGCCTTATGCAAAAGTCTCTGGGCTTTATTTCATGGCAAGTAAATGGACATGAGCTTTTATTTCTGTAACTGTAATGCTAGATTATTTCTAGTGTTGTTAAGCTCTTATTTTACAGTGGATATATGTTAGGAGTATTGGGGAAAGGCTGTTTTTGGTAGCAAAATACTTTTTTGGGGAAAACAGTTGTAAATATTTCTTCTGTTGTCTGGTTTTGAGGAGCAGTATGGATTTTTCTGAAGCTTTGTGTGATCATCTTCAAACTGAGATAAAAAGCTGTTCTCAAAAGAATGTTTTTGATGCTTAAAAGCAGAATTAATCAGTAGTTGTTTTTCAGTTGAAGGTTTAAATGAACACTTCTCTACTGTAAAATTACGCATGGTCTGCTGTCAGTTCTTAAAGGAAAGATACAGCTTTAATGGTATAGAAGACCTAAAACCTAAGAATTGAGGCTGAAAATTTGCTTTTATGTGCAGCATACTGTTAAGTTCTGAATCTGGTATTTTATGTGTAGTCCTCTGGCGTGGTGTATTTCTGAAGATGTGATAAATCCACTGTACTGGAATCATGGAATGGTACATCCTTATTCCTGGCTTATCAAGTCTGTTAGCCAAGTAATCAGGCAGTGTGCAGGCACCTTTCTTCTGCTACCATCTAAATTCCATGTGGATAAGTGTGGCTGTAAAGCAAATGAGGACACTGGTTCTAAAACCACTTGAAAGTTCTGAAAGTGGTTTCTAATGGGAGATAAAACTCAAGAATATTTTTATTTCTTTTTCATAGGTCTTTCAGAATGGAATAGTTGCATAGTCTTGTGGTGCTCCTTTGAAATCTCTAATACTTGATTTTCTTCTTGTGGTTACAGTTTGGGCACTTAAAAAGCTCGTGGTTCATTTTGGAGTTTTGAACTTCCTGGCAAACCATTGCAGAAGTTGGTGGCAACTTGTTGAAAACTTTGTGAAGGAACGTCAGGAAGCTCTTGCTCCACGGCCCATTAGAGGCCTCGGAAGAGTCATGCTAAAGCTTGACAGTAAGGTATTTCTACTTACTTCCTTAAGCAACCTGAAAGTTTGTTTTATTCTCTGTTCACTGTATGCTGAGATGCTTTAATTCTAAAATAAATGTCTGTCACTAATGGACACGTCTCTCATGTAAAACTATATCTGTTTTATGGTGTATTTTAAACCATGTCTCTTCTGTCACTATTCACACTGAAGTACACATTTAAACTTCGTTAAATGATTACATGCAAAGCTTGACAGAAGTCAGTTTTTAAATGTTGAGTTAGCTTTAGAAGATTCCTTGTCTGTGTAAGGCAAACTTCTCATGGTTAAGTCACCTTACCTAATTACAAAGATTTTGAAGTTAAACTTAATGAGCTTTAATCTGAAGGATGAGACGTTCTTACTTCTGTTGTGAAAACTTACAGAATAAAATGGGTTGCTCTTTAAGTAGGGCGTGAGCTAGTTCGAACACATTTGTTTATACTGTGTGGAAAGTATAGTTGTTTAACACTGTGGTGTGGTGGTACAGAAGGGAGGCTTCCCTCTGTAAGAGAAGAATTATGTAGGATAAGGTATTTGGGAAGTGCCATAGTATAAGCGTTCTGTGCTCCCTTCCCTTCTCCCACCCACAAAATACGCCCACGTTTGCATTGCGAGTTGGAGAGCTCCATGAAATTTACGAAGGCCCCTCCATTCAGAATTGTAAGTTTTGACTTAATCTGGTAGATTATTTTGTTTGTACTAGCTATGCCAGTGTGTAAGAATGTGCTTTCTGTAACTGTGGTGTTGAAGTACTCTCTGCTTCAGAAAAAGCCGTTACCCTAGAATTTCTATAACTGAAGAGCTGAACCCTGTAAGTACATTTGTCAAAGCATCTGTACCTTGGCAGATCTGTCTGCAGTTTATAGCTCCGAAGAGCTTAAGACCAGATCTAATGGGTAAATGGATGTCAAAAGGTCAACAAAAGCATTAAAATGGCTGTAGGAAATAAGTAACAGTTCCACAAAGTTCACTGAGGAAGAATTTGAAATAGATAAAGCCTTTCAGAATACAACTATGAAAAAGCTAAAGGGACTTTCCAAAGGTAGCGGAAAATGTTAACAAGTTGGGATAAAAGCTTACATTATACTAAGCTTTTCATTAAAAGCTTTTGTTTTGTAAGTAAGAAGACTCTCTAGACATAATATTGTATGTATTGTATTTCATGAGTTGTCCATTTAATATTCTTGTATTGATAACTGTATGATACAGTATCCTTCCTAATTCCACTAAGTCTTGTCTTCTTAAAGAAGGTAGGGCTTTTGTCGTAACGTGCAGCAGAACTTCCCACTCTTCAACGTAAATGTATTTAAGGTCAGTTTATATTCATGTTGTTCTTGTCCAAGTAAAAGAACAGTGTTGGCACAACTCATTTCTCCATCTCCCCTCTCCCCCCATTTTTTACATGACAGTCATATTTCTTCTTAGTCTATGCTGCAATTGAAGCTCTTCTAGCCCTTATAAGAGAGACACTTGATACTCTGCATGATTCTGTTGTCCTTGTTTGTGCCTATTCTAATAACAGTCCACCTGGCTTTATCACGGGTGGCTGAAATTATATGTAGTCTTCCAATGCTTATCACACTAATGCTTTCATATCCTAAGTTCCACTGGATATGCTTATTCTGTGCGTTGTAGGGTCATGGATGTGTCTTATCTCTGAGAATTTGGTAAGCAATGCCATAGGATATTGGCAATTGTGATTTTTGTGGGGACAGGGAAAAGAGAGGAATGAAAATGGCACCCTTGCAAGTTTTTCTTAGAAAGGATGGATGAGCTGTATTTAAGTTGCATTACCAAACATTTTGGCTTCAGTAGGCACTGTTGAGGAGGAAGTGAAAGCATGCGAACACAAAATAGAAATTCATGGAGTAAATTGTTGCAGCTTACCTTTTATGTGTGGGTGAGAGAAAACAAGATTGAAGGATTGTTTCCTTTGCAATTAGATGTTTAATTTTTTTAATACTTTATTTGTACTTTCTTTTCCTGATAGCTGAAGCTACTTAGTGATTTTTTTTTTTTTTTGGTGGTTTGTTTTTGGTTTTTGTATACTGAGTTAATTGAAGGCTGAATGTCAGCATCAGGATGTACTCAGCTCATAGCTAAGTACAACAAGCCATTGACAAGGTCTGTTTCACACAAATATCTAATTGTACTACTTGGTCTTTCTAAAGTGGTATGCCTGATTTGGAAATAGTTCCAGTTTTGAGTAAAAGGCAGTGAAGATGAGGAAGATGTCTTAGAGTGGCATGTCTCTTTTTCCCAAACGAAGTTTAGGAGGCTCATGTAGATGGTCTGGAAAATAACCCATTATGAGAAATTATGGGAGAGTACTGCTCATGCTTGCACATCTTTGAGCTTTACTGATTATGTCTGTTTCTTAAATACAAGTAGTAAGAAAAGAACTGCTTTTCTTCTTTCTCACAGCTCATCGACATCTGGTTATCTTAGAAATGCAGACAAATTTGAACTGAAGAGAAGTTCTGATCAAGAGAAAAGAAAATAGGGCATTGCTTTTCATTTTCTTTATAAACAGTAGGTCAAGCTGTGCCTGTATATGCAGGCCTGCTTTAAATATGGACTATGGAAACCGGACGCCCTTGCTGTGTTCTTTAGTTCCTGGTTGTACGTTTGCCCAGTGGAGCCAAGTGATGTAGCAGTTCAGGTATGAGAGACTTCCTGGAGGAAAGAGTAGGGAGGTTTCTGTTGTCATCCATCAAGTCATCTTAATAGATATGGTATCATGCATGTTCTTACCAACAATCAAGAACTAGTAGTTTGCTTCCGTGCTTTTTTTTTAATAAGACTGTTGTCTTTTAATACTGTGACTGTAGTTTTATTTTGATTAGAGTTTGCAAGGGCATTCAGCAGCATAGGCAGTTGCTCAACTGCATGCGATAGACTTTTTTATTAATCGGAATGTGCTAGTATTTTGCATGCATGCTTTCTGGTAGATTTCAGTGAATCACGTAGTTATTGTATGCTTTTTCTAGGTATAGTGTACTAGAATTTTATAGATGGAGGACTGTAATAGATTGTTTGGGCTTTGGGTAAAGTCAAGGGTTGTTTCTTCTGGTACCAAGTTTAGCATGTAGCTAAAGCAAGCACAAAAAACAGGCAGAATCTCTACCAGTACATATATTACTCTAGGAAATACTTCCACAGACATGTATGATCATATATAAATAGTTTTCCAATAAAATACTGGAAAAGCCTTATTAATTTTGAGTGACTTGAAGATTAGAATTAAGCTGTACCCTATTTTTAAATGTTGATTGATTACAGTTGTAGAACTACTTAAACATCAGCATTAGTGAGATAGTAGGCAGGGAGAGTCTTTCAGATACTGTCTTAAACATTAATAAAATTATTGTTATTTTTGATATATGATGTTGTTTCCTCGTTACTGCTAGTTTTCATACTATTCCAAGAGGCGGAAATTATAGAAAAACACCAAAGACTTCCTTTCACGTTCTGCTAAAATCTCAGGCTAAAAATAGAGCTCTAGCTTTTGTTGTATTAGAGTTGCAATGTGGAGAAACACAGCCATGAGATCTATATTTTTTCCAAAATGAACCTAATGTATAGTGGGTTTTAATATGCAGAAGTAAAGTTAAAGGCAAAAGTATGTTGTTGAATCAGTAAATAACTTTACCTTTTTTCACTGATAAATTATTCCATAGGTGAAGAGGTAAAATAGAAACAAATTCTGTGCTGTCAGTTTGAGGCTTTTGAAGCTTCATCATTGCTATCCATTACTGTGAATCTTTCCATGAGTAGTAAAAGCTAGTAAAACTAAGTGCTTTGTGACATACTTTATTTTTATGTTTCCTGATCTTCATGTTTCTTTGGAAATCTGCTTCCTGCTTCTAATATAACTTAATTAACATTCTGAGATATTTGTGATTTAAGATGTTCTTGTATTTTGTTTTTATTGGGAGCTAAGATAATTTCTGGCAACTGTTGAAAACACTACATTTATTGAGCATTCAATGATCGTGCTTCCAGGGAGAAACAAGCTTCACTTACTTGATTTTAACCTCTAACAGAGATGAATAATAACATTAAAGCTTTTCACTGTCGTGATTATGCTGCTGATTGCTAATGGCTAGAATTAAGAGTATAGTCCTACACTAGGCCCTAAAATGGATATGGGTGTACTTGAGGGGCATGGGTGAGAATTAGTAAGGAAAAATAACTGTAGTACAAAAGGAGAAATTGACCGTTGAGAAGTACAAAGAGCCTTCTGTACAACCAATAAAATTATATGAAATCCATACATTTATTTGATCTAAAATTTGCTGTTGTGTGTATATCAGATTTAATTGCGTCTTTGATGTTGTGCCCTTGAATGTGAATGTTGTAATATGAGTGTGTGAAAAAACCATAAAATGTGTTTAACAATAGTTGACATAATAGGTGTGTTTTAACATACATAGGAAACTGCCTGAATGGGAATATTAATGCAATAAACAAGTATCTCATGTTAAGTTTTGGTGTTTCAGTAAAGTGCCCTTCTCAGAGTACTCTTACAAGTCCTGCTCTGAAATCTGAAATGTTAGCTCTCAGTATAATTAAACTGGAATTGTCCAGATTATGCTGATAGCTCAGTTAATATCATTAAAGTTGTTCTTATTTGTTATATCCCTCTTTGTTTCAAAAAGTGCATGTTAATAGTAAAATCTAGATCCTTGCATTAGAAGTCGTTATGATCTTTTCTTCCTATTGCAATTTACCTTTGTGTCTGGAACAATTTCATTTTCGTTCTGTGGATGACTTTGCCTGCCCCTCATTGCTTTTTTTTCCCCTCTCTATTACTGCGTTTTTCAATAATTTTCCACTGTGTTCTTGTCTTTTTTTCCCTTTTCTTCCATCTCCCCCTGCCACTGACAAGCTGTGGCACTGGCTTAATAAGAAGGTAAATAAACAGAAAAATTGTGATTCCAACTAATGGATTCTGTGGTTTTGGGGAGTTTCTTCTTTTGCAGCATGAACACTCCTTAACATGCCTTGCTTCTTAGTTTTCTCTCACAAGTGTCTCTCTTCCAGCTCTTCGTATAAGCTACTGAAGGTCATATAATTCTACCCGATCTCTTGTCTTCTACTAAAATGAATGCTCATAGTTAAATGTTTTGTAGCAGAATATTGCATTAGCCTTTCCAGTGGTAGTTTGATTTAGTGGTACTTTTATTTTAGAACAGTTGATCTCTACCTGGTCCCTGCTTGTGTCCATAACAAAAACAGTTCTCTCCCAGACTGGAGAGCTGTTCTCTGCTCAGAGAAAACATCAGTTAACTGAATTAACATGGGAGCGGTGAGGGTGAAGCACAGTTGTAAAGCTATGAGTGTAAGTGCTTGAAAATAGTGCCTTGACTGGCTTCAGTCAGTGCTGTTAACCTTTTACTTTCCAAGCATCAAACTGGCTGTGTAGTCAGTGGCATTCAGCGTAGCAGGAGTGAAATGAGAATACTCGTGGTCTCAGAACTGCTGAATCTAACGGCAGTCTTAAGGGAAGTGACGGCTAGTAAAAAATATTAAAGCAGTTGGTATAGCCAAAATAATTTTTCTTTTGCGTGGCTTTTGAAAGTGTGATGTGTTTGATAAGAAATGTACTCCTCGTTTCCCATGGTTCATCTTAGTCCACTAGGGTTATCTATTGTTCTTTGGGGAACTGTCATCCCAACAGAAGTTAAAATTTATTCAGTCCATGTTTGGCCTCATGTGTGACTGAAATCTGGACAACTCCTCAATGCAATGATAGATCTCTGGGACTTGGGCAGTGTCATTGCTTCAGACAAGAACGGAGCTGTAGAGGGGTGCCTGTAGCCTGTGTACATCTGCAGGACCCAAGAGTTTTAAAGAGGAAAATCTAGTACATGATAAAATATATGAAAACCAAGTAATTAAGTGAAAAAGAAAAAAAAAATCAATTACTACATCTGGAAATGGGTTATGCTTCCAGCAGCAACTTTTATCCTCACTTCCCATTTCAGTGTTAGTGGGAGAGTCGGAATGGCTACTATGATTTTGTAAACAACAACCCATCCTCTCCATTCACTAGCAACTACAATAGAAACCATAGATCTGTCTTGCCTGTTGTGAAAATACCTGAAATACTGTAGTTCTGAATGCTGTTGAAAACAAGCAGAGCAGAGTAGAGCATGCAGGCCATGGGGACACTGGCACAACTCTCTAAAAGGTTCTTGTAAACAAGTAAACAGGGCTGTATAGCTGATATCTGCAAATGGGGGAATAATGCTGCATGTAGTGTCCAGGCTGAGCAGCTGCAATGAATTTTGATCTTCAGTATTTAATCCATGAGTTCAGGGTTATATGATGAGGGGCTTTCTGTGTTTCTGAACAAGTGGGTAGAGTTGCTTGCTTTATGCTTCAGTTATAATTGTCCACTGAGAGGGCGAACTTTGACTGTTCTTTTGCCCTTGAATATAGTTTGGTTGGTTTAAATTACATTTTTATTTCCTGACTTTGAAATGTTTGTGTTATGTGAGTGACTTACGATTAGTAAATATGTGTAATCTTAACCCTTCATAATTTTTTTTTTTTATTAGGTATTAGTTTGTTAGGACACTTCAGGTGAAGAGCTGAGTTCAGTGAGCCAAAGGTCGAAGTTTAGTCTCAGCTACTTTTTTTCTGGCTCAGAGTTTCTCATTTGCTCATTTGAAAATTCATGTATGTAGATCAGTCTTTTTCCTTAATATGGATGGGTTGCAAAAATAATTTCGCTGTCATTACTTTGAACTCTAAAATTTCTGGATTTTATTTTTGTTTTAGAGATTTGCACTATTGGGCAAAACCCTGTGGATATAGTTTCTTAACAGAAGGGTTTTTGAGTTCCTAGGATCTATTTTTGAAAACTACTGTTTTACTTCACAGTTTCATAGGAATACATCATGAAAGTCCTATAGTGTTACATGTGATGCTGATTCCTGTGCATGATGAGCAAGTAGTAATATTATGATGAAGATGGAAAAAAAAAAAAAAAAAGGGGCAAAAAAATACTGTGCAAATTCTATCAGGTTCTTGTGGGTTTGTTTTGTTGGGTTGTTTTTTTCTTGAATAGTAAAGTATGATTTATTTTTTATTTATTTATTTTAAAATGTAATTGGAGGCAAAGAAAGGAGGAGATCTGTAATACAGAGCACTGGATGCAGTTAAGAGGTTGCTTCCTTTGTACCTTTCTCCTTTTTGCCTGTCTTTGAAGGGAAGTACTTGTGAGAACACCAAGATAAGTTTCTGATAATCCACCGACAAACTAAAAATACACCACCTAAAGATGGCAGAGTTTGAAGTGATGGTTGATTATGGCCACTAGTGATAAACATTGGTTTTTTTTGTTGCTGCTCTAAGAGCTTCTGTCAAAGACCTGCTTGAAACTCTTTTTTTTAGCAAAGAATGGTATATAATCACATCATTTAACATGGTATACATAGCCCAAAATATAGATTAGGTTCAGTTGGGCTAGCATGATTTGTTCTTTATAACGCTATCTGTGGCAGGAGTCTTTGGAAAGAATTGCTAAATTCTGCTGTTGCTGTTTGGAGTGACACTGGTATAAATAGACTTGAGACCTCATATAGACTGTTCTATCTTTTCTAACTTTACTGCTGTTAATTTCATGTAGATTTAATTGCAAACAAAGAAGATGTCCAGCTATGCTTCACTGTGTGTGTAATGCAGTAGATAAAACATACTACAAAAACTAGTGTTCTGATGGCTATACATTGTGAAACATAAAAATATGAATTCATAGATGATGTATCATACTGCAAAACATGGCGAACCTGTCTAGATAGTAGGATTCCCAATTATTAAACATGAGCTGTAGTTCTATTACAGCTCAGTGTAATAGGGTTTGTATCATCACCCAAAAGTTGAAAGCAGGGAGTACTTGCAAATTATTGAGAAGCATTTTGACAGAACGCAGCTTATTTCAAAAACTCTTTTTTACAGTGAGCTGCATTAAAAATAAATTAAAAAGGTTGATACCTTTCCCTTCAAAACTGCGACAATTAAGGATAGTTTTTTGTGGACAGTCTATCACAAATCAGTAACACTTCAGTTGGTTTTACCAGTGTGACCTTCTGTAGCTTAGGAGCCTGGCTTTCCTTTACCTTTGCGTAATTTTGGATGTTGTGGCAGCATCAGCTTCCTGCTGTTGACTAACCTTTAGATTAGAAGCTTGGAACTGAATTTGAAGCTTCATAATCTCTGGCTAATGACTAGTGTTTAGTCAGCATATGTTCATCTTTGTGTGCATGCCCATGGTTTACAGGAAGGATGTAAAGGGAGGTCTGACAGGGTTGGGGTAGGAACAAAGTCTGGACCTGATTCAGTGGTAAGTACAAGCACTTGAGGATTTAACGGTCTAGCTTACCTGCAGTAACATAGCATCTATGCATTATCGAGCATGAGTGTGCAAAGGTGAGTGCTTCCTAAGCAAGTATTGTGCGTAGATGTGGAGGAAGGAAGGGAGGTTTATTAACAAGCAAATTAAAGGAGAGGAAGTAAATACAGCCCTATATGAATATTTTTGCATCTGATTTTACTTCTACAATACTCAATCCAATTTAGTCATCTTCTGTGATTTCTCTGTACCAGTTGTATAACTTGGATCTCTTTCAAATTGTACTGAGAGATGTAATTGCAGTACCTGTAAGCATACCAGAGTTGGCTTTCCTCTAGCTTGCTTGGGCTACCTGTCCAAGTAAATAAATACAAGGTGGCTTTGCATAGCTGAAGCTGCTGTGTGTAGTGGTACAACATCAGTGCTTCTGTTACTTTACTAACTAGATTAAGGGTAATTCAGGCTTTACATGCACTGCAGCTGCACCTGAATGGCAGTGTAGGCATACTCCAACCCACAGTAAGGAGCGTCAAGAAAAGATGACCCTGTTGGCCATGTTCCAGTTCAGAGAGAGTCCTCATCCTGACCTTTTGGAGCTTGATCTGCTAGTGGTTGCTACCATGGTGAAACAGCTAAAGCATCCAGCTTCAGCTGCACTGAGGTTTCATCTGTTAGATGCCGCTCTCACAATCATTGAGGCTAGCATTTTTGGAAATTGCTGACAGTACCTCGAATATCTTGGATTTAGTGAGTCTGATGAAGGTGCTATATATAAGACTAACTAGTGGATTTCTCTTCTCTCTAGCTTAGAAAGTAAATAGCAATTAGTTTGAACTTAGTTAACAAAGAAATAAGAAGGGCAGCTTTAATTTTTAATAGGTTCGTTTTGAAGCATATTCTTTAAAATTTCCATCCCCTGGCTATGAAGTGTTTTTAGTGGTATTTTTGATTTCTGACCTTTAAACCAGCAACTTTTATTTCTTGCTTCTCTTGCATAATTCTTAGATGTATCTGAGGCTTGGAAGGGCAGAGCAAATCCTGTTTTCAGTCTTGCTTCCAAAGAGGTAACAGCCCCATGTAGAGGCTAATCAGGGTTTTTCAGCAAGCTGCAGTACTGCTGCAGGCAGGTAACCTCCCTCTGGCACTGGCAAGGCATTTCTGATAGCTGAAATATTTCAGCAACGCTGAAAAATGTTAAAAATATCTAAGACAGAAGACTGCAAATTCCTTCAGGTTCTCTGAATTCCTTTCTGCAGGTCATAATATAGTGCAGATTTCGTTAAAAAAACTTGCTGGCTCAACACTTTTTTCCTTTAAAAGGATTTTACTTTCTTCAGTTGTCTTTACCATTCTGAACAACAGTTCTAAAATGCTGAATATAATCCTTGAGTTAATTTAGATCGAACAAGGAAGTGGTGGTAAAAGAACTTGAAGTTTAAAAACAGTTGCTTCATGTACATTAACTGTTCATATGCTACAGGATGAGCACCAAAAAAAAAAGTCTTTGCTTTTTTTTAAATAGGAGATACAACTTCAGTGTTAATCGATTTGATCATCACACAGCAGTCTGTAGAAGTTATTTGTCCCAGGGCCAATTTCACATGTAATAGGGTAAATAATGAAAAATGAAATAATGTAAAACATCAGCACACATATTAGTAGTTTTGTAAGATCTCTAACTAAAAAGTTACCAGCCTAATCACTGAATATATACCTAGTACTCACTTGGAAATACTTTCACCTATTGGACATGTGCTTTAAGAGAACTCAGGTCAAAGCTAAAATTTTACAGCTGTACTTTTTTTTTTTTTTTTTTTTTTTTTTTTCCCCTCCTGCAGTAATGACAGATGTAGTAGAAATAGCCTTGGTATTTGAACCATAGAAGCTAGAAATATTTATTTGGTCATATCTGCATGGGCTTTCACAGCTTTTTATGTAAACAGTCAATTTGTGTATGAGACGAAGCTCAGCTTCCACTACTCTAGAGCACTCTGCAGAGTCGCGTGGCTGAGCAGTTTTATTGTTTTGAAAGACATTATCAGAATTTCTCTAATCTTAAATGGTATCGTTATTTGTTTGTGGACACGTATAGAACAGGCCTTTCCATAAACTGACAGGACAACATAGATGCCTGTTTCCTGTATCAGTAGGTTTAGCTGATGCATGTTTAATGCTGAGCATCCTTTCGAGATTGAAAGTGGATAGAAATAGTCAGTGCTGAATAATGTAGAAAACCTCCAGACCCATTTCAGTTCAGAAGGTGATGAGCAGCTTTAAAAAATTGGTTACTTGCAGAAATACCTCATTTGTTTTTCAGATGGCTATTAGCTATTCAAATTTAAAAGTCATGGTTGTACTTTACAGTATACCTTGATAGCTTCCAAGTCTTGTGCAGATAGTATCTGTAAGTTTCCAAGTTGCTAAAGGACAAGAACGAAAGACAAATGTCTAGGTTCATAACTGACATGAATGCTAGCTTCCTTAGGTATAGTAAGTAAATGTTGATTTATTGCTTGCTTTGCAGAGAGCTTGCTGTGTCTTGTGGTAATGTGTAAATGTTGTTTGCAAAATCACATGTCATATCATGACCTTAATCATGCTAACATGGCTTGTTAATTGTTCATCTCCAAGCTTGGGCATAAATGCTGTTTGATTAGAGCCTGATTTTGCACTGATTGTAAATAAAGATAACAATACTGTCATATAGCATATAGCATTGCTTTCATTAAAGATTGATTTATATGCTATGATTTTTTTTCTTTTTTTCTGCACAGATGATCGTGTGGTTGGAGAAAATGCTAGATAAAATAATCAGCATTTTCATAATATTTTTGCTAGTGATAGGAACCCTTCTGCTAGCCCTGCTCCTTACTGCAAAGGTACAGTGTGCTAAGGAATGTAATCATAGAGTTCATTTTAAATACTGAATGAAAGTTACAGATATTTATGCAAAATTGTGTAGCTTAAAGAATTTTTTTTAAAAACTTAGCAGCTAAATGCTCTGTAGTTGAACTTGTTACCATTCCAAGACTACTTATATATAAAAAACTATATATTTATATTTAATTGTATTTATATGTTTATTTACATATATGACAAAACTAATATATAGACATTTGGAAATACGAAATTTATTCTAGTAAGAGAATTACTAGCTTATATATTACTGAAACATTTGTTTTCCATGCTGTTACATTTTTCTGGTCAACGGCAGAGCCACTTAGAATTTTTTCTTTCTAATTTGCCTTGCATCAGAAACATACTTGCAAAATGCTTAAGGTGTATTTGTCAATTTGTTTGTGTAATTGCCTGTAATATCCTTATGGTATCCTGTTCTGAGTTTAAATGTGCTGAAATTCACAATCACATGTTCTCTGAAATCGATTTTTGGTTTGTGGTTGGGGTTTGTTTTTTTTTTCCTCACCAGAAGAGGTCACTCATGTCTTTTTTTTTTTTTTTTTTTTTTTTAATGAAGCTGTGTTTCTACTTGAAACAGTCAATGGAGATTGAATGTTTGACTTGAATACAGTTACGGAACAAAAGTCAGTGGGTTCTGATGTCAATCTCCTTTTTCCAAAATGTAGGCTTACATAATGTTGTACTTAAAATTGAAAGCTTTAAAAGTTGTGAATATGTTCCTGCCTAAAGCTTCCTTATATTCGTAAAAGGAACATTAAGATATTTATAAAAGGTGTGTTTTATCATTCTTACTGAAGAATTAATTTGGTGAGGCACTTCATAGTCATAGTTGGCCATGTTAGAGCTGAGCATTCATTAATTTTTACACTCCTTTGATATGTGGCATAAAAAGGTATATCTGAAACTGTGCTTTGTATTTTAGTACTTCCCTTGACAGCACTGCTGTATTGTTAGAATTTTTGCCACTGATAAGGTTTAAATTTCCATTTGCTATTACTAGTCACACAGTGTATGACCAAAATTGTTAGAACAGACTGATGATTGTTGTATTGATGATTATTGTATTATATTGATAAGGTTTAAATTTCCATTTGCTACTACTAGTCACACAGTGCGTGACCAAAATTGTCAGAACAGACTGATTGTTGCATTGAAGGCTTTTTTGGGTTAATGGCACTTCATTCTTCATAATGGGTTGTCTGCATTGGAAGAATTTTTCTTTAAATGTACAAACTTGTCACACACACAGCCCCTTCACACAGCCCCCCCCCAAAAACCCCAAAGCCTCTCTTTAGTTTGCATTACATAATGTTTCTCCTCTCTATATTTAATTTAGGTACATCAAGAGAGCGTTCACATGATTCAAGTCACAAGCAGCTTGATCAATGAGACAGTAGCCAGTCACCCAGAATGGGCAAAGTAAGAATGCTGAAGTTAAGTGAATAGTATAGGGTGGATGAATAATCTTCCAGGTGCTCTTATGCATAGTTTATAATTTAAAAAATCCCTTAGGTGAACAGAAATGGGAGTGACTGTTGCAGGCAGATGTAAAAGCTAAACACTCGGGGAGCGTTAGTGGTTATGTGTCATTGAAGACTGTCAATGTGGTGTCTTATTTGAGGACTGGTTGGACTTCGGTGGAGAAGGACAGATGTATAAACTTCTCTAATTACAGTTTTGGAGAAAAACCTGCATAGTGCAGAGAATAAAGAGGTCAATATTCTTTTTGCTTTTACCTGTAAAAGAAAAGCAATGGCAAAGAATGCTCTCTGTAGAAGGCTGTGAGATGAGAGCTGAGTTATTTTTTCCAGTGTGGAGAGCTGGCTGCAGAATGCCTTTGAGGGAATAGAAGTTGAAGGAAATGTTTTTGGAGTGAACTGAAAGAGTTTGAGGGTGGAAAGAATGGTGGATGGGGAGAGTTTGGTGTGAATCAGTTGGGAAGGGCTGTTCCTATTAAGAGTAGATGTGTATAGTTTACACACTGGGAAGTTTGTAAGATGCGGTCTGTGTAATGATTAGAGTAAACACCAAGGCAAATATTAAGGGGGAGAGAAGATTTTGAGAGAAATGCATAACAATGGCACACTAGTGAGCAAAGAAGTGATTGCATGAACAGCAGAGGGGGAATAGGTAAGACTGAGGAGTGGTGGGGTTTTTTCGTTGTTGTTTGTTTGTTTTGTTTTGTTTTGGTTTTTTTTTTTTGAGGGGAGGGTGTTCCAGTTTGCTTTCATTCTGTTTCAGCTTAACAGACCCTTAGTAAAGTTGAGTCCAGGCACTTAACAGGAAAAAGGAATTGTCCCCTGGACAAGAACTGTTGACTTTTCATGGGCACTTTCTAAACAGAAGTGATGATGGCTTAACGGAATTGAAAGAAAGTGCATGCTGTATTATAAAAGCTAGAGAAGTTTTAAAAAACAGAACTAAAATGATATAGTTAATAAATGCTATACTAATACACGTGCTTTAGCAATACTTCAATAATCGTGATCAAGAGAACAGGAAGCACTTAAAAATGTGTTTGTTTATTCCTTTGTGACATCTCTTGTGTTGTTTGGCCTTTCCATTTTGCCATAAGATGGAAGTAAGTAGTACTAATGAAAATGGAAATTTGACTGTCAGAAGCTTATTCACATAATGAAAATATTGGAGTATTAGTTGAGTAATTAGCAGAATTTTAGCTAAAATTTTTACTTCCAGTATTTGCATCCAAATTCGAAGCATCCAAAATATCTTTCAATTCATTAGGAATAAGTGTATCTCTTGTCAAATCCATCAAGCTTCACTAGCTTTCAGAGCTTGATGCTCACATTACGTTTAGAGGTGAGTGACTGAAATGTCATGGAATTCCAACACAGAACATTTCTGAAGGGTTATATGGACAGAAAAGCTTCCATGTTGATCTTCAGTCACGTGAACAAATCCAGCAGTTTTCTCTCCTGAATGCTTTCTTCTTTTGGAAGGGCTCCAACATGTGCCATTGAATCAAAATGTGGAAAGAGAATGCAGAGAATGTGTGCCCTGTATTACAAGTGTTGGAATGTTGGCAATGTAGTAGGCTCATTGCTTGAAAATGGATGAATCCCTGAAGAAATTAGTGAGCAGATAGTTTGCTGGGGACTTAGAAATAACTGGTGCCCAAACCTGTTGTTTCATCTGGCTGCTTTTTCAGGGAAGCTATGTTAACAATTTACATTCAGTTCGTAATTCAGAAGGTTGTCTTTGCAGCTAGACAGGACTGTTTCCTATGGTATTTTCAGAAAACTAGAACACTAAGAAAATTTCTAGGAATGTAATGTGAATAGCACACATACAGATTGATGAGCAGATCTCTTGAAAAAGTTGAGATACCAATTTAACTAAGGTTTTGGGAACCTTAGAGAATCCCAAATGCAATGACGTGCCCTAGATTTAGTTGGGCATTGCTTATGAGAAAGTCTGTTCCTTGATATGTAGAAGGAAATATTCTAGTTCTAGTAAGTTTATTTGTATTTAACTTTAACAGTTTGTTGTTATTTCAAAATGTTAATTTTTAATGTGTTTCATGTATAATGAACTGGGTAAAATACATAGCAGTTAACTTTGTTTTCCTTCTTTAAAAAAAAACACCTAGCTGGCTTCCAGAAGCCCAGGTTATTCAGAAGGCACTCAATTCAGCAGCTAATAACGTATATCAGTATGGCCGAGAATGGATTACACATAAGGTAAGAGTGAGCTTCCCCACCTTTTTTAATGTTTTCATTTCTTGTATTTCATAAAAGTAAAAAGAAATAAAAAGGTTTTTTTCAGTGATTCTTTTCTGTGTGCTTAACCATTTTGTTGACAGATCTATTCTTTCCACTCTCTAGTTTGTGAGTTGAAAGAAGGGTGGGAGTGATTTCAGTAGTCTCTTCTTCTCAGAGGTATATTTATTTTTAAAAGCTGAAAAATCTGTTCATCATTTTAATAAGATTGCCAGTGAAAATGCATCAAATAAAGATGAGTAATTTTTTTCATCTGGCTTTAGCTGTCCAATTGTAGGCAATGTAGACTTCCCCCCACCCTCATCAGTATTCTAATTTATATGTGGGTTGGGTGTGGTAGATTGGATTTTTTTTAAATTATAATTTATTTATTTAAGATAACTTTCTTCAGGAGAATTTGCCTAGATTCTTATTTATATATTTTGATATCTAGCACACATCTCAAATTATTTGAAATATTTACTCTAAAGATGATCAGGGATTTTGGATTAAGCATTTTAGAAACAGCATTGGTTTTTCAGTGCAGAAAGAAGTCCTCAGCTTAGTGCAGCAGAATGTGTTTTACAGAATCTTCATGATGTGAACCAGTATGTATTCCATACTAATACTCAGCTTTTCTAATAATTTAGGTTTGAGCCATGCCTTTACTGACAATCTTATGTGATTCATCTAGCTTGGAATTCATCAGTAGATTCTGTCCTGTATAATAAAAGGTTTTTATATGTTTTAGCTCCACAAGATTTTAGGAGAAAAAGTGAATAACACCGCTGTGATTGAAAAACAAGTGCTAGAACTCTGGGACAGGCTTTATCACTCTTGGTTTGTGAAGGTGGGTAACTTATTTAAGTGATATTTATATAAACTATCACTTAGTGCTTAGAGGTAATTGTGCATTTCTGAGAAAGAGATTAGCAAAAAGTTGGAATGCTGGGTAAAGGTCATAATAATAAAAAGTTGGTAAACATTTCAAGTGTATAAGATAGATCATTCTACAATCACAGTTTGAATACAGCCAGAACTATGTCCTTCACTTAAGTAGTTATGTGTGGCTTTATGTATGTCATTTAATTTGCACTTTGCTCACTTTTTATATGCTGTATTTCATAGTTCAGAGGTTTCTGTTGAATTTTTGTGATTTTGAGGGTTTAGGAAAAGGAAACATATTCTGCATGATTTGTGTAACTTTTATTAATTTAAAATTTGGGGAAAGAAATTATCCTTTCACTAAGTTTCTTACAATGCATTTTTGCCAACTGTACTAGCCTTCCTATAATGGGTTCTGCACACAGAATCTTGAAAAGGTCTTAAGAGTTAAAAGATTTTCATGCTGCCAGTGCTGTTTGCATTTTAACGGAAAAAGTAAGCAAATCATTAGCCATGGTGCAATGGAAATATCAAAATCCGGAAGTCATATCCCTGAAATACTTCTCTATATTTAAATAATTGTGATTATAGTATATTAACACTTTTCTTTATGCAGTTGTTTTTAAAGTACCTCTAAAGTTCTAAGATCTCTGTATTAAAAGAAGTAAGAGTTTCAGTATAGTAAACAAAATAGTAGGGGAAAGAATCAGTGTTTTTCCTGACAAGATAATGCTGTGGAAGAGCATGTGGAGAGATAACACGACGCTGTTGAGGAATATGGGATCACTGAGAAGAAATTAAAGCTGTATCTACAATAGATTTTGCTGACCTTAGGCACTTGGGAGTATGCAGTGTTAAATGCTTGACCAAGAAAAGCACCTACTTTTGATACAGTTATACTGATAAACCTGTTGCTTTTACTAATATAAGCTGATGGTCCATGGCACCATACCATTCAGCAGGGCTCTGTGTCGCTACATGTGCTGTAGGAGTACTTTGTTGCTGCAGTATGCAGCACAGGCTGTGTCTCTATTCATTGCCTTATGGGATTACTTTCCTGCAGCTGTTATTGGAGGGAATACTATGAGGCCTCGTTCGTGTAGATACTCTTCTGGTAGGATAAGAAACAGCTTTCCTAGCAATCAAAATGGCAGAGAGTGCTGCAGGAACGCACTGATGCTCGCTGCCTGCAGTCTTGAAGTCTGTTCCTCTGGCTGCTGTTTGCATGGTAGAGACCTCATGTTACCATTGGCATTCTGGGCTGCAACCGATTATCTATGCGCTGCAGGTGCCTTCTTCAGAGTCTCTATGTAATATTGCCCTTTCTATCGCACTCTGTATCCATGTAAATGTCTCATCCGAGTGCTTTCCACCTGGCTATTTCCTTCTGTAATATTGCAATAGCCTTGCATGGTCTTTTAGTATATCTGAAAACTGGTAAACTAGATGATAGTGCATTGTGGAGGACATCTGTATCATATCTAACTCTCAGTACATCTTTCAAGCTCCCCACTATTTCAGTTGTATGAGCGCAATAATTACACTTCATTTTGAGGCCTGCATAGTGTTGCTGTAGTCTGTAGGTGACTGAAGAACCCATGCTCAGGTGATACTCTTCCATGAAAGCTGTAGAATTCAGGAAGAATTGCCAATGAAATGTGGATTCAGCCATTAACTGCTGCTTTCTGAGAAGATCCGTAGATAGCAAATGATGTATATTTTAAAAGGTCATAGAGATGTTGTGATAGATCAGTTACCATTGCATCTGTGTACCAAATGAAGTGAAATAGTAACAGAATAATAAACCACTTGGAAGATGATGGCATAAGTCTGCAATCAAGATATGTTTTTCAAAGACAAGAGTCTCCTCTTCCTAGTCCACTCAGGTGTTGTTTTTTTTTTTTAAGATCTAGTGAATTTGTTGAAGGTGAACCAGTTGACAATTTCTTGGAATCCCTTATTTATCAATACCTGAGGCCTTAGGTGCTACAGCAGTATAGTTGCTCAATAACAATGAACTTGAAATGTGTATTAATAACAAAGTTACAAAATTTGCAAATGATACCTAATTCTGCTAGTTAATGGTGAGAGCTGTCTTTGAAAGTAGATCTAGATGAACAGAAAATAGGTTCTTGATACAGTTTACAAATGCAGAAGGCCTATTGGAGGGAGATTTTTGACTACTCGTATATTTCTGCTCTAAATAAACTACCAGCTCAGAAGGAAGATCTCTGTGTTGCTCTGGGTTGTTAAGAGTGTTGCTAATTGTGTATCATCAAGTGTAACAATGCATCTAGGGAGAATTATTAATAAGCAGAAAATGTAATGCTCTTAGATAAATCAGTGCAGGGACTCCAGTTGAAATACTACTTGCCATGTATGCCAGGAAAGATGCTGTCGTTTTGAATGTGGTCTGCTAAGGTTAAAAGTTTTTGGAAAATTTTAACGGAAGTAGTGGGACACTTATATAAACATCAGAGTTGAGAACTTGAAGTCTCTTGTTATTGAAGATTAGGATAAGATCTGTTGTAGTCAATGGGTTTGCTTAGACTTGCAGTAGAATTTTGGCATCCTTCTCTGAAACACTTGTCACAGTCCCAGACTGAGTCAAATAGTCTCATGCTAGATCGTGTGATTCAGTTGGACAATAGGCAACTTCATAATTAGAGTGAAGCCACTTAAGGAACTAGCTGTTGTGGTTACGGCCATTTCCTGTTGTCTTGCTGTGTTGGAGTTACAAAGCTGTGTAGTCAGAAGAAATCCTCCATGCTTCCAGTTTAGCTTTTAGCTTTTGCATGACTGAACATTGCCAGTGGAGAAGTAGACACTAATTGTGAGAAAACTACTTGTTTTGGCTGTTGCTTGTATTTTCCTTTGTGGGTTGTACTGGGATAAGTTGTATGTTGTACACAGTAAATTATGTAGGTGATGGCTAAAATCATTACTTCTTGTGTGCTTTCATAAAGAGCAAGATAGATACCATTGTATCAGTCAATCAGTAAAGCTAATGTTTTACTGAGGTGAACATACAGAACTGTAATTATATGGGATAAGTAACTATGGTTTTCTGACAGATTTCAATTTTTCTAGTGTACAGAATACTTACAGCTATTTTTGAGGAAGCCAATTAAAGCAGCTCTAAGTAGATACGTGTTGGATCTATTCCTCGTTAAGAAAACACTAATCTTTGGCTTTCTCCTATCTGTAAGTAATTCAAATGTCTGAGTTTTTTACATCTTTGTCTCTCTTTTTAAGAATGTAACACATTCTGGAAGACACAAAGGACACAAATGGCACATAAATCGTCAAAACAGCTGGCTTGGTGATATTCTGGACTGGCAAGATGTTGCATCATTTGTTCATGATAACATTGAAACATTTCTTTCGGTATGTATTTTTTGCCCTTATTACCAAATTGGTCTAATTTTTAACTGATAACAATTCCTCCTTGGACTACCACTAAAGTTATGGATTCAAGTACATGGAAAATATGGAAACACTGTTAGTGTTACTTAAAATTACCTAAGCAATTATTGTAAGCCTACTTAGGATATAACCATACTCGAAACAGAACTGGTCATGCTGACATTACGAGGCCTTCATCATCTTCATTAATACTAGCTTCCCAGACTTCTTTCCGAGAGATATTCTTATATGTAGGATCACGAGTGTCGCCTACAAGTTGGTTTTAAATGCTTTATGTTATGTAGTCTTTTCTTCATAAAAAAAAAAAAGAAGAAATTTGTCTAGGTTATAATTGAGGAAACTATTGACCAAGAGATTGTGAAAACAATTTTCTTTTTTTTTTTTTTTTTTGTAGTCTTACTTCTTTTTTCCCCTCAAAATATTATTCATTCGGTTGAAAGCAGCTTATTTCTCTCTTCTTTTATGAAAGTTCTGTGGAGAATGAAATTAATATTTTACACTATGTGAATTCCTGAATTAATGCACTGGACCTTTCACCTCATGAGTAGAAAAAGAAAAAGCATTGAAAGCAATCCAGACTGAAGCAACTACATTTCTCTAAAAAGTCTGACATGCTTAATATACAGAGTCAACCCCTGATATAGTTCATCTTTGACTTGAGCTATTGTCATAAACTAGAAGTATCTTCAGGTTACTATTTATCCATTTTGGAAGAATATTATTTGTACCTAACTCGCAGCATAACATTTCTGTGGATGCAATTAAAGCTAGTATTTGCCTTGAGGCAGTTCTTGGTTTAGACTGATGGGCACGTGTGCTTTTTCTGTCTTCCCTCAACTGCTGTTTAAATGGTTACAGTGTCTGTCATACAAGTTGAGAGAAACTTTGTTGTAGTGAACCTTTTTTCAGTTAATAGCGAAATTTGCTTAATTCTTTCTCAAAGTTGACCATATATGCTTGAGGCAGAGTTATGAAAATGCACAACATATCATCATTTAAAATCAGTATGAAGTTTCCTTCAAGGCAAAAGGGAGACGAGGAGAAAAACCACATAGTAAGTGCTAGCCATGTCATATTACAGCATTGCTGCACAGTGCTCAGAAACCATGATAAGTCTGCTTCAGTAAACTAAATAGGCTAGAATAATGCAGGAAATAGTGTAAAGAGAATAAATATTTAAGACTGAAATACATTAATATTAAAATTTTCATCTAGCTAGCATGCTTTGCTTTACTTCTAAAATCTGGTTTAGAAGTTCTGGAAAAAAAGGTGCCAGCAGTTGACTTGCTTTCCTGTTTATTTCCATGAACTCATTACTCATCAGCTGTGGGGAAACACCTGTCCTTTTTCTCCATACACTCATGTCCTTACAGACAGACTGTAAACCAGTCAGTGTAGTGTATAGATCTAAATCCTGATGTCACATCCTTACTGGGCAGCATTTTCTTTGCTGGCTTGCTCATCCACAGTGCATTGCATAAATATTACTGACACTGATATTCCAAATTAAAATTGATGAAAATCTGATTTCTGTGCTTGTGTAGGTCATTAAAACTTGGAGATGATAAAAATAAGAATAGTTTTGACTTAAGTTTGATATCTCTAAGCCAGTTGCTTACCTCCCCTAGGATACAAGGGATGCTTACTGTATTCGGGATTTATGTTTTTATCAGAGCATGAAAGTCTTTCTCTTGGTATTTTGAAGAGGAATAATGAGTTATTAGGATGGCATACTGAATTGGAAAGATCAATATTTTAAATTATGTGGATGCTTTTGAGGGGGTTGGTTTTGTGGGTTTCTTTTTCCTTTTGGGTGCATTTTGTTTGTATTTGGTTTGTGGGTTTTTTTTTTTTTGCCTTTGTGTTTTGCGGGACTTTGGGTGGGATTTTTTTTTTGGTTGAGTATGTTGTGTATGGTGGGGATTGAGGGGGTGGTGGTGGTGGGGTTTAAATAGGTTAGCTGTATTTCAAACTGTAGGATATTTCTGCAGTCAGTCGTTGAGGGGATCTGCTCAGGAGCTGGCCTGGCCTGCAGCAGAGTGGCAGATCTTGTCTCACAGCAGGTTTCCTGAGGTAGGGGAATGCCGGGGTGGTGGAGAGACCTGACAGGAGCCAGCAGCTCTTGTGGGAGATGGTGGCAAGGCCTGGGCCTTGCCAGGGCAGCTGTGGCACCCCACACACCTATAAAAAGCAGCCTGGGGAGTGTGAGCGACCAGGGGTGCTGTGACCAGAGTGGGCAAACAGTGTGGCACATCAGCCACAGCCTGGTGTGACAGCTTGCGTGGAAGGGCATGCAGGAAGGATGTAGTCACCCTACCAGCTCAAGGGGTGAGTTCAGTTGGTGGTCGTCACCTTCTCAGAAGGAGTTTAGCTAGGCTATCAA
Organism: Vanellus vanellus; assembly: GCF_965231255.1. Taxonomy (NCBI): domain Eukaryota; kingdom Metazoa; phylum Chordata; class Aves; order Charadriiformes; family Charadriidae; genus Vanellus; species Vanellus vanellus. The sequence goes on along the minus strand of NC_138906.1, from coordinate 97,971,653 downwards.
CCTGGCGGAAAGCCATGTGCTTTGTACTCACCAGAACACAGCTCCCATGAAAACATGCAGCCATCCAGATTGAGGGCTGCAGGGGGTGCCAGAGCCTTTCACTGGTAACGGATGGGCAGTAGTGAAAACGGATGTGTGAGGTGTGACCAGGAGGACAATCTACTCAGCCTGGTGGCAGAGCTATGAGAGGAAGTGGAAAGGTTAAGGAGCATCAGGGATTCTGAGAAAGACGTAGATTGATGGAACCATACTCTACTCTCCCTGAGACAGAAATGGGAACAGCTACCAGATAAACCCAAGATCAAAGAGATCTTGTATTCTCTCCCTGCCAGGCTGAAGACAGTAGCTTAAAGGAGTGAATGGAGGCAAGTCCACACTTGGGATGGCAGGTGAAAGCCCACCTTGCCTTCCCTGGTGCCTCTGTACAACAGGTACAAGGCTCTGGATGTAGAAGGCCAGTCACTGGATGATGATGTGGATGACAGTCCATCTACACCACAGGTGCTGCCAAGGTCAGAAAGGCCTACTCCCTGTATCACAACCACCTCCACGAGGAAGAAAAGATGGGTTATAGTAGTAGGCAACTTCCTTCTGAGGGGAGCATAGGGTCCAATATGCCAGACAGACCCCTCTCTTATGGAACAAAGCTGCAATGCATAGTCCAAGGGGGATCAAAAGAGACTTCAGGGGCTTGGGACGATTGGTAAGGGAATCTGGAGCACAGGTTATTTTTTCCTCTCTCCTTCCAGTTGCAGGCAGCGACATTGGAAGAAACAGACTGGCCCAGTCTATTAATACACACCACTGCCACAATTTCAATTTTTTCGATAACGGAATGTCCTACATGGCATCAGGCTTGCTGGCATCAGATGGCGTTCACCCTTCTCAAAGGGGCAAGAGGGTCTTTGCTTACAAGCTAGGGGGGCTCACTGACAGAGCTTTAAATGAGGCTTGAAGGGGGAGGGGAATAATATCAGGCTTGTGCATAGCAAGCTGTGGGAAGATGTGCCAAGGTTAGAGGGATGGCATGCTAATGAGGGCTCAGCCTGTTCTCTGGGACATGCTGACTACACTGCAGCACATCTGAAGTCTTACAGAGAAGAGCCAGGGGCTGCTGAGGTAATAGGAGCCAACAGGGAAACACCAGTGAAATACCCCAAAGGAATTAAGGGATGTTCCTCTAAGAAGGTGACATGGCAGACAGCCCATCTGAAGTGCCTCTACACCAATGCATGCAGCATGGGCAACAAACAGGAGGAGCTGAAAAACACCGTGCTGCTAGAAAGCTATGACCGAGTGGCCGTTTCTGAAATTTGTTGGGATGAATCCCGTGACTGGAGTGTGACTGTTGATGGCTACAGGCTGTTCAGAAGGGACAGGCAAGGAAGGAGGGGTGGAGGTGTTGCCTTCTACATCAAGAAGTGGATAAAGTGTGAAGAGCTCTCTGAAGAATAGCCAAGAGCAGGTTGAAATCCTATGGGTAAGAATAAGAGACTGAGGCAACAAAGGGAACCTTGTGGTTGGTGTCTACTATAGGCCGCACAATCAAGCGGAGCCTGTTGACAAAGCCTTCTTACTCCAGCTGCAGGAGGCATTGTGCTCGCAGGCTCTTGTACTGCTGGGGGACTTCAACCACCCTGACGTCTGCTGCAAAAGTAGCATGGCAAGCTGTAGGCAATCCAGGAGGCTCCTGGAGTGCATTCAGGATAACTTCTAAAGCCAGGTAATAGATAGCCCTATCAAAGGACACGTGATACCGGACCTGATGGTCACCAATGCAAGTGAGCTACTTGGTGACATCAAGATTGGAGACAGCCTGGGCTTAAGTGATCACGCAGTGGTGGAATTTGCAGTCCTTAGGGATCGGGTGAAGGGTAAAGTCAGGACCCTGAATTTCAGGAAAGCAAACTTCCAGCTCTTCAAGGAGTTAGTCAATAGGATCCCCTGGGAAACTGCTCTCAGGGACAAGGGAAAAAGCAGAGCTGGCAGATCTTTAAGGTTGCTTTCCATAGAGAGCAAGAGTTCTCAATCCCCAGGTGTAAGAAATCAGGAAAAGAAGGCGAGAGACCAGCATGGCTGAAGGGCAAGAAGAAAATGCACAGGCAGCAGAAGCAGGGACAGGTGCCCTGGGAAGAGTATGGGGATGCTGCCCAATTGTGTAGTGATGGTGTCAGGAAAGCCAAGGCACAGCTGGAGCTGAACATGGCAAGGTATGCAAAGAATAATAATAAGGGCTTCTACAGGTATGTCAGCGAGAAAAGGAAGGTCAAAGAAAGCGTACCCTCCCTGATGAGCAAGACTGGCAAACTGGTGACAATGGATGAGGAGAAGGCTGAGGTACTCAACAACTTTTTTGCCCCAGTCTTCACTGGCAATCTGTCTACCCACACCTCTCGAGTGAATGAGCAGCAAGGCACGGACTGGGGGAGCAAAGTCCCTCCCACTGTAAGGGAAGATCAGGTTCATGACCACTTGAGGAACCTGAACATACAGAATTCTATGGGACCTGATGAGATGCATCACAGAGTCCTGAGGGAATTGGCTGATGGCGTTCACAGCGTAAGGACATGGACCTGTTGGAGTGGGTCCAGAGGAGGGCTGGGAAGATCGTCAGAGTGATGGAGCACCTCTCCTATGAGGACAGGCTGGGAGAGTTGGGGTTGTGGGGTTGTTCAGCCTGGAGAAGAGAAGGCTCTGGGGAGACCTTATTGCAGCCTTCCAGTACTTGATGGGGACAGACTTTTTAGCAGGGCCTGTTGCAACAGGACAGGGGGCAATGGCTCTTAAACTTTTAGACGAGATAGAAGGAAGAAATTTTTTACAATGAGGGTGGTGAAACACTGGAGGCAGGTCACCCAGAGAGGTGGTAGATGCACCATTTCAGGAAACGTTCAAGGTCAGGTTGGATGGGGCTCTGAGCAACCTGATCTAGTGGAAGATGTCCCTGCTCCTTGCAGGGGGGGTTGGACTAGATGACCTTTAAAGGTCCTATCCAACCCAAACTGTTCTATGATTTTTATGCATTTGGACACTTGAAATCGATGCTAATCTGTGATTCTTAAGAATATAGCAAGACACAGTACAGTCCCAAAACTGGTCTGGCAGTTTTTTAAACCACAAACCATTTAAAGACAATGAGATAACTGTAAAGAAGTGTGTGTGTATATGCAGCTATAGTGAGATTTCATCCATCTTTGGAAAAGAATAAACTAAGATTACACTGCTTGTACATAATAAATACTTATGCATAGATAGAGGCTTTCCGAAATATTTCAGAGTAGTACAGATGAGCTCTGAAAATACAGCTATTTGGCAGTGTCATATTGCAATCATGAGCAGATAAGTTCCTTTCCATTGATGGAAATCATAGGGAAGTGTTCATCCTCTTTAGTAAGAGAAGGAGCATTTGTTGTCAGAAAAATGTTAAAAGAAGACAGATGAAAGTGTTTCACTTCAGGCTTTTCCCGTAGTGGAAACTTTCATATGAGAGTTGAAAGCATATAATTAAATCACTGGTATAGCTGTGCTGGGGAGTTACTGGCATTCATTTAGTTTGTAACAGTATGCAGCAATTCAGTACTTTAACTATGAGTATCAGATAAAGCACAGAAGACTTCTGTACCCCCCTCAAAATCTGCTATTCATTATAGCAGTTGTACTTAGCTCTAGTTTGATGTAGACAGACCTTAATTATTTTAAAGTAATTCACTCTATAAACATGTAAATTGCCTGAAGATTTAATATGAAGATAAGTTTTTCCAAATCATCAGTTGCTTTTTTCTCAAAGCTTTGGTATTAGGAGCGCTGCTGCCTTTCAGCTTCATATTCTTCCTGTATTCTGTAAAAGCAGTAGTGTTATAAACCAGTTTATCCAGTGATGTGTTTTCGAAGCGGGGTTTATTTCACCCTATTCTTAGTTTGGGGAGAGAACTGGAGTGCATCCTCATTAATACCTTGAACTTTGCACCCTGTGCTCCATTCTAACATAGTTTTTTCAGGTCAATGAAATATGCAGTACATAGCATGACTATTAACATTTAATTTCTGAAACATAATAAAGCCTCATTCCTTCCCCGCTCACCTGCTTTTCCATTCATACCCTTTTTCTCCATGTCTTGAAGCCTTGAAACCTTGAAAAAGTAAATTGCTGCTGACTAAATCTGTGAGTGATCACTCATAACTCCTTTGATGGTATGAGAGACATTGCTAATGTCTCCTTAAATTGATCTTTTTGGTTTTTCACGAGAATATTCATCATTACAGCAGCAGCTGGTATCTCATTCAGAGATTTCCTAGACAGGAAGACAGAATACCTCACATTAAGATGTAAACAGCAAACTTCAGCTCAGTTAGGTTTCTCTTGTCTATGCCTTTAGCATGACTGATCTGTGTGTTCCTAATCAAGTCAGTTTCTCAAATACATCACTGAGTTACCACATATCCTAATGTTTTCTCTGACCCTGAGAATTTCTTCAAGTAATCTAAGTTTATAGCTAATACAGTCCGTTCTTCAGTAATGATTCAACTACCATGCATGGTTTTTTGTTAGTAAGGTAAGCGTTCAGGGGTTGGTGTTCTCTTCTTCATAATGGGTGATATTTTTTTCAGTTTTGGGGAAATTCAATCTGATTCGTGTTTTTAGAGAAGAAGTTGGCTTCTTCACAGTCAGAAAGTCAAAGGCGTGATGCTGGAGGATAGTCTTTTTTTCCTGTTGCTGTTTTGTCTCCATTTCATGTAAAGGTCAAGCAAAGGTGTTTTTCTAAAAACAAGCTGTTGAGCCATGAAGGGTCAGCCCAGAGCTTTACAGGTAAACATTTATTTGGAAATCAACTTTTAATTGGAGCAGGAAGCCTTTGATCGTGTGCATACTGTATTAATCTTCACAAAATCCATTGCTTGCCTTTTACCTTAAAGGTTTATTGACTTGTTCTGTTGCTGTCAGGAGTTGTCAGGATGATACATGTTTCCGAAAGGAAAAAAAATTAAAGGTGTAGAGGAGGTCAAGTTTTTGTTCCAAATACCTCTTTGTGTCCAGTTTTATTCCTTTATAAATCTGTTAATGATCTCTATAATCAAATTAGGTACATGAATTTATGTGGCTTCCAGAAGTTTGTTGACTTGAAGTTCTCAGCAAATAACTTGTTTTGCTCAAGTGCCTTTTAAACCTTGCTTTTGGGTGTTGGCCAGTTTAAGTGGCGAATAGGACACCTTAGGTGGCTAAGAGCATTAAATGCACTTTTGATTTCTTGCCTGTGACAGACTGGAAAGGCAGAGCAACTGATGCTGATGATGACATATCACAGTGTGGTGCATAAGGGCGTCTTGAATTCTTTACAGCTTTGTAGCTTTTTTTAAACACTGATCTCTTAAGGCTACTTACAAAGCAGTGTTTTGGGGAAAGAGGTGTGTTTTTCAGTTATTAAGTAACAGTAATATTAAAAGTATCATTATTGTATAAGTATTCTCACTTTGTGTTTTGGAGAACTGTTCTCAGCTGGCAAGGTATTATAAATTGTTTATGCATAGTAACTGAGACTAACTCAGCTGTTCTATGCTCTGGGAATCAAATGGCATTATGAACTCTTAGGTGTAGGTACTAGTTTTTTGATTTTGTGACTGTTAGTGAAGTATTTGAGCACTTTCTGATACTGTATCCAGTAATGATTAATGTCTGCTATGTCTGTCATCTCATCCTAGCAATGAGAAGCATATGTCTTGAAATTTTAGTGGTACATATGCATAAAGAGAAACTTACTCTGTAGCTGGAGATGAGTCCTAAAAGATGCGCTTGCTTTCGTAAGACATACCAAAGTTGAACAGAAGGCACTATCCACACTTACTCTAAAGCAAATGCTTGTGATAACTAAAGCTTCTAGGGACAGCGTTAAACAAATACTACCTATACTGGAGGAACATACTATTTTGAAGGAAACTTTCCCAGCCCCCACCAGATGTGTGCTCACTTGTAGCAGATGGAACAAGCCTCTTGCCTTGCGAACTGCTCACCAATATCAGCTCAGCTGATGTGTTGCATGTGATGGTGTGCAAGGGAGGGAAATAACAATTGCTGTGACTACCATTTAGAAGACTGATAAATCAAGCCAGTTTTAATCTTTAAAACAAAACATTGCTAGACCGACTTTCATTAACAGCACACTTCGTGCTAATGGTTTGTTTATCCAGTTATATTAGTATGAAAGAAGGTATAGCTTTTTGTTTGTAACCTTGCTGCTTTTGTATGTTTGAATCACTTTGCCTAATATATTCTTACTGTATTCCTTCTGAATGAAATATTTGTTATGAAACTACTGTACATTGCGTTTAGGATGCCTCCATATGCCATGCTGTGCCATGCCTTTATGTCCTTACTGTCTCTTGAAGTCGCTGCCCTATTCAGATTGATGTGCCTGCATCCATACATAAAGTAGTTCGTCTGCAGTGGGTATTCTGTGTTTAAAGACACATCTCGGAACTATTATTTGCTATCTGTAGCTATAAGCAATCAGTTCCCCAAGCCAGTAAAAAATTTAATAGATTGTCTAGCATTGTTTGATTTATTTTCTGTAATTGCGTGACTAACTGATGCATCCATCCCTACTCAAAATCACAACTTGACTAGTTGTCTGCAGACGTTATAAGAATTATGCATCTCATTAACATAAAATGTTTCTAAAACAAATTTATTAAAGTAGTTATTCTATTATTTGACTTGAAGCTGTCTTCAGATTTATTTTTACCTTGTGATGTTACTCCATGTTGTTCACATTTTAGCATTTCTGCTTTTGAAAAGATGAGTTTTCTCTCCCAAGACAAGATCTGCTTTCAATTGATGGTGATGTTAATCACAATAAACAAGTGTCACTGCATCTAGATTTTTTGCAATTTTACATAATGAAGTAATTTTGAGCATTGGGAGAAAAATTCTTGAACCTTGTAACCATCTACCTAGGAACTCGTCTTTGGTAAAGTGGACGTTTTCATTTGATATTACCTGCTGTAATTTAGGAGCAAAAGAAGACCATTTTTTTTTTTTAAAAGATGATTTTTTTTTTTTTTTTATGACTTGATGGCGATGAGTCGCTCTGTAAGCAGTTCTCTGTTCCTGTTCTAGCTAATACAATCCAGTGCCTGACTTTGTCTTTGTTTCCCACTCCTTTTCCAGATCCTGGAGTCTCTGTGGATAGTGATGAGTCGCAATGTGAGCCTCTTATTTACTACAGTTACAACATTGGTGACAATCCTCTTCCATAGTGGGACAGCTCTTCTCAATTTTGTGCTTTCAGTGGTAAGTAGTACATCATTGGTTTACATGGTCCCTTTTACTGAAGAATCCTAATTGCACATATTGTAACAATGAAAAATCAAACCTAAAGTGTTGAAAATATCTTCTAACTTTATCTAATGCAAAACCTTAAAAGAATTTTGTAACTTTAAAATCTGTTGTTTGGGGGGCATTCTAGGCAAAGGGCAAGATTTGTGTAACTTCCACATCAAGGAGCTGGCAGTCTTCCTGCCGTTCTATTAATGGAAAACTCTTGTTCCTGGCCTTGAAGATACTGAGCTGTAACTTGTGATATCCTACATAACTACTGAAATCTAATGGCATGTCCTTATAAACATATCCTTAAACAAGCCAATGCTGTCAGAAGAGGGGAAATGTTACAGGGAAATGTCAGCAAAAGTATTTATTTCACAAGGATTACTTTATGTTCCCTTTTTTTAATGAAGTGTCTTCAGCAAATGTGTATGAGGGGGTTATTGTGTTGTTTTTATTTAACCTCTGTGAGCTCTTAATTGCAGAATGCTTCCTATGCAAAGTTAATTCATATTAATGTTAGCCTATACTAAGTAGTATCTGAAACCTTTTTATTAAAGGTGTTTTCTTTAAAGGATGTATTAATTTTTAGTGTATTATGTGAGCTAGATGTTTATAGTTTCTTTTGTTTTTAAATGCCACAGCTGTGTGGAGTAATTTATAATGGTAGATGTAACTTCTTTCTTCTCATTTGCTGTGACAGCTGTTACTTAAAATAAAAACCTCCTGAAACAACCTGTAATAGCTGGAACAGAGCTGAAAGCTTGTGATCATCTCAATCTCGGACAACGGCCTGGGAATTTTTCCTGTTTTAACTAAAAAAAATACTGATCTTGGAAGCTTGACCAAAATCTGTGTCCTGGGTTTTGGTTCAGGATTCAAAAACATCTTTTTAGAAAGTGAAGTGTTTTGCCAGTTTAACTTCATTGCCTTCATTGATACTTGCTCAGGAGGGAGGTCCTTGTAGGCAAAGCTGCAAAATTGAAATAATGTTTAACAGCATTTCAAGGCAGCTGTGTGGGTTCTCTTCAAAATTTAAGAAAGAACAGTTCACAGTAAGACTTAATGGAATGGTTGTCTTGAATTGATCATCACTGCCACTTAATTTTGTTATTCTCTAGTTATCTTTGAGTTGGTGAAAAGATTGCAAGGGAATATTTCATTTCTTTTCTTCCTTAGTCCACAACTTCACCTGTGATGATACATTGAAAATAGTGTCTTACAAGTTACTTAAAATGACATGTTTGGATAATAATTGCAGATGGTTTCAATGCACTTGTTGCTCAGGCACAAAATTTAGCTCTAGATGGCTAATGGCTTATACCAAGTTCATTACACACTGTTGCCCTGATGCGTGATCCTCCCTTTTTTGTCTGTCAGCAGGGTCCCACCCCTTGCTGGAGCACTGTGCAGTCAGCTGGTTTAGCAGAGCTAGTTGGGATACTGCTGTGTTAGAATTCTTTTAAAGATCAGATGCCCTAAAGGCTACTCTGTTTCCTCTACTTCTGTTGCAGGTTGAACACGTTACTTAAAAATGATCATATAAAGCTTTCCCTGCCAAAACCCATCAGTCCTGCATTCTTGGTTTCTTGGATTTGACCATGAGCTTCCATTTTGCACTTCTAGTGTTCTTACATATATAGGAAATATTTATTTTAATCCATGTATTGGTTCTTTCTGTAGAGGCTTGATAATGGTAGCTTTTGAAATACAAACAGCAGAACTGATAAATTAGAAATACTTCAACTTTTAAGAAATAAGGCAAAAAGTCACTGAATAACTTGGTCCTGTTAACTGTACTTCAAATATGCCAGGGTAAAGGGTTATGCTTGCCTCTATTTCTAAGCACAGAAAATGTCATGTATAAGTGTTGGTGTTCCTGTAACTGTATGAACTACCTCCGTTGAAGGCATTTACAATTTGCATGCCTACCTGAAGAGTAGTTACTAATGCTGTTAAATGCTGTGGGAGGGTGTCTTGTTTGCACTGTACATTTCATACACCATTTTGTCTATTCAGAGGCATGGTTTCTCCTCTTTATGAAAAAGTCTTTCATAAAGGTTCTTGCTACAAAAACTAAACAGATTTTCTTAAAACGCAAAAAGATAACTTAATGGATCTTGTTTTAATAGTGTTTAGTGTGTTTTCTTTAACAGCTTATAAGTGAAAGAGAAAGGACTTGAATTTAGGATATTCAGTAAATAGCCTGCACTAAATAAAGATTAATAAAGTCTGTTATTCAGGGCAATAAGTAAAAGAAAATGGTAGTTGTTTTGAGAATTTAGTTGAGCCTTAAAGTACTTTTTAGGATAATTTAGCTAAACTCTTGTGGAGTCCTTGTAGAAATAATATAAATGCTTCTTTTTACTAATGCTTTTTTCTTTTTCCTTCCCCTGATGGAGCCACTTAATGCAATAAGCAGAGAAAAATCCAGATGTGACCCTAGGATAAAAAAACTGCAGTGATTTAACTTTTATGATGTGCATTGTTACTGAATCCCAGTTGGTATTATGTCATTATTAGGTTTACCTGTTGCTCACATTCCTTCCTTCAGAGATAAAGAAACAAACCCTCCAAGTAAGGAGAAGACGACTAGAAGTAACCTTAACAGTAACCTTCTTGTTCTTCTGGGATCTCAAGGCATGCTTACATCTTTTGGTGTAGCGAGATGTTTTTGGGTGGTTGGTTGGTTGTTTTTTTTTTTTTCAGTAATTTGCTTTCCAAGGGTTGATATCTTTAAGCTGAGATTTCAGCATGAGCTGTTTTCTTCTCTCTTTTGGAAAGTCTTGAATTAAGAAGTTCATGGTTTCCTGGGAAAACTCTCACTGTTCTCCATTAAGGAGAAAGAGCTTTTGTATAGAGTTTGTTTTGAATGTGAAGGCAAATAGTTTCAGAGTTCTTGATTGTTCTAGTTGAGTTGCTGCATCTTTGCCGCCTGGCCCAATATCCTCTCCCCGTCTCCCCTTTTTTTAAATGCAGGGTTTTTTTTAATGCAGAATTTTTAGATTTTTAGTTGACTGAACTCTAAAGCTAGGCAGGCAGCATTTGAAGACATTTTCTGTGTTGCTATGGTCCAGCCAGTACTGTCAGCTGAAAAAGCTGACACTCTTGAAAATGCCATGTCTTAACAAAAGATGTATTTAATGGGCTACTGAGGGAAGTTTTTTTTCTAAATGTGAAGCAGAAGGAATTCTTTTAAATTATGCCTAGGTAGAGCTGTGCTTAAAAGGAAGCACTACTCCGGCTTTAGCTGTACTCTTACATTTTTCATTTTGCAGGGTTCTTAGTTGCTACGGAAGGTTTTTTACTAGTTCGCAGTGGCACAAACTAATTTAAATTTTCCAACAAGATAATTCCTGAAGTGGTTAGCTTTTCAACTGATTACATTTCAGTCCAGTTTTACTCGTCTTGAATAAAAATTAAAATAGTGCATTTTATTTAGATAAATGGTTTAAAAAATTGTGCTTTAAAACATAGAAATAATAGACACTGTTCAGAACCTCTCTTGAAAAATAGATCTTCCATCAAAACAGTCAGTAGGAAGTAATCTCTGTAGCATACCCATCAATGATCCAGTAAGACTGTATTCAGATCCTTAACAGGTCTTTGAAAACTGATCATTAGTTACATGAGTGCCCCTTCTATTTCACTTCTGCATATAAGTTCCTATCAGCACGCACATTTGTATGGATGTGTATATATGTCTTGGTGAGTGTATATATATATGCACACATTTACGCTCACACATGCATGTGCACACACACACACTCTGCTTATACTCTGTTACAAAGACTGGAAGAGAAAAGATCCATTTGGCTGATGGGCATCTGCAGTCCTGCAGGGAATAGGCAAATTTTTGATACTGTAAACAAACAAAAAAAAAAGGAAAAAAGCCAAGAACAAAGCTTTTGGGCAGAAAATTAAGTGTGAAAGGCAGATACAAAAATATTTCCCAAGTCTATGGACCTGACACACAAGCAATTAAGTCATGTGTTTCTTGACATATGTGGAAATGCTGAATTACCATTTTAGTAAAGATTATTTACCCATAGCTTTCTCCTTGAATTCAGTCTATTCCCCCCCCCCCCATTAGACTATTTAACATTTTGGGCTACAGAACAAATTTTACAGCAAGAAATATTAATCCATCAATTGTTTAACAATGGAAAGATCCTATTATCTTTCATGAATTCCTCATAGTCATCAGCAGGATCTTGAATTGTTGCTTAGGAAACAATTTAGGTAATGTCTCAAATCTCAGATAGCCTGTAAAAGTGGTCTGAAAACTTTCAGACTCCAGTTGACATCAGGTAGGTCATATCTTTTTGCTGCTGAATGTGCTGTTGAGGCTATTCTGCTCGTTTGAAGAGTCAGCAAGCCGCTTGATAACAAATTCTTATATTCTGTAACTACTGCTTCTTTTTGTGTTCCTGTACCTATTGAGCTAAAGCAAATTTGTTAATTTCCCAAAATGTAGATAATCTAAAAATCAGTTGATTTTGTATGGTGCTGTGGTTACATGCATCTTATCTTAAGAACAATTGAGTTAGGTTTGTATCTTTTCCTAGCTTGTAGTTCAGTTTAACACCATTTTATTCCATTGCTGTTCATCCCCAGCTGTCACTGTGGCTTTTACAGTTCAGGTGGGTATGTGTATGTTGGTGTGCTGTTACTCCCTAAGAAAGCAAGTTTCTTCTGTAAGCATTGGGGAAGAACAGCTTTTTCCAGTGAGTACAGGGCCTGTGCGTGTTGCCATTTGAACTAATCCCCAGCTCTTATTCATAGCCTGTCTCAAGTCAGCCCTGGATGTTTCTCATACCACAGGGAATCAAGCTTTGCCCGTTTGCTGCAGTTAATTTGCTTGTTCCCTGGCTGCAGTATTCTTTTCAAAAGGCAACATCTTCGGAAGTTAACTGAGGCTGTTCTAATAAAACAAGAGCCAGTGGAGCTGTTTTTCACTCTGCTTTTTTTGAGTGTCAGGATGAGTGGATATTGTACTTAGAGCAATATGCTGCTTTCTGTGTTGAAAACTGCACTGCAAGATCATCTGTAGCGAGATCCCAGTGGAAGGAAGACAAAACACTGGATGCCTGCTTCAGTACAGGGAGGTTTGTAGCCAAAGGAGGAAATACTACAGTAGCTTAGGAGAAATGGCAGGCCCTGTCAAGGAGAAAATAACCTTACTTGCAGCATTACAGAGGATGCTAAATTCTGATTCAAGTCTTAAGATTGAAATTGCAACAAAACATAGCTGATATCACTACTGACACTGGATTATTTCCTGTTAAACCAAGGCCTAATACAGGGTTGTTTTTTTTTTATGATCTCAAAATGAATGTTAGCAGTATGCCGTTTAAATGTGCTGATGTAATGACTTCTTTCAGTAGTTAGATTGGTTTGTCACCCAAGGCAAAAGTTACACACCTGGGAAGACGGAATACAGCCTACACTATATATGACATTTTGGAAAGGGGTCACAGTAGGTGAACAGCTAAGTGTGACTTTCAGGTTAAAGGCTGGGAGGGTGGGGAGGAAGTAGTAGTAACATTTCTCTGAGTAGAAATAAATTAGGAACAGAGACAAATGGATGGCGTTCTTGAGACTGGTAATGGAATACTGTAGATTGTGCTGTCTGTGGGCTTTTGGGGTTTCTTTGGACCATGTTCAGAGAGAATGCAGGAAAAGGGCATGAGGTGTCCACAGACTGGATAAAATGCTTGAAAGTAAGAGACTTAAGGAAGTCAGGCTGTTTGGCTTATCGAAAGATTAAGATGCGGTTTATTCTAGCGTACGAGTAGGTTGGAAATAAGGAAAGCAAAAGAATTCTTCGTAGTCTTGGGAAGAAAGAAAAAAGATCTAAGGCTTGCAGATGAAGCAAATATAAGCCAAATATTTTCCTTCTTTGAGATATTCTGTTTCAAGGTAGACACATTTCTGTGATGTATGCTGAGTCCACTAACAGGAAGATAAGGAAAACGTGGAGGATGGCAACATACAGGGAGCTAATACAATCTGATTGTATTTTTTTGGTCTTTAAACTGAAACAATGAAACTGCCATCACATCCGAGACTCATCTTCAAATTCACAGAAGGAGTATTCATTCAGAATTGTCAGCCTACTAAATATTGTAAATTCTCTGTTTGAGTTTTTGTTTAATTCATACCTGATATCCAGCTGCATAATGACTCTTGAGACAACTCAAATTTATGTGGCAGTTTTTGGTTGGTTTTGTTTGTTTGTTTTTAAGAACAGATGTTAGTATTCAGCAATTCTTTGATCTGTTAAAGATGATGGAAAAAATAAAAAACCCAACTACAATATTGATCTAGATCAACATTCTAGTTGTTTGATCTAGATGTGACTTTGGGAAGAGGCTGAACAGGGCTAAAAGTTTCATGTTGTTTAGCTGTAACTGTTAAGTCTTTTGTGGAGCAGGGGAGAAGGTTGTTCTTCTAGCTCTGTTTGTTTCTCTAAATCCAAGCCTGTGGAATAGTATTTTGTACCTTTCCAATGAAGTTCAGTATCTGAAGCACAGCTGGATGCTGTAGTTCTGGCAAGTATTTATTGCCTTTTAATTTAAAACTCCAATTTGTTTTGCAGGTGATTTTTCTGACCACGCTTTTCTACCTATTGAGTTCCAGTGATGAGTATTACAAGCCAGTAAAGTGGGTGATAAGCCTGACACCTTTGTCTCAGCCAGGTCCCTCCTCAAATATAGTTGGCCAATCTGTGGAGGAAGCTATAAGGTATGTTGTTGATTTCTTGCCCTTTCTGGAAAATTCTTTTTTAAATTTGATGTTCAACTAGAAATAATTAGCAATTGCAACAGCTTGTGTTTCAAAGACAAGTTGGAAACCTCAAAAGATTTTCAAGAACCTATCATTGATGATATTTACCCTTGATTGTTAAAAGAGCACTTCGATTGGACTTGCCTAAAAAAATTTCAGAGGTCTGTGCTGTAGCGAAGACTAGTATTTTATAAAACTGGTAACACCCATGACAAACCTAACCCATCAGTAAGCGGTGTGTTTGCAGCTATGTTGACAGTAATGCTAGTGCAGCTTTGTACGAGCAGTTTCATACAACAAAACAGTTGACATGGAGGACCTGGCACCTGTGCTGCACACATTTCAGTTACTTAGTTTGAACTATTTTTCATCTGATCTTGAGGACTAAGTACCCATTTGCAGCTGGAGCGTATTAGATAGGCTTCTGGAGTGCATTTTCTGGTTCAGTTTCATCTGAGAGAAATCTAGTTCATGATCTCCATGAACCAGATTACACTGAAGGGAGCAACAGGGGAGAGCTCTCCTTATCCCACTTAAAACACTACTGTACTGCAACTCCAGAGTACATCCAGTGCTTCATACTTAATTACCATTCTTATATTTCACGTCTAAACTACTACAGTAACTGAAGGAGGAATTTTTTTTTTTAAAATATGGTTCACTGAGATTTCACAATAAAGCAATTTTTGGGGTGGTACAGTAATGCATTTCATTCATCTGTTAGCTTTCACCTGTTAGCAGCTTGAAACTCTAACATGTTGGTAATGTAATAAATGGATTTTAAATAAGGTATTTAAGTCATAGCTCACTTTTTCAAAAAATGTTGATGGACTGGGCAAAGCCAACAGATTCCATGCTAAATTCTATACAACTGTTCTCTTATACCACTTTCTATGTCATCTTGTGCACATATACAAAACATGAATAGCCTTTAAACTGGCAATCTGTTAATACTGCTTTCCAAACTCATTGCCAAATGTTTGCCATTGTTCTTAGGTGTACCTTACAAGTGAGCGTTGTTACCTGTTACTGTAATTAAGCTGTTTCTGGGTACATTTTAAGAATGAGAAGGTTATATCATGACAACAGTGGTAACTGCTGTAGTTGTTTGAAATGAAAGGTCAATCCAGGTAGAAAGCAATAAATTTGGAATTCTACCAAAAAGTTAATAGCCCTTCTCTTGAGTGACTGGTATTGAGTTTTCATTGATCACATGGTTAATGTCTCGGTTCTATCTCTTTTGACAAATGCGAGCAGATTTAGAAACTGAAACTTGTCTCACAAATTGTTCTCTCTAGGCCTTGGTAAAGGGGGACAGTGTCAAAAAATAGGATATGGCTCCTCTGGGCATGGATACTCTGCAAGGAGGATTGCATCAAATGCAATTTTAAATTTATAAGTCTATGACCCATGATATTTCTCAGAGTTTAGAATGGTGGAAAGAAGGAAAATACTGTTAGAGGAACCACAGGAAAATGAGTAGGAAATACACAGCATGCATCAGTAACTGCAAATATGATGAGAAAAAGGCAGTGTCTAGAAAATGTGGAATGTGAAGCTGCTTGACATACTCAGTTTGTGTGTTCACTAAGGTTGCCTGAATCGGTAATTCATATTTGTTTGTTTGGAGTAGCCTGTACTTGGTGCCTTTTTTCAGTTCTTTGGAACGCTGCTTCTGAGATTTTCACAAGTTCCTCTGTCTTGCTCAGTTGTACCTAAGGATTTATCATAATGCTTCTAGATTAGCTTGCATTCCACTCAATACTTAATATGAAGAGTATAGTAACAAATTCCCGTGAGTTCATGCATGCTCACTTTGTTGCCATACAAAAAGCAATTGCCACTACAAGCCATTTCTTTTGTCACAAAGTAGCAGCTGTCCTTTGTTTTTGAAGATGAGTTGTTGCTAGAGGAGTAGCAACCTAAAAATGGCTTGTTCACCTCATCTATAAAAGGCATGTAAAATGGATATTAATGCTTGGTAGTAGGATGGAAGAGGCTTCATTTGTCTTATGAATTACCAAATAATGAATCTTCTGTAGTCACTTTCATCGTTGGACTGTGACAGCATTACACAACATGAATTCCGCCTCAAAAGACTCATGCATTCAAGTTGACAAAACTATAGAAAGATCAGATTATAAATCTTAAGGTCACCAGCTGTGTTCCAGCTCCCATCACCCATCATCAGGACATAGCATGTGCACAAAGCCAAGAGTGCATCTAATCAGTCCTGTCTGGAGGGCAGGGTTCCCTCTGGAAAGAGATGCAGTTACATCTCTCTTGCTCATGGACCAAATGACACGAAAATACTCTTCTTCCATGTTGTCAGTCACTTCTGTTGCTCTTTTACTTAAAATGTGTTCATGTAAAGCACCGGGGAATTTGGATACAATCAAGGAGGTCTATTCCTTTGTGTCCTTTGCCATTCTTCTATGAGGAGAAGAGCAAGGGGGAAAGAAGAGGAGGACAATCAGCAAATGGTTTCGGTAGCTCAAGAAATCCCTTAACTTGAAGCTGTTATCCAGCAACCTAATCGAACCAAGACATTACAGTTTCTCTCATTGGACCTGCGTTGTGCTTTTTGTGGTCTGGACTATAAGTAGCTATAGATTTTATAAGTATTTTTCCAGCTTCCCTGGTGATGAGTTTGCTAAGACAGTGACAGTTCCCTGTTCATGCAGATTGATGTATGAGGTGTATTGGGGTAAGAACAGTTTTCCAGCCTATTTTGAGCCAAGTGTTGAATCTGACTGTGGCCAGTAGGTCGAGGGAGGTCATTCTCCCCCTCTACTCTGCACTGGTGAGGCCACAACTGGAATACTGTGTCCAGTTCTGGGCTCCCCAGTACAAGAGAGATGGGGAACTACTGGAGAGACTTCAGCGTAGGGCAGCTGACGGAGGGATTGGAGCATCTCCCTTATGAGGAAAGGCTGAGAGAGCTGGGACTCTTTAGCCTGGAGAAGAGAAGGCTGAGGGGAGACCTTATTATTGCTTATAAGTAGCTAAAGGGTGGGTTGAAGGAGGATGGAGCTGGGCTCTTTTCAGTGGTTCCCAGTGACAGGGCAACGGGCTCAAGTTGGAAGTTCCATTCAAATACAAGAAAAAACCTTCTTTACAGTTAGGGTGATTGAGCACTGGCACAGGCTGCCCGGGGAGGTTGTGGAGTCCCCTTCTCTGAAGATTTTCAAGACCCGCCTGGATGCAGTCCTGAGTAATGTGCTCTGGGCAATCCTGCTTTACCAGGGGAGTTGGACTAGGTGATCGCTAGAGGTCCCTTCCAACTCTGAAAATTTCGTGATTCCGTGACTGTTTCTGTCACAATAACTCAGCTATTAAATTTGCGCTTGAGTAGTGTGAGGAAAAAAAAGATGCAGCTGTGGTGACACTGAAGCAGTTTTAAAGAAATTGAAGGCAATCCATGAGTTACCTGCTACAAGTCATGGGATGAAATGCCCTCCCGGTCTTTGACAGAAAATCTGTCCATCCAGGACAGCAGGGAGGCAGCACATAACAGGTGGTGGGAACCAGCAGGGATTCTCTAAGGGCAAGTGATGCCATGTGTGACCTGAGAGCTTGCTTGGCTAGATTAGCGGTACAATGGCAGAGCGGGGAATGACAGAAGATGACTTGGAGGCACAGGAAGGACAAGGTGTCATCAGGGAACACCCAGCACAGCTTCGCCAAGGACAAGTTGTGCTGGGACCAACATGAGCCTTGCTTTGAGGAGGTGACTGTCCTAGCAGGACAAGGGCAGAGCAGCGACTGCCATTTACTCGGCCTTTAGCACGGCCCGTGACACAGCCTCCCATGGTATCCAGATGGGTGAGGCATGGACAGGAGATGGGGGCTACACGGTGGGAGGACCACTGCCTTGTGCTCAGCAGGACAAATGCCACCTGTGGGGCAGCTGCTAGTGGTGGTGTGCCTCAGGCCAGTGGTGGGTCTGATGCTGGTGAGGGTCTGAAGTTAGGGCCTGGGTGGCAGTGGTACAGGCCACCTTCTGCAAGGTTGTGGGTGTCCCTTGCCATCTGGAGAAGGCAGCAACTTGATGGAATCCAGGGCCTCTCCTCCCTTCTCCCTCGGGACTCGGTGCAGAAGAGAGGGCACCTCTTCATGAGGGGCGGGCGGGGGGGATAGGACAGAAGGGCCCATGCAACCCTTGACAATCAACAAAAGAAGTATTTATTGGTGGGAGATGTTGCAAGTGAGCCTGTGGGATGTGTCCACAAAGTTCGTTGTCTCGCAGCTAATGTTGGGTGCAGAGGCTGGGCTGCTGCTAGGGAGCTGGCCAGGCACTCCTGTGAGGCCATTGGTGTGGACTCACAGAAGCAGCTAGGGTGCGCTGGTGTAGTGCCAGGTCACCCCTGTGGCAGGTGGACCCACTTGTATTGGTGGTTCTTGGTCTTGAGGTGAATGCACCTCCATGGGCTCCACGCTACTGTCTGGCAGATTGGCAGCCATTAGCCACATGCCACCCCTTGGTCGATTGACACCCATGGGCTCCACATTGTTCTTCAGTGCGTAGACTGCCAGGTCACTCCCATGCCTGGGTCTCATACTGTTCCCTGGCAGGCAGACGCGCTTGGGCTCTGTGCCATTCCCTGGTGGGCTTACGGCCTCGCGCTGCATGCTGTTGATTGCAGAAGCAAGGGCAATTGCACTTATGCCATGGGTGGTGATGTTCCTCCTCCTCCTTCTCCTCCTCTGATTGCGCTTCTTCCTCCTGGGAGGTGCCTTCCTCCTCCATGGTTGCGGGAAGCGGCTCTGTGGCATCCCATGCCAAGCTGAGCAGCTATCCACCTCACTGCGCTGGCTGCTCCCTGGCAGGCAGATGCGCTTGGGCTCCACGCCGTTCTCTCGTGGGCTTACAGCCATGCGCTGTGTGCCGTTGATTGCAGAAGCGAGGTCAGTCGCCACTGTGCCATGAGGAGTGACGTTCCTCCTCCGCTGATTGCGCTTTCTCCTCCTGGGAGGTGCCTTCCTCCTCTGTGGTTGCAGGGAGTGGCTCTGTGGCATCCTGTGCCAAAGTGGACAGCCATCTGCCTCACTGCCTTGGCTGTTCCCTGGCAGGCAGGTGCGCTTGGGCTCCACGTCGTCTCCTGGTGAGCTTATGGTCATGTGCTGTATGCCTCTGATTACAGAAGCGAGGTCAGCCACACTTGTGCCATCAGGAGTGGTGTGCCGCCTCTGCTCATTGAGCTTCCTCCTTCTGGAATGAGCCTTCCTCCTCTGCTGTTGCGGGGAGTGGCTCTGCGGCATTCCACACAAAGGTGGGCAGCCATGCGCCTCGCTGCTCCAGCTCCTCTTCCTTCCAAGCATGCTTGGCATCCAAGGGCCTGGAAGCTCGGCAAACTGTGGGCCAGCTTCGGGACCTATAAAAGCAGGGGTCCCTGTAGAACAGGCAGTGTGAGGTGGCTGATGACATCAGGAAGCCATTGTGATGTTGATTGTGACTGTGGCTGATGCGTGTGGCCAAATATGGTATGTTTGGGCACGGGGGGCTGTGGCCTGAAATGTGCCCAAATGTGGGAAGAGGAGAAGGGTCGAGGGGGTTGAAAACCTCTTTCCTGGGGCTCACTCCTGCCCGCCATGTTGCTTGCCTGAGAGAAAGGCCACCCCTTGGGCATAGGGACCACCTTCCAGCTTCCCTCATGAGCCCTGGGCTCCAGCTCTCTCCTCATCCCGTGGCTGGGGTCTCAACAAGATGGTGGCAACAGTGTTCCAGGAGGGCTGGGTTTCCTCAGTGACCTTCTGACCCAGTGCCCTGCAAGTGGCACAGTCCCCCATGCTCGATAGTGGCTGTTCATCTGAAGTAGGGGCCTGAGTGGTAGTGCAACAGGCCGCCTTCCACAAGGTTGTGGCTGTCGCTGCCCATCTGGGGAAGGCAGGACAGCTCACGTTCGAAGAACCACAGAAGCATAGAGGTTGCAACATAGAGACGCTTGGAGGTCTTCAGTCCAAGCTTCTGCTCAGAGCAGCCCCAGTTGGATCCCGTTGCTTGGGACTTAGTTCAGTCATGTTTGGGTACCCTCAAGGACAGGCTTCACAATCCCTCTGGGCCCTTGTGCTGTGTCTGAGGAGCCTCATGGTGACAATCTTTTCCTTTTTGTCTAGCTGGGATTTCTTCTGGGCCTAGTGCCACTTGTTCAGCTGTAGTCACCAGTTGGGTCCACCCTGAGCCTCTTCTTGATGCAGACCAGAGGCAGCTCCCTCTGCCTGCCTCTTGTGTGCTCCTCACCATCCCAAAGGCTTTGGGCTGGGCTCACAGCAAGTCTTTTCTTGGGCTGTGGAAACCAGGAGGGGGACAGAAGAGTCCAGATGAACTTTCCAAAGTGCCAAATAAGAGAGGAGGCATTTCAATTGGATTTTCTGGTGTTGTTTAATTGTCTGGGGTTTTTTTTTAATGGTTTATTGCCCAGTCTTGAAAAGAACTCCTAATGAAACAGCTAGAAGGGACCTTAAGGGTAAAGTCCAGCACTTCTTCCTGGGAGAACTGTAGCTTTCTGCTTTTCCAAAGCAACAGCTGTCTCTCTAACATCTCTGCTTGATTTGTTGCTATTCTTTGTGCACTGCCACAGAGTGTCTGCCTTCAAGAAACTCTTGCTTTTCTAAGACCTTAGACACCCAGAGGAGAGGGAGGGATGCAAGAGGCTCCTTTGCTCAGGGTGGAGCATCTCACTTTGGGAGTATAATTCAGTCTTTCTAGGCTTCTCCCAGGACAAGGAGGCGAAGGGAAACGCAAGGGAAGGCCTGCTGCTGGTTTGTTTTTTAACCTGTCTTGCAAATGTGATTCTCTTTGAAATGTTGGCATTTGCCTTTGGCCCACATACCTTCCTTTGATGGAGTTGTTCCAGTTCTCACAGGTAAGTCCTGCTGGCCTCCAAGCAGTCCTCCAGAAGGAGACTGGCAGTACAGACTGCAGACTACTGAACAAATACAGTTTTGGAAACTGTTCCTAAATTATTTTTCCCAGTTTTGAGTAACTTTGAACACACTCCTGTCATTCCAGAGTAAGGACTACATGTGTATGCTTTGTTGCTATATGCTGCCTTTGCTTCTTCTGATTAGTTGTGTCTTGGGGAATGCAGAATGTAATCTGCAGGAGAAGAGGGAAGATCAATATTTGTGTGATGATTCCATGAAAAGCAGTAAGAAGCCTGGGAGGAAGATGACTACCAAAGGCATGTGTGACTGCAGGGTTTTCTGAGTGATGTATGAAGTACTGGTGCTACTTCAAATAGAGCAACTCATTCAGAATTCACAATGCCAAATTCTTTGCTGGAATTTTGTGTGCCATTGCCTACAAATGAAGTGGGAAATAAAAAATTAGGAAAATGCTAATAATCCTGAATACTGCTAATGCCTCAGTTGGTTTATCTGTTTCCCTTTTTCTTTGGTTTGTAATCAATCTCAGGTCTTTCCCACTCCAGTTTTAACTTGCTTGGTGTGGCCACATGTCATTACTATTTCTTCTTCTTGATAAATGCCCCATTTGCCCTTTGTCTTTTGTCCGTCCTACTGTTCCGTCCTTTTTTCTTTTTTTCTTTCTATTTTTTCCAGTTTTCTGTATTACGTAAGTGGGTATCAGCACAAAAATGTGATGAATTATAAAGGTAGTATTGCACCTTCATTGTGTGCAAGAGTCTCCTTTGACTGACAGTGGTTTTTAGTAGCCTGTGAATATAGTAAATACATTATTTTCTTTCACTGAAACTAATAAAAGTCAGCTACAGGAACCAGTGAAGAAGGGGGAATAGGGAATGGACTGGCAACTGTGGCAAAAGGGTTATGTCAGAGTAGTTTGAGCTGCAGGAATTCTTTTGGCAGCACTCTGTCAGGGTTAGGAAGATTACTTACTTTAGAAACTTGAGAACTACTTGGACAGGTTTATTGGATTTAGATAACTTTAGTTCTTGATACTACTTAGTGAGATTTTTCAATGTAATTATATTAATAATGTAGCATTTTGAGGGTTGGGGAACATCGTTATCTGCACATATCAGTGAGATCTACTTTGTTCAGAAAGGTTCTGTAAAATCATTAGTTCATAAGTCACCTACCTCATTGCATAAGTAGGAGAATTATGTCCCTTACCCCTGAAATAGGGAGGTGGTGCCCTTTTCTGATTCCCTCCCCCCCTCCCTCCCTCCCCCACCCCCCTCCCCCCCCGAATGGATGAAGCAGTAATTCTCCAATTCACAGGTCTCCAAAGTAGTAGCATGCACACCTTTGCCTGAACCATTTTCCTTTCCCTGAGCAGCATGTCGTTCTCTTCCTGAATGCACCATACCCTTCTTCCCTGAAGCTCCCATTCTGCTTGCTCTGGTGGAGATATTGCACATTACTAAGTTGCATGTTGTCACGGCCTCAGTGCAATTTAGTGTGTGCGATACTTTCACATGAGTGCATGCACACGGGTATGGCTGTGGCTTAAAGTTACTGCAGCTTTCAATTTTGTTGGGGCCTAATTACACTGTGAAATGGTCTTAAACCCAGATCAGTATTTTGAGTGATGCCTTGAAAGATGTGTTAGTGGAAGTTTGTTCTGTAATGCCAGGAAGATGAGTACTGTTTGTTTTCAATTTGAGAAGGGTTATCATTATTTGCTTCATTTTCTTCATGTGTACCTCAAATTTGATCAGATTTTTCATTGGTTATATAAAAGTTACTTAAAATACTAGGTAAAATAGTAATCATATCCATAATTGAAATTTGCCAGAAAATCAAAGGAGATTTGATATGAATAAAACCTATGGTGCCTTGATGGCTGAAATTAGGTTCTTACTGTTTTTTCAGCTTTTATTTATTAACCTTTAAAGAGATCTGAAATGAGCTACTGTGCAAACAAACAAACAAACAAAAAATTCTCAGCTGTTTAAGCTTCTAGCTGGTTGCTGTGGCATCCCGGCAGTAATGATGGAGAAAATGAGATGGTGATACAATTCCCACAGAAAACAATAATCTTCCAGCATGTTAAGCTAATGCTTAGAAAAAGCAAAACGTGTGATCTTGTTTATTTTACTGCAACATTAATAATGTCTTTCAGATTAATTTTTCGAAGACAACTGTTAAATGATTATGTTCTGACTGAATTTTTGCATGCAATATATGTTCTTTAGTAGCAGGAATATCCTTTGCAGAAATCTCTTGTCACAGGAATGCATTTAACAGGACCTTAATGAAATTTCTAAGCTTTACTTATGGTGTATGTCATGAGATGGGAACAAAATTGAAAATGATTCTGTTTTAATGAAATAATTTCTTAGTCTAAAATTCAGGATAACAGATACATTTTTAAATTACATGGAGGAAAGGAAAGCTTCAGTTGAGTTACTGAAAAAAAAATAATAGAATGTAGCCTATAAATCTAGAACAGATGCTGCAATGTTTCAGTACTCTTGCAGAACTAAACTCACAGTAGCTGTAACCTGATTATCCTAGTGGGATAGATAGTAGTATTTATTGGTTGATTGTTTTAGTAGCAATAACCGCATGACTTGCTCATACCCCTTTTTTGGTCTTAAATATTCTCCTATATGCAAAAAAACCCCACCATGATTTGTCTTTACCTGTATTTCCTTTTTTATTTTATATTGAAAATACTTGTTCTTATTAAACGCAGCTGTCTGTATATTGCTTTACGTACACATGATTTTTAAAAGTTATTAAAAAAACAGATATTCAAAGAAAATTTCAGAAAATAATTGATTGGCTTATGCTTAACCTTTACTCTTTCTCCAAATTTACCTGAAACTGAAAAAATGTTCAATATTGTACACATGTAATTTGGGTCAAGCATGTCAAAGTGACAGTTCACTACCCCTAATTCACAAGGTTACGTAAGTGTATAATCTGACGCTGAAACAAACAGTTCTGTTCTTTACACCATCCAGACTGGTATAGTGTATTTTCAAACACACTGACAGGTTATTGAGAGCTTCCTTGTTTTTATATCAGGCAGTGCCAATATTCTGCCATTCACTTATTTCATATTCCAGATGGCACATTCTGTGTGTTCTAACAGCAGTTTCTCTTAGTGCAGTTTTGTAGTTTGTAGTTCTGTGACTGTCCACTATAAGACTGAAGGTGTCTGTAAACACGTAGAGGATGTGGGTTATTGTGTGTGTGTGTCTGCGCATGTTTAAACGCATAAGCAGATTTGCACACAATTTTTAAGAATAATGTAACTACATTGCATCTTAGATACTAATCCTTTAATTACGTATTGCACTTACGCAGTTATGTGTATAAGCTGCTTTTTCTACACCAACTTTTTTTTAAACAGTTATTTGCATGTCAGAACTTACCAACTACACTTCTATTCAAATATTGTATGTGACATAGGCTGTTATCAGTAAAACAAGAGACACTCTTACTTGCATCTGGAATTCAGCTCAGCCAGGTAGTTTTTATTTTTGCTTCTAAGGCAGGCCTAGTAGCTAACTTAAAAGGATGGAAAGACAAGGGTTGCTGAAAGAATTATGAAATATTTGGGTAAGACATCTTCTATTGGGCACTTCTAAGAATAAAGGGATAGTATGAGAATTATATTTAGTATAATATATTGCAGGATTCTATACTTGCATTTCCAATAAGTCTATAAGCGTGCATTCAAGGTTGCAGTATATATTGTTATAACCGTAGTTAATTTCTGCTATTTAAAATACAGATTTATTGTAGTGTAAGAAGACAGCATGAAGGCTGATATAAAACTTCAGCGTTTCCTGACATTTCAGAGATTTAGCATCACAGCTTTAGCTTTTTGCTTTTTTGTCATCTTGGGTCAAATTATAAGGTCAATGCATTATTTATTCTCTTTATCAGCATAAGCAGTCAAAATACCCTCTTCTTTATGTTTGTGATTCATAATTTTATAATGGTAATAATAAGAACAGACTGGGTGTTTTTTTAATACAAGACTGCAGTGGATCTCAAGCTCTACCTGAGTCCAGCTAGCTGCTGCTCTCACTCATGAATTTTTGAAGCTGGTGCAGAGAATAATAAATGCTCAATGTACAGTGCCAGTGCATGCCAACTGCTAAGAAAGGCTTGAGTTAAGGCTAAAGGGAATCATAGAATGGTTTAGGTTGGAAAGGACCTTGAAGATCATCGAGTTCCAACCCCCCTGCCATAGGCAGGGACACTTCCCACTAGACCAGGTTGCCCAAGGCCACGTCCAGCCTGGCCTTGAACACCTCCAGGAATGGGGCCTCAAAAACCTCTCTGGGCAACCTGTTCCATTGCCTTACCACCCTTAAAGTGGAAAAACATTTTCCTAATGTTCAATCTGAACCTGCCCTTTTCCAGTTTAAAGCCATTCTCCCTCGTCCT
The DNA here is from genome assembly GCF_965231255.1 of Vanellus vanellus. Lineage (NCBI taxonomy): Eukaryota > Metazoa > Chordata > Aves > Charadriiformes > Charadriidae > Vanellus > Vanellus vanellus. Next base: position 97,946,215 of record NC_138906.1, on the reverse strand, counting down.
ATTGGTACATGCCCTAGTAAAAAGTCCTTCCCCAGCTCTCCTGTAGGCCCTCTTTAGGTACTGGAAGGCTGCAATAAGATCTCCTCGGAGCCTTCTCTTCTCCAGGCTGAACAGCCCCAACTCTTTCAGCTTCTCCTCATAGGAGAGGTGCTCCAGCCCTCAGATCATCCTCGTGGCTCTCCTCTGGACATGCTCCAGCAGGTCCATGTCCTTCTTATGTTGGGGACTCCAGAGCTGGATGCAGTACTCCAGGTGGGGTCTCACGAGAGTGGAGTAGAGGGGCAGAGTTGCCTCCTTTGATCTGCTGGCCACACTTCTTCTGATGCAGCCCAGGATATGGTTGGCCTTCTGGGCTGTGATCACACACTGATGGCTCATGGTGAGCTTCTCATCAGTCAGCACACCTAGGTCCTTCTCAGGGCTGCTCTCCAGCCATTCCCCACCGAGCCTGTATTTGTGCTTGGGATTGCCCTGACCCAGTTGTAGGACCTTGCACTTGGCCCTGTTGAACTGCATGAGGTTGGCTTGGGCCCACCTCTGCAGCCTGTCCAGGTCCCTCTGGATGGCATCCCTCCCCTCCAGCGTATCTGCCTCGCCAAAGAGCTCGGTATCATTGGCAAACTTGCTGAGGGTGCACTCGACCCCACTGTCCATGTCGCCAGCCAAGATGTTGAACAGTACAGGCCCAGTACCGACCCCTGAGGAACGCCACTTGTCACTGCTCTCCACTTGGACATCGAGCTGCGATGAGTGCGACTGTCCAACCAATTCTTTATCCACCCAGTGGTCCACTTGTCGAATCCATGTCTCTTCAATTTAGAGACCAGGATATCGTATGGGACACTGTCAAATGCTTTGCACAAATCCAAGTAGATGACATCAGTTGGTCTTCCCTTGTCCGCTGCTGCTGTAACCCCTTTGTAGAAGGCCACCAAATTTGTCAGGCATGACTTGCCCTTGGTGAAGCCATGCTGGCTGTCACCAATCACCTCCTTGTTTTCTATGTGCCTCAGCAGAGTTTCCAGGAGGATCTACTCCATGATCTTGCCAGGCACAGAGGTGAGACTGACTGGCCTGTAGTTCCCTGGGTCGTCTTTGTTTCCCTTTTTTGAAAATCAGGGTTATGTTTCCCCTTTTCCAGTCGGCAGGAACCTCGCCAGACTGCCACAACTTCTCAAATATGATGGCTAGTGGCTTAGTGACTTGATCTGCTAGCTCCCTCAGGACCTGCAGATGTATCTCATCAGGTCCCATGGACTTGTGCACCTTCATGTTCCTCAGGTGGTCTTGTACTCGATCTTCACCTACAGTGGGCGGTTCTCCATTTTCCCAATCCTCATCTTTGCATTCTGCTTCATGGGCAGTGTGTCTGCAGTCCTTGTCAGTGAAGACTGAGGCAAAAAAGTCATTGAGTACCTCAGCTCTGTCTCTGTCCCGGGTAACCAGTTCTCGCGTACCCTTCTGGAGAGGGCCCACAGTTTCCCTAGTCTTTCTTTTCTTGCTGACATACTTAAAGAAGGATTTTTTTTGTTTGTCTTGATGTCCCTGGCCAGATTTAGTTCTATCTGGGCTTTAGCTTGTCTAACCCGATCCCTGGCTGCTCAAACGATTCCTCTGTATACCTCCCAGGCTACCCGCCCCTGTTTCCACTCTGTATAGGCCTCCTTTTTCCTTTTGGTCATGTCCAGGAGCTCTTTGTTCATCCATGCAGGCCTCCTGGCTTTTCTGCCTGCCTTCCTCTTTGTAGGGATGCATTGCCTCCTGAGCTTGGAGGAGGCGGTCCTTGAATATTAACCAACTTTCTTGGACCCCTCTTCCCTCCAGCACTTCATCCCATAGCACCACACCAAGCAGATTCTTCAAGAGGCTGAAGTCATCTCTCCTAAAGTCAAGGGTGGTCAGCCTGCTGTGCACCTTCCTCGCTGCCTCGAGGATCTCAAACGCGACCATTTCATGGTCGCTACAGCCCAGGCTACCCTTGAGTTTGACACTGTCTACCAGCCCCTCCTCGTTGGTGAGAACAAGGTCCAGCGTAGCTCCTCTCCTTGTTGGCTCCTCAACCACTTGGAGAAGGAATTTGTCCTCAATGCAGTCCAAAAACCTCCTGGATTGCCTATGCCTGGCTGTGTCACCCTTCCAACAGATGTCAGGGTGGTTGAAGTCACCCATGAGAACCAGGGTCTGTGAATGTGATGACGCCCCTATCTGTCTATAGAGGGCTTCATCCACTCGGTCTTCTTGATCGGCTGGCCTGTAGCAGACCCCCACTGTAATGTCCCCTGCTCCCGATTTCCCTTTAATCCTGACCCATAGGCTCTCAGTTGGCTCTTTATCCATCCCTAGGCTGAGCTCCATGCATTCCAGCCGCTCCTTCACATGTAAGGCAACACCATCTCCTCGTTTCCCTTGCCTGTCTCTCCTGAAGAGCCTGTAGCCCTCCATGGCAACACTCCAGTTGTAGGAGTCATCCCACCAAGTTTCTACAGTGCCAATGAGATTGTAGCCTTGGAGGCGTGCACACATCTCTAGCTCCTCCTGTTTGTTCCCCATGCTCCATGCGTTTGCATAGAGGCACTTCAGCCATGTCTTCATTGAGGCTGACTTGGCTGGAGCAGCTGTAATTACTTTTGTGCTGCTCTCCAGGTGCCATTCCTGTGCGGTGTATTAACAGTGCCTCCCCATTGGCTCCTGTTGGTCCAGGAGCTTCTGGCTTTTCTATGTAAGACTTTGAGCATGCTGCAGCGTAGCCAGCACATTTTGGAGCGAATGGCTGCAGGCCCTCACCAGCACCCCTTTCCTTTTTCCTTGGTACAACATCCCTTGGTTGGTCATGGGCAAACCCAATAATACCCCCTTCCCCCATCGAATCTAGTTTAAAGCCCTGTTAATGAGCCCTGCTATTTTGTGGGCGAAAACCCTTCTCCCCCTTTGAGTGAGCCAACCCCCATCTGCTGCCAGCAGGCCTGGTGCCACATAGGCCATTCCATTGTTGAAAAACCCAAAATTGTGGTGGTGACACCAGCTACGGAGTCATGTATTAACAGACTGAGCTCGTCTGTTCCTTTCAATGTCATTGCCTGCAACAGGAAGCAGGGATGAAAAAATAACCTGTGCTTCGGATCCCCTTAGTGACTGTCACAGGCCCTGATGTCTCTTTTAGTCATCCTCTCACTCCGATCTGCACAGTCATCACCCCCCACATGGAACAGGAGCAGTGGGTAGTAGTCTGAGGGCTGCACCAGGCCAGGGAGTCTCTTTGTGATGTCCCTAACCCACGCCCCAGGGAGGCAGCAGACTTCCCTGAGAGTGGGGTCTGCCCTACATATCGGGCCCTCTGTCCCCCTCAGGGCTGAGTCACCATGACTATAGTCCTCCTTTTCTTCCTTGTAGAGGTGGTCTTAATGTGGTGAGTAGGGCTTCCCGGTCCTGGCAGCTCCTGTGATGTATTGGGACTGTCAGCCTTCTTGTCCTTAGGCTGTTCTACCACACCCAGACCTCACACCTGCTGTATAGTGGTACAAGGGGAGGGGAGGCAGGCAAGGAGGGGGCTCGCTTGCTGCCCCTACCACAGACTTGCCTCCCATCACCATTTTCTGGCAGGCCACTGCCTTCTGTCCCTTCAGCCCTACAGGGTAAGGAGAGCATACCCCGTGGTCTTTTTTTATTTCTGGTGTCTGGCCTGGACTCTGTTTCAAGGAGCTCAAGGCCTGGGACCACCAGTCTCTTTCCTTCTCACTCTCCCTGATGCTCCTTAGTCGCTCAACTTCCTCCCTGAGCTCTGCCACCAGGCTCAGATCGTCCGCTTGCTCACACAGCCGTTATTACCGCTACCACTTGCTCGCTGTGCGAGGCTGTGGCACTCCCTGCAGCCTGAGGCCTGGGTGCCTGTGTGTTTCTGAGGGAGCACTGCGTCTACTCTGGCACTTGCTGAGGACATGGCTTTCTGGCAGGTGGAGACCATGCCTGAGCTTCTCTTACCAAGTGAGCCCACCTCTGGAACTGGCAGCACCCTCAGCGCCCTTCCTGTGCGCCCTTCCGTGCAAACTGCTCCGCCAGGCCCTGTTTGCCCGCGCTGGTCGCTGCGCTCCCCAGGGCTGCCTTTTATGGGAGTGGGGGAGCCGCCGTTGCAGTTGGTCTCGCCCCTTCATGTCAGCTGCTCTCGCTTGAGCTGGTGGCACCCTGCAGGTCCCTGTGCCGCCCTGGCGCTTCTGTGTCTCAAAAAGCTCAGAAAAAGCTCCTTTTTCACTGAGATCAGCCGGCTCTGCTGCAGACGTGCCTGCACTGGAGCTGTTCGTCTTGGCGAGTGACTGTATAGCTGAACAGCAAGTTCAGGAAGACTGACTGTCTAGCTGAACAGCAAGTAACAAATGCTACAGGAAATGAGAAACTATTCTTTAAGAAGCTGACATTTTAGCTGAATTAAGAAGACAGAAGGATCATGAACTTTGGTAGTAAGAATAGATACTAATTGAGGATTACTAAATAGACAGCCTGCATCAGGTTCATAATATCCTCTGAAGTGGAAATAGAGGCTGGAAAAATGTTGAGGGAGACTATTAAATATGTTTGTCCTATATCTTGTTCCCTTAGTGTCTGGTTTTGGCCTCAACAGGAGATGGGATGCTGGCTAGACAGACCTTTGGTCTGAACTAGTTTGGCTTTTTATGTTATGTTCCAAGATCCATTTTAAGAATAGTTAGGTGTTGCACTTAGTAAGCATTGTGGTCTGCTCGTGATAAAAATCTGGAAGCGTTTGAAATAGTTGATTCAGAAATAACTCTTTCAAATGTGCTTCTCAGAAGAATCATTGTAAGTTTATGTAGTATATATGACCAGGCCCAAATAGTCATTCAAAAATATTCTAAGTATTACAAAGAAATAATCAGATGTAGAATTTCTTACAAGTTGGATTACATGTTAATTGTTCTTTTTCAGAGAATGTAGATGTTTCTCTGTTAGAGAAGAAAGCCTGTTCACTGCTGTGTCCTTTGGACTAGGTCCCACTGTTTAAAAGTCTGAAGTTTTGATACAGTCACTGGAGCCCTGTTCTGCCTTGACAGGTGTAATATTTGCATCAGTTACACCATCTCGAGGACCTGTGCTTTGCTCAAAGCTGTATCACTTTATCTCACTAGTGTCATTACTATCCTTCCTATGTCAGAGCTGTTATCTCTCTTTGTTCAGTTGTCCCATTCCTAAGGAGGAATTAATTTGAACAGCGAAACTGTTGAAATCTTGTCACGGAGTGATCTCTGAAAATCACCTGCATATTTACATTGCCTCTGAGATGTTTTTACTCTGTCAAGAAACACTTACTGCCTCTTCTGCTATATCCATAGTTGGAGTATATCTTAGTGCTCTTTGCTTATTTTCATGCGTAATTTGAAAATGAAAAATAAGGGTGTGTTTTATTCCTGAAAGAACAGAACCCTTAAACAGTGTCAAAGAACACCCTAGGAGTTACTTTGCACAAGGACTTCTTTGCATCATTTCATTCTTCAGTTTTCTCCCAGTGATCACTTGAAATTTGGGGCATCATTGTAGAAGAATACTTTGGTCTTTTTTAAAATAATAGCTGTCCTTTGATTGTCACTGGTGGCTTATCTTTTGCAATGGATCTTGGTGGTGTCTGAAGGAAGAAAATGAGTTATTTGAAGTTATGTTGACAGCGGCTGTTGGTTTCAGCTGGGATAAGACAGCACTGTTGTGCAATGAAGAGTTCCTGCCCTCCAGTTGCGAGTGTGCTGGCTTCTTTCTTGGTGTAAATGCAGCTATTTATGCCACTGCTCTATCAGTTGGATGGGGGTTAGCCATCTGAGCTAGTTAGTTAAAACTAACCCAGAAAAAATACCTATTAGCTGAATTCATTGTAAAAACCATCGTGGGACATAAAAGAGACTGTGCAGGCAGGTAGGCAGAGGAAGGGTAGTCTGGGACGGAAGTGAAATCCTGAGAACAGGGGAATGGAAAGGCTCTTTTCTTGTGGCAGTTTTGAGTTAACCTGATTTGAGATAAACTGTGCTGTGAAGTTTGAAATGCATTGCATTTGCTTTTATACCTAGAACCCTCTACAATTAAGATGTAGCAGTTGTATTCTCAAATTGAGTAGCTGGAGTTTCTTAAAGCATTATTTTGAGTTAATCAGCTCTGTATATAGGAAGCTTTTGCAACAAAGACACAGTACAATCCTTGTACAGGAGTCTTCACTTTTCTACCTCTTTCCTTTTAACTGGGGTTGTTGCAGCATTGGGTTGAAATTTTTGAAACTTCACCATGTTGCTAATGGTGAACAGATCTTACCTGCAGGATCTGTGAAGTGAACCTGAACTCAGGTGGACATATATTTAATGCAAACTTCAGTATAAGCAAAAGGGAAGCTGTAGACCTTGTATGGCTAATCAGTAAAAGAGAAAGAAAAAAAAAATCCACTAAAACACATAAAACCCGTAAAATGAAAAGTTGGCACTTTCCCTTCTGAAATCTACAAGCAAATTCCCTAGCTTTTCAGTGAAGTAGAAGGAATGTTAAAAAAAAAAAAAATTAGGCCAGCTATGCAGAAACATTTGACAATTTGGCAGAAGTTTCTTCATTTTTAATCTGAATAATGTGAACTATGACCCATGTGCTCTGATTCTTTTTATTTTTTATTTTTTGTAATTTTACACATTTTTCAAAGCTCAGTAAAATGGAATATGTATGTCTAAGTATGCCCTACAACAAATTGCCATGAAGTGCTCATAAATTACACATTTGCAGATGACAGCTCTTGCAGGTAAAGTGGTTCATCCAGATACAGTGCCAAAGTCAGACATGAGCAGCAATTGGATTTTCTGATTTCAGAAACATACAATTACTCTTGTATACAAAAGGAAGCTATAGGTATGCCTATAACATATTAAGAGATGAAATTATTTACTGTCAGAATTTCACCAGGAAGGTAGGCATTTTACAAATGGTAATAAATTCATTCAGCATTTGCACTAGCATACCATGTAATCTTTAAGATCTGATGTCACAGATGCAGAGCAGCTGAAGCATACTGTTGATGAAGATTCCGGTTAATGTTTTCAGTATTTTTTTTTTTTTTTTTTAGCTGCCTTAACTGCGAAGTCTCTAGAAATTAACAACTATTTGACTATAAGATATGATTCTTAGTTTTTCTGACAGAGATAACAAACATGAGTCTTCAGAGACTTTAGAGTTCTCCTGGGCCACACTCGCCACAAAGTAGGATCCCCTTTGCTTTTTTCAGACTAGTTGAGACAGACACAGAGAGGTGAAGGAGAGGAGAATGAAATTAGGTATAGCCTCCTCCTGCTGCCTGCATGACCACTGGCACCTCTCAGCTTCTCAGCACTGTGTGATGCCTTCTTCTTTCAAATTACTAGTTGTGTGTGCTAGATGCAAGGAGCTAGAGAGATGCTGTACTGTTCTGCAGTCTTTTAGAGATATATGCTATTTTGCTATTGAAATGTCTTCTGCAAATTGATACATAATTTATCAGACCAGGACACACATGTTGGTCCATGATTAACTTCTCTGTTGTTCTACTAGTATATCTGTAATGAGTAATGTACTTAACGGTGTAACATTTTCTTATAAGCTGTATGAGTACATCAGCAAAAGACATGGCAGACCTTGAATTTAAATGTGAATACAATTAATCTGAGGATAAAAATTATGCTTGTCTGAACTGAAATGTGAAAACTGTGTAAATTAGATTGGCAGTTTTGGATGCTTTCTTATGAACAAGAAATGGTTTTGCGGTTACTCCCTAACATAGTTAAATTCACAGCAATTAATTCTGGCTGTTAGAATAATTTTTCTGGGTTATTGTCTTTATTTTGGTTACCATAAGAAGACTGTTCCCTTCTTTTATAGTCTCCGTGGGAAAATCTAAAATGATTGTTTGTTTAAAAAGTAACTCTTTCCTGTAGTTGTAGATGGCTATTTTAATTTCAGATGAAGTTGATACTTCAGATGGCTGCCTCAAGCTAGAGTCCAACCTCATCTGCTGTATGCTGAAATGTAGTTTTGGGGCATGCTTGCAGAAGTTAAGACCTTGTGGTCTGGTTTCAGCTGGGATAGAGTTAATTTTCTTCCTACTAGTTGCTGTGTTTTGGATTTAGTATGAGAATAATGCTGATGATAACACATAGCACTTTAGTTATTGCTAAGTGATGTTTGCGTAAGTCAAGGCATTTTTCAGCTTCCCACAGAAGCTGAGAGAGAGCATAGCCAGGACAAGCTGGCCAAAGAAATAATCCTTACCACAGACATCATGCTCAGTATATAAATGGGGGTTGGCTGGTAGACAGGGATCTATGATCACTGTTCAGGATGGGATGGGCAACCGATCATTGGGTGGTGAGAGTGACTTGTTGTGCTATTTTGTATACTCTATTATTATTATTATTTTCCTTTTCCATTACTGTTCTATTAAACTGTCCGTATCCCAACTCATGAGGTTGGTTGGTTGGTTGTTCCCCCCCCACCCCTTTTTCTCCCTCTTCTCCCTATCATACTGGGGGCGGGGGGAGGAATCAAGCGAACTGGTGGCTGCATGGTCCTCGTTGCTGGCTGGGTTTAAACAATGACACCTTGTTAACTTTAATACTTCAAGGACAGTTTTAAAATATTTTTGACAACTGAGACGTGTGCCACAGTTTCTGTTTGATTGATAAGAAGAGGATTTACTCAAAGACTTAATTATAGCATGTTGAAATCTGGGCTCTCATAGATACTATGAAATATTTAGATTTAATGCTTCCTTCTAATAAATTGTTCTGGATATGTTGGGGTTTTTTCTTTTCATTTTGGAAGGACCTGGCAAATTGCATTAAAAAAAAAAAAAGTTGAAAACTTTGTGTCACCAATTAAGAGTTCCAGAAATTGTGAGATAACTTCTTTATAGCACAAAGGGATTTCTGTGGGACAGGTCTAAGATTGAAGACACCAACAAGGCTGAGGAAGTTGGTTTGACAAAAGCATAAGAGTTTAGTAGGAACAAATGTATCTTTAGTGCAACCAGGAGAAGTAATGGTTTTTTTTTGTTGCACCCTCGTGATCATTGCAGGACAGATAGCACTTCATCTTTCCAGCTGTCTGGAGGCCCCCATTGCCAAAAGACCCTGTTGTAATTGTTCATGTTATCTTTGGTTAGATTTTGAGAATTTATAACTTGCACGTTTGGATTAAAGTGGTATTTTATAGATTGATTTTTTTTTCACCCCTTATTATATTATGATGTTTATAAGTGATGGTTGACAGAATCAGTTTCAATTAATAAACAGGTTCTTGTTACAAAAATCTTATGCTCCTTTGATATCCTCAGAAAAAGCAGTCATGAATTAAGTGTCATAGAAAATGCAGAAAATTAAGACTTTTGAGTAGCTGAAATATGAAAACATACTGAGATTTTAATGCAAACTCACATTTAGCATTCTTGCTGTGGCTTTCGTTTTTGGGGTCTTCTCTCCTCCTTGCCAAATTTTTTTACGTCAGAAGTTTACTTTTCTTATAATGAAAACACAGGTGAGTATTTCACTCTTCAAAATCTGTAGATTCTATATATTTTGGTCTGTGATTTCCCACTTAAATATTATATAAGGTTATCTAAACTGTGAAGTATTCAGGCAGTTTTCACTGAGGCTGCCACATATTTGTAAATATTCTTTCCCCTTCTTCACCCACCACACAATATTTGTCTGTCAAAGGTTTGATTTGTTATTTCTGGGCATTCTTTAAAGCTGTTTTTTTTTTTTTTCCCATATTTTCCCTTTCCCTCTTCTTGGGGGAAAATGTCTGACAACAGCTGTTCCTAGTTAATCTGTTAAAGTAATCTCACATTTTGAACAAGTGTTCATGTTTGAGGTTTATTATGCAGTATAACTTTCAGTGGGTGAATTTTAAATAAGATAACTTTGATTCAGCAGTCATTTGAGAATCTATGTGTGCTTTTAGGTGGGAAAGGACGGCAAAAATATGCAAACTGCCCATAGAAATAATAATGAGGATAGTGCCCAAAGAAGCAAAAACTTGGGAGCCTTGCAGTTCTTGCTCGTAGTTCAGAAGAGAAGATTCTACCTGATAGTTTAATAGTAGAGAAGGTTTCTTTTCTAGAAGGTTTTATCGAATCAACAGAGGAAAGAAACTGTGCACTTAGAGGCTTTAATTCCAGAAACAGCCACTTTCTGTGCAGACTGTGTTCCTCTTTGAAGTACAATGAAAAACTTTCCGCTAATCATCTGGCTCCATGATTTCATTGCATGTATTCCTGTCCTTGCTGCCCTCCTGCCAGAGTTCCTGAAACTCGAAAGACACAAGTAGTGTCACTAAAAGCATGAAATGTAAAATGGGAAGTTAAATTAGCGAACTTTGCATTTATCTTTTCTAAGAGGGTGTGTGTGCCACCAATTCTGCAATGATGTTACTGTTAAGACTCCTCTGAGGAGAGGAACTCAGGGATAGTCTGTTCCCTGATACACCTTAGATCCAAGCTAAAATAGCAGTTTCAGGAAACTTCATGCCTTTCTCAAGGGCGAAAAACTGGCATGATACAACGGGTGAGATATCACAGAATCACAGAGTTTTCAGAGTTGGAAGGGACCTCTAGAGATCATCTAGTCCAACTCCCCTGATAAAGCAGAATCGCCCAGAGCACATTACTCAGGACTGCATCCAGGCGGGTCTTGAAAATTTTCAGAGAAGGGGACTCCACAACCTCCCTGGGCAGCCTGTGCCAGTGCTCTGTCACCCTCACCGTAAAGAAGTGTTTCCGTGTATTTGAACGGAACATCCTATGTTCTAACTTGTGCCCATTACCCCTCGTCCTGTCACTGGGAATCATTGAAAAGAGCCTGGCTCCATCCTCCTTCAACCCACCTTTTAGATACTTGTACGCCATAAGAAGGTCTCCCCTCAGCCTTCTCTTCTCCAGGCTAAAGAGTCCCAGCTCTCTCAGCCTTTCCTCATAAGGGAGATGCTCCAATCCCTTAATCATCTTAGTTGCCCTTTGCTGGACTCGCTCCAGCAGTTCCCTGTCCCTCTTGAACTGGGGAGCCCAAAACTGGATACAGTATTCCAGTTGTGGCCTCACCAGTGCAGAGTAGAGGGGGAGAATGACCTCCTTCGACCTACTGGCCACACTCTTCCCTATGCAGCCCAGGATTCCATTGGCCTTTTTGGCAACAAGGGCACATTGTTGGGTCATGGATAATTTACTGTCTACTAGGACCCCCAGATCCTTCTCCTCCGAGCTACTTCCCAGCAGGTCCGCCCCTAACCTGTACTGGTGCCTAACATTCTTCCTCCCCAGGTGCAGGACCTTGTTGAACCTCATTAGGTTCTTCTCTGTCCAGGTCACGCTGGATGGCAGCACAGCCCTCTGGGGTGTCAGCCACCCCACCCAGTTTGGTATCATCAGCAAACTTGCTGAGGATACACTCTGTCCCCTCATCCAGGTCATTAATGAATATATTAAATAAGATTGGACCAAATATTGACCCCTGGGTTACCCCAAGTATTGACACCACTGGTTACAGGCCTCCAACTAGACTCTGTGCCGCTGATCACAACCCTCTGAGTTCTGTCCCGCAGCCAACTCTCAATCCACCTCACTGTCGCCTCATCTAGCCCAGCCTCAGCTTCCTAATGAGGATGTCATGGGAGACAGTGTCAAAAGCCTTGCTAAAGTCAAGGTAGATGACATCTACGACTCTCCCCTCATCCAGCCAACCAGTTATAACATCGCAGAAAGTTATCAGATTGGTCAAGCACGATCTACCCTTGGTAAATCCGTGTTGACCACTTCCAATAACTTCCTGTTCCTCAATGTGTTTGGAGATGACATCCAGAATGAGTCGCTCCATTACCTTCCCAGGGACAGAGGTGAGACTTGGTCCTCCTTCTTGCCTTTTTTGAAGATCGGAGTGATGTCAGCCTTCCTCCAGTCCTCAGGCACCTCTCCTGTTCTCCATGACCGTTCAAAGACGATGGAGAGTGGTCTAGCAATAACATCCGCCAGCTCTCTCAGCACTCGCGGGTGCATCCCGTCAGGGCCCATGGACTTATGAATGTCCAGCTTGGCCAGGTGGTCTCTGACCCGGTCCCCCTCAACTGAGGGAAAGTCTTCCTCTCTCCAGACCTTCCCCTTTGCCTTCAGAGTATGGGATTCGTGAGGGACAGCTTTAGCAGTGAAGACCAAAGAAAAGAAGGCATTCAGTAACTCTGCCTTCTCTGTGTCTTCCACCACTAGGGCACCCGTCTCATTCATCAGTGGGCCTACATTTTCCCTAGTCTTCCTTTTTCTATTGATATAGTGAAAGAATCTCTTCTTATTGTCTTTAACTGCAGTGGCCAAGCTGAGTTCTGATTGATCTTTGGCCCTTCTCATTTTCCCCCTACATAGCTTTTTTATATCTTAGTAGTCCTCATTAGTTGCCAACCCCCTTTTCCAGAGAATGTAAGCTTTCCTTTTTTTCCTGAGGTCCAGCCAAAGCTCTTTATTTAGCCAGGCTGGTCTTCTTCCCCATCTGCTCATTTTTCGAGATCAGGGATGGCCTTCTCCTGCGCTTTTAAGAGCACCTGCTTGAAGTATGCCCAGCCTTCCTGGGCACCTTTGCTCTTCAAAACTGCCTCCCAAGGGACACTCTTGACCATGCTCCTAAACAGGCTAAAGTCTGCCCTTCAGAAATCCAAGGTGGCAGTTCTGCTGGCTCCCCACCTTACTTGATGAAGAATTGAAAATTCTATCATTTTGTGATCACTCTGCCCAAGGCGACCTCCAACCTTTACATCCCCCACAAGACCTTCTCTGTTAACTCTTGTCCCCCCAAGAAAGGTCCAGTAGGGCACTTCCCCTAGTTGGTTCCTTCACCAGCTGTGTTAGGAAGTTGTTTTCCACACACTTCAGGAACCTCCGGGACTGTTCCCTCTCTGCTGCGTAGTATTTCCAGCAGATGTCTGGGAAGTTGAAGTCCCCCACAAGAACAAGGGCAGATGATCATGAGATCTCTGCCAGCTGCTTGTAGAATACTTCATCCGTTTCTACATCCTGATTAGGGGGTCTATAACAAACTCCCATCATGATGTCTGTCTTATTGGCCTTCCCCTTAATTCTTATCCATACACACTCAACACTGTCATCCACACTGTTGAGTTCCAGACATTCAAAACTGCCCCTAACATAGACAGCCACCCCACCACCTCTCCTTCCTTGCCTATCCTTTTTGAAGAGTTGGAGTGCTGTAACTGATGGCTACCCTTGTGTATGTCCTCCCACCATGTTTCTGTGATGGCAACTATATCATAGTTTCCTTGCTGTACAATGGCCTCCAGCTCCTCCTGTTTATTTCCCATGCTGCGTGCATTAGTATAGATGCACTTCAGCTGGGCTAATTGTCCTGCCACTTTCTTGGGGGGACAAGCCCTAATTCGCACCTGATCATGCTCAGACACTACTGTAATTACCAAATTATCACTACCCCTCATGTCTTTGCTGCCACACAATTCACCATCCCCCACCATCACTGGGACAGGCTGCAAGACCTTGCTAACACTTTTACCCAGAAGCACTGGTACACTTCTCCTAGGCACCACTTTTGTAATCCTGGTTTCATCCCCATCCCCCTTCAAACCTAGTTTAAAGCCCTATAGTTGAGCCCTGCTAGCTCTTGTCCCAGGATCTTTCTTCCCCTTCGGGTTAGGCTTCCCCCACCTGTTGCCAGCATGCCTGGTTTTCTGTACATCAGCCCATGATCAAAAAAACCTAAGTCCTGCCGGATGCACCAGTCTCGGAGCCAGGAGTTAATTTCCTGACTCCTCCTATTTATCCCCTCGTCAACCCCTGCAAATGGTGGGATAGAGGAGAACACTATTTGTGCTCCTGATCCCTTAACCAGCCGTCCCAGGGCCCTAAAGTCATTCTTCATTGCCCTTAGACTTCTGGTACCTACCTCATCACCACCTACCTGAAATATCAGTAGTGGGTAGTAATCTGATGTCTTAACCAGGGAAGGGAGTTTTCTCCTTATGTCCTTAATTCTGGCCCCAGGGAGGCAGCTGACTTCCCTGTGGGATGGGTCCGGTCTACAGATAGGGCCCTCTGTTCTCCTCAGAAGGGAGTCACCTACCACAATTACCTTTCTTTCTTGGTTGAGGAAGTCCTGAGGCGTGGTGGTGAGTGCCCAGCACTGGGCATCTCACTGGATGGATCATCCTTTCCATCCTCAGTCGCCTGGTCCTCGATTTCCAAAGCCCTGTACCTATTCTGCAAGGGCAATTGGGATGCTGAGGGGGACTGTGAAGGGTTCCGCTTGCCTCTCCGAGAAGGGATCTGACTCCACTCCCCCTTATCCCTTGAGTTCTCTCCTTCTGCCTGGTGACAGGAGGGAAGGGGATCATCTACTTCCGATGGAACCTCTTCCTGCTGCCTTTGCCTCAGGGCATGGCTCCACCAATCTATTTCATTTTCACTGTCTCTGATACTTCTTAACCTTTCTACCTCTTCCTTCAGTTCAACTACCTGCCTGAGTAGATCATTTACTTGATCACACCGTATGCAGGCAGTGTCTCTGGCTCCCTGAGAGAGCAGTGCCAGGCTCAGGCATTCGTTGCAGGCCAAAACCTGCACAGCTACATGCTTGCTGTGGGAGCTCAGTCTGAGTTCCCACATTCTTTCTTGCAGCGGCGTTTACCAGTTTTAGAGTATAATTTTTGTGATAGTAGTCCTAAGGCACAGGTTTTCAGTTCAGTTGTAGGATACTCCATGTGTGTAAGTGTGCTAGTGCTATGAAAATGATACAGTACTCAGCTGCATGCCTGCTGTTTCAGGAAGCTGTGGTCACACTTAAGAGAGAACTTTGCTTTGCGGCCAGCATGTTGGACATATATTCAACAGGATTGAATTAGATTACCAGAATTTCTATTTGTTTTTTTTTTTTTTTTAGTAATGTAACCTAGTAAGCAACCTAAAAGCTAGGAATATAAAGATACTGAGGCTAAAATCCAGTAATGAATATGAGATGCTGTTATTTTCATCCGGAAAGCCATGTAAGTATGTAGGAGAGTAAGAGTTTAAGCAGCATATTTCACTTCACAGACCAGTGGTTTTAATCCGGTGAGAATGAACAGGTATAGAAATGTAAGCAGATAGAGAAAATGAATGAACAGGTAATAGTGGAAAAGGGCAAAAAAAAAAAAGTAGTTTGTACATAGAATGGTACAGCTTTTCATAGGTAAAAGGTTATTTTTGGTAGAGGATGTGGTCTGATGTTTGAGCAGTTTCTCTCAAGGAGTTTATCCCTGGAACCCATTGTACAGTAAAGAACAGTCTGGGATTTTTGTGTCTAAATGTCTTAAATGATAGATGTGATGGATGCTTATCCTTTTCATAAGGAAAAAAATGTATAAAGGGTTCAGTCTTAAGTTTTGAGTTCTGTTACTAGTGGCACTAATGGCTTTGCAGTTTTTCAAAGCAGTTTTATAGTTCCCAGAAATCTATTGCTAATAAAATTTAACAGAGTTTCTTTGATTGTTTTAGAGGTGTATTTGATGCTTCCCTCAAAATGGCTGGGTTTTATGGACTCTACACTTGGCTGACTCACACTATATTTGGGATTAACATAGTCTTCATACCATCTGGTAAGAATTTGAACAATTATAATCTATTTATAGATAATATTACATAAATATTTATTGTACAAGATAAAAGTAGGATTAAATGTTGTTGGTAAGATTAGTCAAAGTTATTTTTAGAGAACATTAAATCAGAAGCTGGCAACTATCAGAATTAGAGTTGCATAGGCAACCTTAACATGTTGATTTGTGCAAATGTCTTAACACAGTTTCTAATTACACCATTGGCTACTTTTTTTATCCTAACACCTAACTCTATTAATGAACTCAGTATATGATATGAACTTAATGAGTAGCTAGCTATTCAGAATTTGCTTTATTTCCTATTGAATACGTAACCTCATTTTTATTTCTTGTTTATTGTTCAAACCCCACTGTGAAAATACTATGACAATTTAATACGTTCATGATATGCATTGTGGTTCCAAAGAACTTAACGTTGATTGATTCTTCAAAGTTTAATTTAAACAACCATAGATCTAATTATTCTATGAAGACTGTACAGCTTTTCATAGCTCTTACTTTCAAAATATTTAGTTCCAACTGTGAATGTATGTAGTACTGCTGAAAATCTATTCCAGGGGTGTTTCAGGATCTCCGTGAGTAGGGTGAAGTCCCAGACTGCTATCTTACCTCTGAGCCTTGCCTTTTTATGTTTTTACAACACATCCCTGCCAGCTATTTTACTTCTGCTGTCTGCTGGATCTATTTTTTACTCCCTTCTGTCCAAGTCTTTCCAGGTTTTAACTTCATTCTGCCTGCCTTGGCTTTTGTTTCACAGAATCACAGAATCACAGAATTATCAGAGTTGGAAGGGACCTCTAGAGATCATCTAGTCCAACTCTCCTGCTAAAGCAGGATTGCCTAGAGCACATTACTCAGGACTGCATCCAGGCGGGTCTTGAAAATCTCCAGGGAAGGGGACTCCACAACCTCCCTGGGCAGCCTGTTCCAGTGGTCTGTCACCCTCACCGTAAAGAACTGTTTCCGTGTATTTGAACGGAACTTCCTGTGTTCTAACTTGTGCCCATTGCCCCTCGTCCTGTCACTTGGAACCAATGAAAAGAGTCTGGCTCCATCCTCCTTCAACCCACCTTTTAGATACTTGTACGCCATAAGAAGGTCTCCCCTCAGCCTTCTCTTCTCCAGGCTAAAGAGTCCCAGCTCTCTCAGCCTTTCCTCATAAGGGAGATGCTCCAAGCCCTTAATCATCTTAGTTGCCCTTCGCTGGACTCGCTCCAGCAGTTCCCTGTCCCTCTTGAACTGGGGAGCCCAAAACTGGACACAGTATTCCAGTTGTGGCCTCACCAGTGCCGAGTAGAGGGGGAGAATGACCTCCCTCGACCTACTGGCCACACTCTTCCCTATGCAGCCCAGGATTCCATTGGCCTTTTTGGCGACAAGGGCACATTGCTGGGCCATGGATAATTTACTGTCTACTAGGACCCCCAGATCCTTCTCCTCCAAGCTACTTCCCAGCAGGTCAGCCCCTAACCTGTACTGGTGCCTAGCATTCTTCCTCCCCAGGTGCAGGACCTTGCACTTGGTTTTGTTGAACCTCATTAGGTTCTTCTCTGCCCAGCTCTCCAGCCTGTCCAGGTCACGTTGGATGGCAACACAGCCCTCTGGGGTGTCAGCCACCCCACCCAGTTTGGTATCATCAGCAAACTTGCTGAGGATACACTCTGTCCCCTCATCCAGGTCATTAATGAATATATTAAACAAAATAGGACCAAGTATTGACCCCTGGGGGACACCACTGGTTACAGGCCTCCAACTAGACTCTGTGCCGCTGATCACAACCCTCTGAGTTCTGTCCCGCAGCCAACTCTCAATCCACCTCACTGTCACCTCATCTAGCCCACAATTCCTCAGCTTTCTAATGAGGATGTCATGGGAGACAGTGTCAAAAGCCTTGCTAAAGTCAAGGTAGATGACATCTACGACTCTCCCCTCATCCAGCCAACCAGTTATAACATCATAGAAAGCTATCAGATTGGTCAAGCACGATTTACCCTTGGTAAATCCATGTTGACCACTTCCAATAACTTCCTGTTCCTCAATGTGTTTGGAGATGACATCCAGAATGAGTCGCTCCAATACCTTCCCAGGGACAGAGGTTAGACTAACCGGTCTGTAGTTCCCTGGGTCCTCCTTCTTGCCTTTTTTGAAGATTGGAGTGATGTCGGCCTTCCTTGATCACACCGTATGCAGGCGGTGTCACTGGCTCCCTGTGAGAGCAGTGCCAGGCTCCGGCATTCATTGCAGCCCGAAACCTGCACAGCCACATGTTTTCGTGGGAGCTCGGTCTGAGTTCCCACATTCTTTCTCGCAGCAGCTCTTGACCGTTTTGGGGGCATGTTCTTCTCTTGCAGTGGGAGGTGCTGAATCTCTGCCGTCAGCTTCCCGCAAGCCCTGAGCCCGATGTTCCTCTGCTTGCGTTTGCCCAGCTTGTGCTCAGCTCAGACGCAAGTCTCTCAGTGACCTACCTGCCAAAAGTTGCTCCCTGTTCGCCCCCTCCCACTGCGGTGCTGCAGTGAGGGCCTGGGTGACGCCCACTGGCTGCCCGCGTGCTGGGTGCGCAGCGGCCGGCCGCTGCGCTCCGGGGCAGCCCGTTTAGAACTGCCGCGCCTGACGTTGTCTCTGCCCCTGCCGCGTCAGCAGCCCGCCCCCGAGCTGCTATGTTTCTTCCATAGTTTACAAGTGCTGGTTTTTCAAGATGCCTACATTCAGGAAGATGTGGTATCATGAAAATGCATGATAGAGGTGTGCTGCTTTTTCTCAGTACTGTTGCCTGACTGTATTAACAGCCTCTGGGTTTCTATTATCCTTTAATCTTAGGTTTGGAAATGGCTGAACAGTTTTCACTGAAGAATCTTCTCCCCTGTTCCTCTTTTGCCTCTCTTCCCCTAAAAATAATAATCATAATAGTAATTAAAAAAAAATGTACCTTCCTGTATAAGCGAACAGAAGGGGAAGCTATAAAGCAACAAAACCCCATATAATAGGAAACGGCTGTATTGTAAAGTGCAACTACCTTTTTGCTTTCTGGTTAATGACACCAAAAAAGAGGAAAAAAAAAAGTTAATTATTTTTTTGTATTATGTTCATTTCTGTCGCATTAAATTAGAATGACAGGAGTACTGCATCACTTTAGATTACAACGGGTTTTTGTATAATCAGAAGGGTGTGCGCCTGTGTGTACATGTGTGCATACAGAAATATATAAGTCATGGATTTTAGAATTGCCTGGTTTCTCACAGTACTACCTGCATTACTGTGGTTGACTGAGGGAGATCTGGTAAGTGACAATGAAACTTATGCTTGTATACTTTTTTGTACACAGTTGCTAATTTGTAGTTATGTAAAAGTTTGAAATGTGCACGATTGGTATAAATTATAAATTTTCTGAATTGTTACCTCTTTTGGAAGTAACTCCTTATGAGTAACAGTTGGTGAAGCTTTCTGTATGGGCAATACTGAATTTTATTTTTTTCCTGTGCTTCTTCAGTGTCTTATTTATAACAGTTGATAGAAGTGGGACTACCGGTGTGGCAAAAGTGTTGGAATTTAACTGTAGGAATACTTGTGAAATATGTTTCTCTGGTCTTTTTCTCACCTCTGCTTCTGTGTGCTCTAGCATTAGCAGCAATCCTTGGAGCAGTGCCATTTCTGGGGACGTACTGGGCAGCCATCCCTGCAGTCCTAGATTTGTGGCTTGTGCAAGGCCAGGGATGCAAAGCCATTTTGCTCTTGGTTTTTCACCTCTTGCCAACCTATTTTGTAGACACAGCAATTTATTCAGATATATCAGGGTAAGTACATCAAAGACTTTAAAGTTAATATTGTAAAAATGCTTAACGATCATCGATGCCTTTAATTAAACTTAATTTTCTGAAGCATGCAAAACAGTATCTTCAAGCATAGGAATAGTGTAGTGATAACTACCTGATAGTAAGAAGTCTTATTGGCCTAAGTGCCTTTACTTTCCCAGGCTTCTTTTCTGTGAACTTTGTCACTTCAGAGGTCTTGAATTCATTCTCAAAGTCGGCAAAATCAACTGGTTTGGTTCTTAAAGTAATTCTAAGAATACCTTTGCTATTTATCTAATCATTGGCTGAAGACATGTAGCATTTTCCTTTACATTACTAATGCCAGATGATGCTGCAGAACAAACGAGATCCATGAACTAGTTAAGGACCTGAAAAAAATACTTCAATTTTTCAGAATGGTTTGTGAGAATTTTGAAGATTTTTTTGAAGCCAGCCTTTGTGTTGTGTAACCATAGCCTAGTGTAAAAATTACAGAATGATCTTTGAATGCTTTGAGACAGATGAAATTGCGAAACTGGAGATAGGCTCCTACTGAGACAGTAGCCAGTGCTATTTTCCTGTTGTGGGAGGTAGGCACAGATTTCTTAAAAAATCTTGCTAGGTGTTTGTCTGCGTCTATTGACTAGAACAGTCTCCTGGTTTCAGCTTTGAGTTTGTACACAGAGAAACAAACTCCAGACTATGGAGACAAAGTCAACGTCTGCAGTTATATCTGGAGTGCAACTGAAATGTCCACTGATGTTTTCTGCTGCTGACATATCTAGTGAATCCCTTTATGCAATTCAGATTAGAAGATAAAGCAGCAGTGTTTAACAGAGCTGGCAAAGATATGAACTGTCAAGTTGCATATGTGCAAGACACATTCGCAAACGCATACAAGAGATACAAAGTTGTACTCTTCTAGTCACTGCTTCAGTCTTGATCATCAGAAACAATCCTAGTAAACTGTTTGAACTGAAGACTTCATGGTCTGGTCTTAGTTGCATGCCGGTATTAGTTCCTCATTTGCGCAGATTTTTATTATAGCGGAGTTAATGTAGAATAAGGATATTTAGTATTTCAGTTCTGTGTTAAGTTAGAAATTAATATTTTTGCTCACCAAATATAATGACCGTGAACAGAGAGAACCTAATGATACTATGCACAATATTAATAATAATTTTCATAGACTGTTGCACTAGTTATTTTGCATGAATTGAAGCTAACAGGTGAAGTATAATCAAATTACAGTTTGTTTCCAACAATAAATCATGAATAAATTTAAGGCTAGTAGCTATTTAACCAGCCAATAGTTACGCTTATTAGAATGCATTTTTGACTGTAGGGGATGCAGGCTCTGTTTACTGTCCAGAAAATATATGTGGCAGGAACAGATTTTTCTGATGTTGGAGCAAAATTGCATTCTTCCCATTAAATAGAACAGTGATCATCATGCTGTCTTGCAGATTAGATTAAATCTATTTGAAATAACTATAATTAGGTTATGCAGGGTTTTCCAAATGCATTAAATTTATATTGTAGTCCTATTTCATCAGGTGATCTGTTGTTTACTTTAGCAAACTAGACAGAAGAACGTTTAAACTGATGCAAATGCTGAAAAAAATATTTTGAGTTTTTAAAGGTTTAGAAATGAATCGTGTCTACTATTGGAGAAACATAAAACTTCAAGGTCAAGTCAGTCCCCTCAAAAAAACAATCTGGCCCTACCAGTAGGTTAAATTTGATCCAGTTAAGACATGATTGAGGTGTGTATGATGTAATAAGTCACGTTGCATGGTCTTATTCCGCACACAGTTCTGATGAAGGCAAAGACTGCCAATGTGGGAGTAGAAGTCAGGACCATGGTAGAAACCTGGCAGAAACTGCCGGACCTCTAAACTGACTAGCTGGTATTTTCACTCCATTACACTCAGAATGTAGAACAACTTCGTGAAAGTTGGGTGCAAAGTTTCAACTGTAGCTTTTCTTATATAATTCTGTATTACCATCATTATTTTAGCTAGAATAAAGATTAAGCATGATGAGCGGGTTTTGTGTAAATGCTGTTGATAGAATTTGTGTTGTGCATCTAAACGGAAACATGGAAAAGAAAAATGCAATGGATTATTTGCTGCTGTAATAGCTCTTATCAAAAGCTCCATCGGCCCCAACTTTCCAGTAAATATTAATATGTTCATAAAAATCTGGTTTTAGTTTTCATCTGAAAACGTTAAAAGCTAATGATAACAGTCTGAGAAGTTGTTTTGTAACAAGATGAGAAGACATGACTGTTTATTTAAAGAATACATGCTAGTTATTCTTTGAAAGATGCAGTGCAGGTTGCCTTCGTCATGTAAATTATCTTTGCTCAGGGGCACTTACAGTACATGTTGCTAGTTGTCTTAAAACTTAAACATTCGTGACAATAAAGCATGAACATTCTTTATAATAAATCTTCTTTCAATTTTCAAAATGGAAATGTTTTGCTGTAGACTCCATCAGGCATTCTTCAGCAAATGTCTATGAAATAGCTACTCCATTGTGGATATTACCAGTGTTATACACTGTAAAACATTGTTTGATCTGTTGTGCAAATATAGCGCAGAATACAGCTTGGAACGTTTGTGCAGTCATTCAAACAGTGGCTTATAGTGTAAATATGGGGATCTATAGCTACCTATGTAATTTTCTAAGCTTAATAAAACTTTATGATTAATTCACATTTCATAATTGATAGTAGTGTTGTTTGTTCTTAATTTAATTTTATTTTGCTTGTGTCATAATTCCAGAGGTGGTCATCCTTACCTGACAGGTCTCGCGGTAGCTGGTGGAGCATATTACCTGGGACTGGAAGGAGCCATCATAGGACCAATTCTACTTTGTATACTTGTGGTTGCTTCCAACATATATAGTGCCATGTTGGTGAGTCCAACAAATTCCGTGCCAACTCCATCACAAGCAGCATGGCCATTACAGATTTACCGGTAAGTTACAAATGTCTTACATGTATGCATTATTTTTTTGCATGGATCAGTGTATGTACACATAGGTATAGAGAATGCGTGCATGAGTTTTATATATATACGCACCTACATGCATATTGAAGTATTTGGAGAGGATTCAGCTATCCTATAGTCTAGAAATAAAAATTACTGGAACTTACAAACTTGAAATGTTTGTTTAATGTCTCTCCGCTTCTTGCAGAAGGCTCTTTTAGAAAATTCACTGATACCTTTGTATCCTGTAATGTATATGTTGCCATTGTGCTAGAGATGATTTTTCTGTGTAAAACTATTATTCATGGAAATCTAATAGTCAGTGTTCATTGCCTTTAATAAGAGGCCTGCCTGCAAATACTGCATTTTTATGTGTTACTGTACAATACTGCAAAATATAAATAAACATACTTGAATTTAAAAAATGGGACGACATTATATGCCATTATTCCATTAAAAGTATGGTCTTGATTAATCTGTTTATTGAAGTTACTGAACATGGAATATAGAAATGTATCTTTAAACTGTACAGTTAAGGAATGGGATGAATAAACTCTTAGTTGAATACTTAATTAAAGTTGGAAATCGTATTGTGAAGTTATTAATGACAGTAGCCATTTTAACGTCTCTACTGTCTTGTTCAATTACATAGGTTAGCTCATTATACCTGTATCTTAGAGAATTCCATACTTGTCAGAAATAATCCTTTGCTTCATTCACATGAATAATGTTGTCATCTTTCATATGAGTATTTAGGAGAAAAAACACTAATTGGACCTGTCTGTAGTCTGTGACTTGTAGAAGTTACATTCCAAGACTTTCCATGTACACCTTAGCTAGAGCTTCCCACAGTACACACAAAAATTTGCATGTGTGTTTGTTTTCTGTTTCATTTGTAGGAAACTAGATGTTTCTAATCGCTCAACAGATTTGAGTCTTACTTTTTTTTTTCCCCTCCCTGCCCTCCAGGTCATCTAGAGAGAGTCCTGAGGAGATAAAAATGGCTGCAGAGTGATGAAGGTGCTGTGCTGCACCTATTCAGCGTGAGAAAATTGCTGTCTTCTGTCTTGAGTTCACAACAGCCATGGCCTTCTGTCCTTTTCCAGCTGTGCCTGGGGGCAGCTCACAGGGAAGCATAGCTTGGGTTTTAGGAGAAACCACTTCTCAAACATATGCTGGCCTTACATTATTGTGCACTTTGCCTCTATCAAGAGAGAATGTCTACTTCCCATGGCTTTACACACTAACACATGGTTCAACTGCCTTGTTGAAGACCTTGAAGACCTTCTGTCTTCATAAAAAGAATGGTTAAAAGGACAGGTATATCCACTGGGAGTCATTATCTTACCTGCTGAAATTACTGACTTAGCTGTTATTTATTTGGTTATTTGTGTTATTAAATTGTAGTAGCTTTAAAGAAAGCTAATTCCAAAATATTTATTCTCAGTTAATTTGGTGGCAAAAACGGTGCAAACCACTCATTGTAGAATACAATTGTTTGCTGCTCCACAAAGCATTTCTTTAGAGGCTTTAACCGTCATCTGTAACTTATTGTAACACTTAAATATTATCCTCTTATACACACTGAAATTTAAAGTTGTTGGGGACTGGTATTTCTAATATCTTCCTGAAATTAGTAGATGTGCAAATTGTTAAATGTGGGATTTCCTCATATTGAAACAGGAGGACTTGTTTACATAGTTTAAATCTTGCCCTCATTTGCAGTGAAATCTGAGTATTTTGCTGTTTACCCACCATCCCAGTGGAGTCATCTTGTGAACTAAATTTAATCAAAGGCCTCCAGTGTTTTCAGGCAGAGGTAATGTATGATTGCCATGCCTACTTCCAGTATTAGGAAGAAGTTGAATGGGGATTGTTGGTTTTCAAGTGCTCTTGCTGAGTTCAATTAACTTTTCAAACAAATTTAATTTTATTTCCAGAGAGGAAGGGCAGAGAGCATGGATTTTGTTTTAGTTTAGTTTGTTTTTTCCCCCCTTTAAGCCTCTGGCCAAATATCTTACTAGGATATAAGATATATCTTGTATATTAAGATCTATCTTAATAATAAACAGAGTTCTTAAATTCCTAAAATGGTGTGTTGCCTAGGTCACAGCATCAAACTACTCTCGTGCTTTTCTTCCATACATAGTTTTGCTTAAATTGGAGTTTTGGTCTTTTGTACTGATTGTTGAAATATTTTGACACAATGGATCTTTGTAAGTGGATCCTTTTCATAAAAAGGAAGTGGGTTTTTTGGTAGAAATTTCATACTTGAGCAGCTTTTCCACAAATACGTTAAGGCCCTAGGTACCAAGTAGCAGATGCACATGCTTAACCAAAGAGCCACCTTTCAGTTTCTAGTAACTTCTATTGAATTTGTTTCAGAGTTTGACTGATAATGAGTTATACAAAATACAGGCATGCTTTGCGTTTATTGTTGTCAGTAATGCAACTGGTAGAAGAAGAATCCGTTCTTATTTAGGGATAAGGATATCTAAGATTTGTGTACAAACAGCTCTTGGTAACTTAGATATTTGTTTTACTCAAGTTGCAGAAGTGCTGATAGATTTGGAAGGCTCCTATTTTCATGAGATTGCATGTATTTTTACATTATTTCTGAAACTACATTGCCATAGAAAGTGATTGGAAAGTACTCTGATACTTCCTAAGCAAGCAAGTCCTGGTATAGGTCTGCAATAAACAGGCTGCCTATTAAGACACAAATAGCCTACTCCTCAGATTCTCAAAATTAGCTGCTGCAATTTTACTGATGACATTTAATGCTTAAATTGGGGTTTTAAGCATGCTGATTTTGCACTTGCAAACTTGCAGGTATGTGTTTGGAGGACAGACTCAGGCTTAATTTAGTGGTTTGACTCAAGTTCACTAAAATATGGAAACATCCTATTTAATATTTTAAATTCTGAAAGACCTACACATCAATTCCAGCTATCTGAATAGGAAGGATATATTGCTAGAATTGATGAACTGTCCTGTGTTTTAATTTCCTTGGTTTTGTGGATCACGTAAGATCTTCAATGAAACACATTTTCATAATTGTTGCTAGCTAGTGTGGAGGATGACAAAGAACCTGAGGCTCTCCCATTCCCGCACATTCTAACCAGCTTGAACGAGACTGCTGTGATACTTAGCAAACTTCTTTGTTATGTTACTTTTTTAGTTCAGAAATTTGCACTGAAATGTTGTGTTCTCATTATAGCATTTAAAGAAGATTGCTACCAAGAAATATGCATCTTTAATATATTTCCAGTTTTCCATTGCTCCTCTTTACTCACTGGTCAAGACATTGTATTGTCCAAACTTGCTATCCCAGTTATTTCTGAGACAATCTTTCAGGTTCCTGTTGTACTCAACGTAGTCATTTTAAGAGTCATTATAAAGCATTTGTTTGGTTTTAGTTTTTTGTCTTCTCCCTCCCTCTTCAACCGACCTCCTTAGATCAAAGAAAGGTCTCTGCTCTGAAGATTAAAATGGTATTTCAGGCACGGTTGTCTTCAATAATGGCAAATCTGTAAAATCAGCTGAGAACATATGTTGTTATTTTGAAAAGTTCCTTTCCCAATGTGAAGAGAAATGATTTTGTGTAGAGAATTCATATCTGATGTAGTCTTGTTAGTTGGCTCTGCTTTTAAATGAGGCTTCATATTGATGCTTCCTGTTTCAAATTCAGCTAAGACTTGCCATGAAGAACCAGCAGTAGTACAGTCTTTCTCAGTAAATGTAGCTTAAAGAGCTCATGCTATGTGCCATGCCTGACTGAGGAATGAATTGTATGGTTCAGTAATGGTGTACTGCCAAAAAGAAAAGAAAAAGAAACAAACCCTCCAGTAATACCTTCTTAGAATATGAAATATTCACCGAATTTTGCCATGTTGAAAAAGGCCAAAACACCACCTTATGAAAAAGCATACCTTGATTATTTAGGGTTTGTCTTTAGTGTCTAATTACCAGTAGAAATAAAAAAAAACCAAAACACACTTGTCCTTGCATATTTAACAATCCATATTCTTTTCTGAAAAGACTCAGCCTTTTTAAAAACAGTTTAGTTTAGATCAATCTCACATTAATGTGAAAATAAAGGTCATTTTGACTTCTGGTCATTTTGACATACCAGTTCCTGATTATTTTGCCTCATCTGGAAAAGCAAGCAGCAGCTCTGCGGGATAAGCTTTTAAATGGCTTGTGTGTTTCAGAAAAAAAAAAAAAAAAAAGAGGCAAAAACTCCTCACACACCCTTTTCTTTTATTGGCATTAAACTACAGTTTTCTGTGGAGAAACCATCTTTTTCATAGTGCTTATAGGCAAGAAGTTGATGCTCTTTAGCTTTACTGTAAACAGTCATTCCAGGAGAAGGTTTTTAATTGTATTAGTGCACTTAGTATTCAGTTTGAAGAAAAACAATTTAGAATTCAGAAGGGAATACTTGTAGTAAACCAAGAGAATGTGTTCTTATGGTATTGTAAAATACGACTGTGCTTTTTTTTTTTTTTTTTTTTTTAATCGTTCTCTTCTAGCAAATCAGGCTTGTTGCAAATAAGTGTAGTGCCAAAGGGCTAGTGGTCACTGTTTCTTGCACTGAGTCTAAGTTACCCCTTCCTCCCCTTCCTGTACCTTAGCCAAACGGTACTGTGCCGTAGCAGAGCTAGCAGCAGTGAATGTGTGCCAGTTTACAGCCCAGCATGTTAACTTCAGGTCACTGTAAATACTGGCTTAATTGAATACATGAAACAACAAACTGTAATGGGTGAGAATCTGGCACACATTCATTTTGCCAGCCTTTCTGCAATATGGTGACTCTCAGCACAGATGCACCATGACCAGTTGAGAGCAGTAGTGACTTAATTTGAAAGACTGCTTTTTTTTGTTTTAAAAAAGTTTAAGATTATAGTCATATATACAGTATACATTTTTCCAAAATTAAGTTGATGCCCATGTATCTAATAATGGAGACAGCAGTCAGATATTTCCATGTACAGTGGTTTGTATTTGCTGTTGATCTAAGGTACAAACCGCGACATTAGGCTTGTCTGATTTCAAGGACTGTGTGGCTTCTCTTCAAGACTTTGGGGAGGAAGATATACTTATGTGTATTTTATCAATGATTATTACATTAGGAAATCCATAATATGTTTAATAAAATAAGAAAACAGCATTGCGCAGGGAAAATTGGATGCTGTCTCCAGTATTATATATTGTGGGTATCAGCATAACTTCTGAAATAAGTGTATGGCTGCCATGTTAAACGTTGTTTTTCAGAAAGCCTGAAAATACAAAACTGGATAAAATTGTTCCCCAGTAAAATCAGCAGCAGAATTAATATGCTGCTACTCCCCTAGTACTGGTGACGGAATACTGCAAAAATTGCTGCCTTTCCTACAGACCTGATATACTAAGGATGGGAAAATACCATTATTCTGCTGAGACTCTATGGCTTTGCATCAGCGGTAGAAGATGCTCGCACAATTGCCTTTATTCAGACATTGTGTTCATCTCATATTGGCTTAAGTTTGTCACTGCAGATAGTGCCAGCTTTATGGATACTACTTCTGGAAACAGCTACAACTTCCTTCAGAAGGTGCTGAAAGCTGTTGGGATTGGAGGTAGTATTCATTATATATTTAATAATGGAGGTACCATTCTTTTAGAGATGCAGTTGTTTGCCTTGAAGTTTGCAATTTTACAAGAGAAAATTGGCTTCCCAATTAAATAATCTTTGTTGAGTGACAGCTAGCATCTCTTAAATCCACGGATGCATCATCTTTATAAACTCTATCTTGGCTTGTATTTCATAGGGTTTCTTCTTCTTTCTGTTTCTTCCACTTTTTGGTGAAGCATACTTTGGGAATTCCCTTCTTATTTCTACAAAATTAGATTGCCTAAAACTCTCAACAAGTGTTAGGGAGGTTGATCTTTAACCTGATACTGTTTATCTGTCACTTTTAGGAAAATACCTTAATGCTTTATGGTAAAATTCTCCAACTGCTTTTAAGTGCTAAAATTGGAAATTAAAAAAAAATACATGCAGTGTGGAAAATGAACTTGGTATTTTGAAACCAGAAACAATGCCAGAAGTGATGAGCATATTCAGGGATTCTACATTGGGTTTGTAAATGTATATATGCAGCATTATATAAATACAAGCAGTGTTTGTCCTATTCAGACTTTAACTGAAATTTTGTCTTATCTTTTTTTTTTTTCCTAAAAAGATATCTGAGAACAAAATAGTGCCTGTATATAGTGGAAACAAGCAACATTTTCTAGAATTAATGTTTACTTGATAAAAGTCGGCCAAGCAGATACTGGTAGGGTGACTAGAACTGTTTTATTGTAATTAATATAAAATTGGGAAAAGCTGTTCTTCCATCTAGTAATCCATTGCTAAGAGATTACTGTTTCTGGAAGTATTTACACACGTCCACTAAAGAGCTGCCAAAATTAATAGGTCATGAAATACATCTTCAGTTCCCTCGTCTCTTAACCTCTTCCACACCTCATCTGCTACCTTGTTTTGACCCTGGTTTAGTACGTGAGCGTATTGCTTTGTCCTCTTTTGGGATCGATTCCAGGACCTGAAGGGCATGCTTGAATGTCTGTACTGAAATGGTATGTCCAATTCAGGAAGGAATTGCTAATTGGCAAGTAAATGCATCCTTCATCTGCAGCTGGATAGATTGGGACAAACATAATTCATGTTGCACTGAATTAGAGATTATTCTTTCAATATAGCACTATGTAGCAATACCAAAGTTGGGTTTGAGTTAGAAGCGGGGCATGTTTGCTTGCAGCAGGATGCGTTTGCAAGCTAATAAAGGCAGAGTGGGTGCTCTAGCATCCATGTATATGTCTGAAGAATTTTCAGCATAATGGTTTTAAAGCAAAAATGTGGATTTCTTTTCCTTGCCTCACTTTTTGCCACTTGACTGTTGTATCCAATGAGGACCTAAAGTCACTTTTCATGGTATTGGTGTATGGTAAGAGGCATCACAAAGCTAAAAAGTAGCCACAGACCGAAAGTTCATTAAGCTTAAGAATTGACATCAAGGCCATAAGGTTGGAAAAACAGAATCCCAATTTTTTGCCTCCTTTCTGCCAGTCTCAGCCCAAAATTGAAACTTTTTCAAGAAGAATCAGTAAAAAATATTTTTGTGGTGTTTGTAACTTAGTGGCTATGTAGACCAATGTTTTCAGTTTCCAGTGTTGTCACTGGTATGTTCTGCAAGCATACAATTTGTTCAGATTGTTACCTTTAAAAACAAATTTTCTATGCTTCAGTGATGGTTGGAAACCAACTTTTTATACTAATAGTTAGGTGTTTACCTATATATATATATGTTAACTAGTGTTTGACGTTTTGGTTGGAAGACTAGGGAAGAGTTGTTTGGTTTTTTTTTTTTTTTTTTTTTTTTTCTTTTTCCCTTCGGTAAATTTCACCAAACCAAATCCAAAGAAACTTTTGACATCGGGTCCTAAGACTGGCTAGACCCTACTCAAACCTAACAGCAGATCTTTTGCGTTACAGAGTGCGGGTTGTTCTAAAGTGTGCATTCCTACCAAGAGCCTATGGGGCTTCGGAGCAATAACTTCTTTTGTCGACACAAATTTTGTCTGTTAACTGTACATGTGATACATCTTCAGAATGGAACTATGTTCAAAACTAATGTTACCATAATTGGTTTTGGTACAGTACCTGGTTTTGCATGTATAATCTTGAAAATATAACCCCTGTGTCCATCTGTGGCAGAACAAAGTGTGTGAGTTAAGGTTAAGAAGTACTCCTGTAGACTGCAGAGGTATTTAAATAATTTTGATTGTATGCACCAGTCCTCTTCCTAATAAAACACTTTTTGTAGCAGGTTTAAGAAGCTTTTAACTTAATATTGTATTCACACTGTGGTCCTTTGTAAGCACAGAATGGTTAATATATTTTGAAATAAAATGCTGTTAATGTAAAGAAAACCATGTGATTTGCGTGATGGGATCTTTGGAATGAGCCACAAAGGCAGCAGTTAATCTGATGAAATAACAGGTTTGCTGGAGATGAAAATGGCAGTGGATCTGCACCCCCTGAGCATAAGTTCATTTCACTGACAGAAGCTGTACTTTTTTTTTCCTTCACTTTTTCCACGGGGTAAGGAAGGACATGTGCCTCAACGGTAACTATGGTTCAGCTGACATCTGGCAACTTGCTACACTGCCTTCAGTAACACAACCATGCATCCGACCCTACAAAAGCTTACATTCAGCAGCTGTAGGTAATTCAAGTTAATTCCATGATGGCTTTATCTCTGAAATAGAAACGGTTGTTTAGTGTCTAAGCATAATTTTAGATCATTCTATTGACTATAAAGCAAAAGTGATCAAATCCTCCCTGCGTGACTGCTCACACCTTTTAAAAAGAGATATGGCCGATGCTCCACTTCTCATCCCTCTAGCTGTTCTGTGACCAGACTCATTGCCTTGAAGTAATTCATATAGCACAGTCAGTTTTAGCCAATATCTCGGTGGTTCTCTGAAGGGATCAAATCTGTTTAGTTTAGAGCATACACAGTGGGGGTTTTTAGCAATTGATGCTAGTAGCACATAATGATGATATTTCTGAAAATTGGGGCCAGTCTTCCAAGATGCTTAAAATTTAAGTTGGAACCAAGACAAGTGTATCTGTAATCAGGCAGCCCAAAGCACGTGCACTTCTGTGAGAATTCCTTAGCTCTCATTTGGGTGGGTTTTTTTAGTGGTTTTAATGTGCAGATACAATGTTTTTATTAAGAGAAAATAAGTAGTCCTGTTCAGCACTGATAGATAAAGCTTTATAATGATGTAGCACCAGTCAAGCAGCCAGTTTGCTCATCTTAAGTGTTCCTTTAAAGTAGTTCAGGAGGTATGTGTCCAGTATAGTTCATTAATATTTTGGGGGTGGCAGGGCAGAGAGTATGAAAGCGTTATCAGGCAAATACATAGGAAAAAATTGCGCTGAAGGAAGTATGTTAGTAATGTATTTTGAGCTTGACTAGAGATATAATTTAAAAGATAACTGCTTCATTTTAAGAAGTGATCATTACTTCCAAACTAAAAATTTATTCTTTTGAGAATTCAATTGGCTTGTTAATCTAAGCAAAGATTTTCTGGTACAGTAATTTATACTATAGTAGATTTCCTTGGAGATTAATTTTAATTCCTCTATTTCTCTCTCATACTGAACACCTTTTTTTAAAAAAAAAAAAAAAAAACACACCACAAACCAACAACAAACAACTGTCTTTTAACCTCAGAACAGCAAGCTTTGCCTACTGAGGACCACAGTGTTTCTTACAATGCTTCCGTCGCTTTTGAGGCGGACGTGCACTGAATGTATGCAAGCCTCTGAAGACCTTACATCTTCTCCGTTCCCTCCTCAGTTCCGCTTGTTGCAATTTGTTTAATGTTAAAATTAATTGCTGGGGAAGGGGTGGTAAAAGCCATCGGATGGTTTCAGCTACTATCACTTAATTAAAACGTGAGAAGAAATCTGTGGCAAGTAGCTGGTTGCTACTTGCAAGATAAGTCTGTTGTTTTTTTGGGACTGGTGGTAACTAAAACCAGAAGAGTAGCCTTTACCATATATTGCATTTTTTCGTCCATTCTGAAAGAATAGCTGTTGTGTACATTATAAATTGGAACAAAATTTTATTTTAAATTGGTTTCTAATCTATTTATCAAAATTTTTCAGGATAAGCAGGGATACATGAATTTCCTCTCCATTTTTAGTGAGGCCAAAGCAAACAACTGCTGTACTAAATGGCATGTCTGCCTGTGTCAAAATGCTCTCTCTTGTATGTCCGTGGATGTTTATGGGTATGTATAGTCAAAGCATACGGTTCAGGTGCGTTTATTTTGAGTAGATTGATGACGGTAAGAGACAGTTTTATGAAGTTTCAGGTCCGGACGATTAGCTGTTAAGATGTTTGTTTTGTAAGGCCGGAGTATCTTTTATTTGGACAGTGAATAAAAGCAGCCAATGCCTTCCATTTGAAAAATCAGATTGAAGCTTTCACTGAACACTGGTAAAATTTCCAAAGATTCCTTTCAACTGTTTTTATTCTTACTGCTTCAGAAGACTGTAGTGAAACATTTAAGTTTTGCTTTTTAATTAAAAAGCACTGAAAAGTAGTAGTTGGTGAGATTTTTTTTTTAATTATTTTTTTTTTATTCTTATGAACATTGAAGCCCCTTGTTCCCAAAGCAATTGCAGTCTTTTGGCTTTACTGCTCATAAAAATAGCAATTGGCATTTTGAGAAAAAAACACCCTAGACATTCAAGTCCATCTAGAAGACATAAATCCAAACACATAACGAATGATAACAAAGAAAATAGTATGAAGAATGAAAGCAGTTCAGAAAAACACCGAGATGGTATCTCATGGTACCGTATAAAATTTCATGCTGCAGCTGAAGTACGTAATGCAATCCTAACATAGCAAATGTAAAACGAATTGAGCTTCCATATGAAACATTAATTTTATTCTTTGACTTGAAGGATCTTTAAATCCTTTGACATAGCTTTGTATCAAACAATTAACAGCTTTCTTCTCCCATCTCAAATCAGAAACTACTCCATTCTAATTTTCACAAGGACATTCATTCTTCACATCACAGCAAATAGTTCCTTTTTTCTTTTTTTCCTTTATATGAGGTAATCTTTGAAATTATAGTAATGCTGCCATTATTTGTGCTGTGATGGACCCTGACAACTTCTTTGAGGATCCAGTTCCACTTCCCTGAAGTTCACAGTATCACAGTATCACAGTATGCTAGGGATTGGAGGGGACCTCAAAAGATCATCTATTCCAATCCCCCTGTCGGAGCAGGAACACCTAGACGAGGTTGCACAGGAAGGTGTCCAGGCGAGTTTTGAATGTCTCCAGAGAAGGAGACTCCACAACCTCCCTGGGCAGCCTGTTCCAGTGCTCTGTCACCCTCACTGAGAAGAAGTTTCTTCTCAAATTTAAGTGGAACCTCTTGTGTTCCAGCTTGAATCCAATACCCCTTGTCCTATCATTGGTTGCTTCTGAGAAGAGCCTGGCTCCATCCTCATGACATTCCCCCTTTATATATTTATAAACGCTAATAAGATCACCCCTCAGTCTCCTCTTCTCCAAACTAAAGAGACCCAGCTCCCTCAGTCTTTCCTCATAAGGGAGATGCTCCACTCCCTTAATCATCTTAGTTGCCCTAAGTTCTGAGCATGCACGCTCATGGTCAGGTTGGTGGATGCAAGATGGTTTAAGGAAGACACAAGAAGTGTGTTTAGCAGGTGTGCGATGGTAGGAAATGGCTAATTCATGGCTCTGCTCAACTAAAGGGGTTGTCCTTCTGAAACTTATGTCCCACCACAAGGGTTACTGATTTGGTGGCTGCAGTGGAGTGCGTAGCCTCATGTAGGGCTGAAACTCTGTCTTAAGCTAACAAAACCCCAGCTGTTCTAGGTCCTCCAGAGCTCTGTCCTGTAATGTGTTCATGGGTTTCTGCTGCCTTGGAGCAGAGGAGAGCAGAGAAAGAATGGATGGGAGCCATGAAGCCAAGGAATAATGTATTTTTTGTTTGTTTTCCAACCCCCCTTACTGATCTCTTAGGCTCCTTATTTTATGTTCGTAATCTGTGCCGTGTTCCACAGTGCCAAGACTAGAATCAGCTTGAGCAGAGGTGTGCAGCGTAGGAGCACGGTACCGAAGTGCAGTGGGAAGCTAAGAACGTGCATGAGTAACACCGAGACCTGGCTATGTATCTGGAAATGCCTGGAAGCAGCAACACTTACTGGAAGCTGGTTATGGAGACACTGCCCTCCCTGTCACCCCATCCAAAATTGTGTTCGTGACCACATGCAGTAGAGCTGATGGTCTGCCTGGCAGGAAGACTGCATCAGTGCTCAGCACAACGCACAACCAAAATGAAGCACATTGGGCTCTTCCACCGTTTCTATGTGATTCTTTGTGTTGTAGTAATAGCTATAAAAAACCTTCATCCACTCCCTCAGCTAGTTCCTTCTGCCTTCGGTATAACTCGGTTTTAAACATTGAAGGGACTTGCAATACGTGCAGATGAAAGCTGGGGTCCAAGTATGTACCAACAGCTGGGGGGGTGGGTTTTGTGTTTTGTTTTGTGGGGCTTTTTTTTCTTTGTTTGTTTGTTTGTTTGTTTTTTGTAGACCTAGAACAGTGCACACACTTGCATTCTTGGTTCACAGGTGGAATCAAATCCTTATGCCTTAGATAACTAAAACAAGCTCTTTGCTTTGATTTTGCCTTTCTTACAAGAATCTAATCTTTTTTATTAATAAAAAATAAAACCAAAAATTATCTTGGGCAAACACTTGCTTTTGTTTACTTAAAAAGATGAACAGCAGAGCAAAGACCATTGTGATAAAACTTATAAGAACCTTTGGTGCTTTCATAATTTGTTGATAAGTATCTTCTGCTGAAGCTGGCTGACAAGTTGTAGGGAAAGTTGCTCATAATCTTGGCTGGCCTCACTTAAGGCCTTCTCGGCTTTTTGTTTTATGGTATGAAAAATGTTTGATTGAAAACCTTTGTATGACCCTACTGAGCACCCTTTTTACAGCGCCGCTGTTGCTGACTACACGCTGTGATTGCTCAAAGCACTGGGGAAAGGTTAGGTTGCAACTTTTGCATCTTAGACTGTGTTTCTCAGTTTTCCAAAGAAATAAAATGCTCTTCATTGTCAGGGCTGTGAATGTAATTGATGTTGGTTAGCAAAGGCTTGTCATTTGGGGCTTGGGGCAGACACCCTTATGCTGGTGAGTTAAACTTGCTGCCCCCAGCCTGGGATTATGGCTTGAAAGGCTAAGAGCATTTGATATGGAGATTTGGAAATTAGTGAGTAACTAGTGGTGCAAACAGGTTAGTGATTGTTGGATTAGCAAGAAGCATTGTGGCAAAGAAGCATTGCCATATAATTCCCTTCTACCTGTGTTTTGCCAACACAGGTGACTACCTGCTGCAGTTCAAATCGTTCCTCTTTTCTGAGATGCCACAGTCAATGAGTTGTAATGATGTATGTAAGTACTACATAAGGGACGCTTTATCCAAGTAGGTTTATTGAACTAGGGGGATTTTCAAGAAAAGACTTACCCTCAGTGGCATTAGAACTCAAATTAATGATGGCAAAGTTAGGAGATGGCATGCCTGCCAGGGGTTTTGGCATTGGGCTGATGACAGAAAGGCTTTATAGGCTAAATGTCCAAGATGGGTGTCAAGGCGTAGCAGTTAGCGAACAGTGTCCACATACAGGCTACAAGTCTGTGGATCTCCAAAAATAGGACAAAGTAGTTGAATAATATTGATTGATAACTAAAGGGTAACTTCATTATTTTATGTTTGCTGCAGTGCTTTGTGACAATGGGGATACCGGTCTTGCAGTGAGAACAGTACGATGCTCCAAGAGGACTACGTGGTATGGGCTTCGGTTATAAGATTTTGCTTAAATGTGGTACATTTCAGAAAAACAGTCTTTACAATTCAGAAAGGGAATCTAGATCTGATTTTTGTCAAAGGAAATAGTTGCTTAGATACCTGTCAAAGAAAGGTCCTAAAACAAAAAATAAATCATCTTTTCCTGAGGTGTTCCAGAACTTTCTCTTGGTCAAGACAGTCCAGTTCTACTAATTTCAATTCAACCAGGTGAAAATCACAGCTTCCTGTTCAGATGTCTGAGTAAAAGCCTATAACCAGTATATAACACCATCCAGGAGGCAGCAGACTTTCTTTAGATAATTTTTTTTTTCTTTAGGTTAATAATCTACAGAATTTTTCAAAGAAATTCTGCTCTGTGAAGAGCGAGGCTGCTGGCTTTCATCACATGCTGGTTTAACTGTAGACTTTCAAGAACTGAGACAGCAGCCGGGGAATTCAGAAGCCTACACGCTGGGAATGCTTGTATGCTTCTCAGTGGTCTGTAACTGACACGTGATAAGTTATTTCTTTCTTTGCTTTATGAAATACAGTTAGTAGATAGTAGATAGCTGTAGCTAGACTGTCACTGCCGTACTATTGCAATCCTTCTAGGGGTGCTTAGTCTACTCCCATTTTTCCATACATCCTGACAAACCATAAGCTGCCTGTACACTGTAAAGCCAATTTCTTTGTGGAGATTTAAACTAAAGATTTTTTTTTTTTTTTGTCTCAGGGATGAAATAAATTTGATTTTCTCTTTGGAGTATTGCCGATTATTGCAAATTGATGAAGTCCTACATGTTTTCCTAGCCATATTTATCTGAGAAAGTGTCAACCTTACGCCTTGTGTTCCTAATAAAACTACAGAGATGGCAATTAATTTGAACTTTTTCCGCTTGCCATCACCACTGGTTTACAAGTATTAAAAAGTATTTGCTCTGTTGTGAGAGCAAATGAATGTCCTGTGGTGACAAAAACTTCCAATATATTTAATTTTCTGGTCAGAATGAACTACCTTGCACTGGTAGTTATTAAATGGACATTTTTCAGTACCTGTATGAGAGCATCGGATTTGCCTGTGCACTTTCAAATTTCGTTACATTCTTTATCTCTCAGGAATAAATATTTGAAGAAAATGACACCCAGCTGGGAAAAATCCACCATATCCACGGCCACACAGCAAAACCACTTCTTCCTAGATACAGCAGCTTGTTTCTACAGTTACGTCTTATCTTTCAAAGTAGAAGTGCTCTGAATGTTCATATGAATTAAATAACATAAGAAGAATAATTCTTTGGCTGAACTGAAATGATCCTTTTATAAAGGGGATTCCTGTCTTCTGGGCAGTCACGCACATGGCAGGTCTTGCCTAAGGAAATACTTAGGCATATGGTCAATCATTTTGATTGACCGTGAGGAATTTTGTTTACCCGGTAGACTCCTGTGAGAGCTGAGAAACACCATTTCAAAAATAACATCAAGATTAACAAATTTGTAACACACATGAAAATTAGATGGATTATACACTCGTCAAGTGACCGTAGAAAGCATAAATGAGAATGCTTTTTCTAGAAATGCAGTAGGTTACTGTGAAAAACTGTTCTGGGTCTGTCCCAATATTGTTGATGTATATCAAGATATATTTGAAAGTTAAATGTAATAACTCTCAGCATTTGCAATGACGGGTAGAAATTCCTTCTGAGAAATCTTGGTTACTTGTCAAACTGGTCTAATTTTAACAATGTATATGTTAGTAGAGACAAATGCAAGGTGTTATATAGGAATTACACATCTGTTAGGAGGATTATATTTTAGAAGCCAATGCCTCCTTAAAGCAGTTACGGTTCAGCTTAGATATCTCACAGGATGAAAATTCCTGGTGTTTAATGATGGTTAAAACAAATATGATCATTGGATGTGTCAAATGATAGCACCACGTATGTATCTATGGCATTAATGGGAGAACTGCGAAAATAATTGGGCTCGTCCTGAGGTTCATGCATTGAAAAGGATCTTGGACGGTAAAAAAAGTTCTGTAACAAGAAAAAAGGCTGATTCAGGCCAGATGAATTTTCCTTCTAATGAGAGATTAAAGAAACTCCATCTTTGGAGTTTAGCCAAGAAAGGGGTTATTGATGGTGAATTGATCAAACTCTAAGGAAAAGCAAATTTAAAAAACAGATAGTCCTCCTTGCACGGAGGAAAAAATGTCGGTATCAGCTGGCTGGAAGTTGATTCTAAACAAATTTGGCCTAGAGTTAAGGTACATGTTTTAACACTAATTAACCAATGGGAAAATCTCACTGATGAAGGCTTTAATCACCCTCGAGGATTTAAAATCATTCATTACACTGCCTAGGACAACTGAGTTTCTGAATGAAGAAATCCATCCTACGCAACAGAGGCCATAGGAAAACAGGGGATAGAACAATCCCTTTGTCACAAAATTCTGTGGATGCTTAAAACAGGGAACGTTTCATTCAGTTAAACCCCCTGATGTACTTAAAGCATCTGCAGTTGTCTGCAAAGATAAGCAAGGCCTGCTGTCATGGCAGCTGCAAGATCACCACCTGAAATTTCATGATAGTTCTTTGCATTCGACTGATCTTTGGCCTTTAACATATCTTTTCATGGTAACACAAAAGTGGTGCTTGCAAAAAGGCATTTTACTGGGGATTTAGGAGTGGAAATGGGTTCATGAGCCATGCTGATGCCAGATAAATTTTTCAGCTCTGTGTGGTTTTACTTTGATGTTAGCTTGTTGACTTTTATGTTTTCCAAATAAATATCTGTGATGCTGAGTGAAAAAACATTCTGCTTTTTTTGTCTTGTTTAAAAAAAAAAAAAAAAAGAAGATGCCTTGCCTTGATGTCTCTTAACAGTAACGTTTGTTGCTTGCGGTGCTGGAAAATGCTGTCAAGTTTTCTGGTTTGCTTAGGTGCTGCTTCATTTTCTTCTAGAGTCAGTTCATTTTCTGGAATGACATGTGGTGTCCACCTCTCCTCCAAGTATTAATTGCTCTTTAGTGAAGGAGCAATCTAATCCAGAGTGCTGTAGGGTGCAGGAGAATGACCTAGTAGCTTTCCTGACTTGATTAAAAGTATAGGAAAATCCCACTGGCATCAACTGGGGTTTTGTTGCCTTTTTTTTTCTCCCTATGATTTCCAGTTCAGAAGAGGAACTGGGCAAACTGTTGTTAACTCTTTATCGTGGTTAAGTGATACTGAGGCACTGAAGCTGTTTTTGTAAAGAGGCCGACTCTTCTCATGTACTGTTTGCTCATGACTAATTTTATCTTCAAAACCATTTTTTCCCTCATAATCCAAGTATTTTTACAAAAAAAAAAGTAGTGGAACATTTTGGCTGATGCATGGAGTCGTGGAAAAAGATGGATATTCCTACTGCCAGACAGTTCTTTTTCTTTTACTTCTTTCCAGAGGAGAATGTTTGGGCAACTTGTTAATAGCACATCTCAGCCTACTGAGAAGTGGGAGACTTTGTAATTGTTCGTTATTCACAGGTAAAATGAAGCAGTGGGAAATTCTGGGTGGGATAAACAGTGTTGATATAACTGTGCTTTCACTACAAACAGTGGGAGTTTAATCAGATACTTCAGTAGCATCAGAGTCAAACCCTCGTACTGAGTGATTTTCAAAACTCCCACCCTGCATGGTTTGCTGTGAAGATGAAGGCAGCCAATGGCACAGGGGTAGAACCATCAGGGATTTTGGTTTCCAGTGTACTCTACCTGTATATAGGATACGTCCTGTGTCTGCTATGTCTACGTCACGCGTACCTGCAACCACTGAAGCTGCTTGATCTGAAACAGACTCTGTGATGTTATCTCTCCAGCAGATAATGTAGATTTGTGTAGAAATGAAGCAGAGTGATTTGGGTGGGTGTGTTATAGGGGCTGGAGGAGCCCTTAGGCATAACTGGATGAAGCTTCCTGAAGCACTCCCGCCTCGCGCCCAGCCACCTCCACGTCCCCGAACGGTGCTGTCTCACCGAGATGTGTGGCAGGAGACACACATCCTCCCTCCGGGGCCAGGCACTGTGGGGCTGCATGGGGCCTGAGGCATTCGTGTTGTGTGGGGCCGTGCCTCCGGTGGGGGCTGCGGGAAGGGGGATCCTGCCTGTGGGGGTTCCTTGCGCCCCCTGGCCGCCATGTTTCCCTGTGGCGCTGTGAAACAAGAGGGGCTGATGGGAAGAGGACATCCACTTCCCAGAGCTGGTCTGGATTTGTCTTTTGGCTCAACAGGCACCCTCGTAACTTCTGTGGGCTAGGTTCATGTTCACATCAGCTGTAAACTACTGAATATCCTTTGTTGCCCACTGCAGATTGCATTTACGGATACCTTTTCCCCACCAAAAGGCTAAAAAGCAATCGTGGCCCTGCTGGTGGTTCTGGCAGTGGGGCTGTGTCAGGCTTTCCTCAGGCTTGCAGTTTTGGGCTCTCACTCAGACCACTGATGGTGTTAATTATCTTTTGGGTTTCCTTCCCCCTTTTCCTTTCCAGGCAACCCTTTTCTTTTGTTCACCAATACGTATAAGATATTGACAAGCAAGGGAAGCTCTTACAATATGCACGCAGCATATGTTGGTGTCCATTCTCGCAGAGACACAGCATGGAGGCACGGCCTAAAGGTCAGATCTGGAAAGGGAACTGGGATTTATGCGCCCAATATCACAATTTCTATGACAAACTATTGAGTTCATTTTGATCCTCAAGGCAGCTGAAGCTTGTAGGATTACTCTTTTTATTACTGTGTTCCCCAAAATCAGCTCTTGGATGAGCTTAGAAGCCCGTCGGCTTGGCAGAGCTGAGCAGCTCAGTAACAGACGTGCACCTGAGCTCTGCCAAAACCGTAACTAAGTGGTGTTCCTCTGCTTCTGTTAAGTGCATATACTCTCAGTAGACCTACTTCACATGTCTGAATTTGGGCTGTTGGCCCAACAGAGAAGGGAGTGCCATTGTATTGTAAAGCGTGGCTGGCCAATGTCAGCATTATGTATGGTTTTTTTTTTCTCCCTTGTAAATTAGCCTGGAGGCTTAAATATTCATTGGGGGATGCAAGTTCAGCTTATTCAGAGAGGAGCCTGTGTAGAAGAGGGTCCTAATTTTTTGCTGCTGCTCTGGTAGCAGTTTCATATGAAGTAAATGAACTTATTTTTATACCTAGGCTGGAGGCTGCTGCTCACTCTGATTTAATTGCTGTTTAAATATTAAGTGTGCAGCAGAAGAGCTTCAGCTGAGAAAGGAAAGTGCCTTCCCAGCTGTAGTTGGAGGAAGCAGTGAGGAGGAAAGAGTAGTGTTTTAGTCTCTTTAGGCAGAAAATAATATTGAACCCTCTTGGGCAGGTGTTCAAACACTTGACAGTTGGGTAAAAAGGGGCTGGATGCAACCCTCTTTGTTTTATATGATCCCACCATCCATGTTGCTGACAAAGCTGTTAAACAGCACCGGTCCTGGTACCAACCCCTGAGGGATACCACTCAGACAGCTCACCACTTGGACATCGAGCTGTTGACCATGACTCTGAATGCGACCGTCCAGTCGAGGTCCAGAAGGTCCCAAGCTTTTAATCCTAAGCTAAAGAGTGTTGCCCCAATGGTGCCAAGCAAAATTGCTTAAGAACAAGTGAAAATGGATGTAAAACATATCTTCGCCATAAATGTCCAGTAGGTAGTGCTCAGAATATGTACGTCTGTGTTGGAGGAGAATGGAAGAAAAGAACCCTGAGGGTACACTTCTGAATTCTTTAGCAGTTGTCCATTTAACTTTCCATTTCTGGAACGTCTGCCTGGTAGGTTCCTGAACAGGTTAGAAGTTCGTGAAGAGCAGATGCTGCTCTTCAAATACTAACCATTTCTCCAAAAAGCAAAGGCATCATAGCATTGGCTGTTTAGTATACTCCATTTTCAGCAATAGATCTGTTTTCATGGAAGGGTAAACCATATTACAGTGGAGTAAGACTGCACAGGTAAAAATGAAATTCCTGATGAAGATCTACTTGGCATCTTACATAACAGAAATTTGTCAAGACCTTCATGTTTAGCAGGTTCTGATGTTGCTGTTTGAAGCTGATGACCGTGTTCTTTCTAGGAGCTGCAGTTCTTTAGACAAGTTGATCATCTTGCAAAGGATTTTGATTTTTCAAAATGAAGGTTTAATTAAAACAGGAAGTGAAGCCATAGGAAAACAACACAAAATGAAATTGCAAAAATTTCCCACCAGAAATGGCAAACTAAAAAGGTGTTTTTCTTGAAAACTAAATTTAGAGTTGCTTTCATCTGTCATTGACCAAGTTTCAGAATGACTTTTTTTTCCCTGAGCTGAATACTGAAGTGATATTTGTGTTGAACCCACAATTATCATTTGAATATTCCTCACCAGTTACCTGAAATTCTTGCTGGGAATTGTCACATACCTGTGAGGAGGGAAAAAAAAAGTCACTTAAGAAGCTTCTGAGAGGAGTTTTGCCTATGCAAAATTTTTGGCTTTCCCAAGTTCAGACAATATGGGAGAATAACCAAGAAGTCCATCAGAGAAAAATGTACTGGTGGCATGTTGTGGTGCACACTGGATTAAAATATAAATTTTGTCTTATCTTCAACAACAGACAAAAGATGGGGAAGAATGTTTCTTAGTATGCTCCTTGTTTCACGAAGCAGGAAGTCAAAACTCATTGATGCTGCTCTGAAGAGTCCTTTCTGATAGGAAAGATCCCAGGGTTTATTCTGGGTCTGTTGATCTTCAGAGTACACTGTGTGCCCTTACAATGACTCCATTAGGGGAATGTTCCTGTAATCCCAGGGAACAGTAGCAACAGCAACGCCCGCCCCAGGCAGTTTTACTGTGTATTGCTATAGTGGCTGTTGACCATAGGAGAGATGTTCTGCGTACAGCTTCATACTTAAATGACAGTCTAAAGCAGACTTTGAAGAAAGAAGGACGTTTCAAGACTCTACGCTTTCTTTACTCCACCTTGATGCTTTTGACCTAAACTAATACTGTGTGGTCAAGTAAAGAAAGATTTAAAATACACTAGTCTGGAATGGGGTGAGTGGTAAGGAGGAATACCTACCAGTTATGAACCAACAAATTCATTCAAGACTGCCTTCCTTTTCAGACCAGTCTGGAATGGTAGCTGAAATAAGTATTTAGGCAAGCTGTTTAAAAAAAAAAAATTAGAACTAAATATGAATAGTTAGGTGTGTTAATGTGGGAGTACTTGTAAGCAGAGGTTGTAGGCACAGCATATGATTAGTGTAATGGTTGATATAAAATAGTGTAATATGATTGCCTGTAGAAACGTGTATTTGAGAAATATGCACAGATTTCAGTAAATAAAAACAAATGTAAGTGATGTCGTAAGAATTTTCTTAAGGCTTGTGTTTAACATCCACAGTCCTTACTGCCAGTCAATATTATCACTTCATGATAGTGTTAGTCAAAGCCTGCCTTAGTTCGCAATTGCAATATATTTTTCTCCTTGACAGAATGGTGCTGCTGGGGAAAACATCATCATCTTGGAAGCAAAAAGGTACTAAATCAGCAAAGCAACAAATAGGCCTTGAACTTTGTAAACAGAAGTATTTTTGCATAAAGGAATTGCTACCAATCCTATCCTTAGCTTACAAATAGTTGATTTGGAAAAAAAAAATAATATGGATTTGAATATACTGTTTGTTGTAGTTTATCAAGCTAGGAATTTCCTAGTCTGCTACATACTTAATATACTTCTTTAATCCAAAAACTTTTGTAAAATAGGACTTTAGAAAGTAAAGGTAGTTCCTTTGGTTCAGGAGAAGTGTGGTTTGCAAAACTGCTCTCTCTGCATCATTAGAACAAACAGTGAGTCCCAAGGAAAAGATCCTGATTTGAAGTGAGTTTATCTAATTACTTGCTGTGGTGTGATAAACTGTATTATCTTCCTAATATGTACTGTAAATACCTTGGGGGATATGTGTTGTATTTGCATATATTACAGTTTTATCTCATTGACACTTGATAAATAATAATAATTTCACGATCTTCAGTGGCAGCAAATAGTTTCATCCTGGGAACCATGGAGTATCCTGTACTCATCAGGGGCAATTACTAGTTGACTCTTAAGCCAACAGTATTGGAGAAACTGCTACTTCCAGTGG
Source organism: Vanellus vanellus (assembly GCF_965231255.1). Taxonomy (NCBI): domain Eukaryota; kingdom Metazoa; phylum Chordata; class Aves; order Charadriiformes; family Charadriidae; genus Vanellus; species Vanellus vanellus. The sequence continues at coordinate 97,902,151 of NC_138906.1, read as the reverse complement.
ATTATTTCAGAATTTAGTATGCAGCGCTGTCAACAGACTTATGCTGTTGTAAAGTGAGGCTGTTGTTTCTCGGGGAAAGTATCTATATTGATTTGCTTCGTCTTAGCAGGAATTTGGAAGACATTGTTGTCTGATGCACAATTCACATCTGAAAGTAAAGGTCACTTGAAAGCTTTGGCATTTAACAGGTAATGCTGGCATGCATTTGAATAATTTTTTATTTCTTGTCTTGATAAAAATATTTTTAAAATCTAAACCGTGGCTTTCAAGTACGTAAAGGAACTGGCAGCTGTTCAATCTACTCTTATACAACTTTTCATATAGACATACATTCCCTTGGCAGCTGAACATTTCTTCCCCAAGTCATACTTTTTTCATAGAAAATGTGACATTGCTTCCAGTTTCATTCTTAAGTCTGTCAAAGAAAGGGTACTTAACTGTCAAAGTTTTCACTGGATTTTCAGGTGTTGCTGTAACTTTTTACTGCTCTGTTTCGTACTGTCTGTCTTGTCTTTGGCCAAAAGAAAGGAAGAGACGGAAACGAGAGAAGACATGAACTGCATGGTAGGTGTTTTTGAAACGGTATAGGAAAGCTTCATTTTGACGGTGCACTATCTGGTTACCTTTGGAGTGCATATCTGCATCCCAAGGACGACAAGTTAGGATTCCAGAGGCTGTAGATGGCCCTGCGAGGAAAACAAGTCAGAGCAAGATTGTACACGTCTAAATGTGATTTAGTTGGATTTATAACAAGGAAATATAAAAAGCAACACTGACTGCATGGTTATGTGTATCCTTGAAGAAGGATCCACTTGAGACAAGGAAGAGTGCTCTTCAACCATTAATTTTCCTAACGCTAGCCTACGCTTGGGCCTAGCGGTGGGGGAGAGGTTCCTGTGCAGGCAGGTGGTGTGCTGCTGCTCTGCTTTAGAGGCACGCTACAGATTCCTGCTTTTGTCTCTAACAATGAATTTAAGCAGTAGAGAAGGGCTGTAGCTGCAGAGACCCTAACCTGTTTGATGACTGGGTTTTAGGTGGAGGCCAGGGACAGAGAGATTTGCCTTTTTCCTCACTCTCTGACACCGATTAACATGGAGTTGGCCGATAGTCACACTGTCAAGGCCAAGCGTTCAAGCATGGGTCTGAGTTACAACATTTCTGCATGTCTCCGTGAGTGCTCTTAGCCCAGGGCAAATGCAAAGGAAATTGATTTAATAAAGGGTGTTTCAGCAGAATTGCTCTTTTGGTTTAATCCCAGCCGGCAGCTGGGAACACACAGCCGCTGGCTCAATTCTCCCCTTTCGCCCCAGAAGGATAAAGAGAAGACGGAGGAAAGGAGAGTAAAGGGAAAAAAAAACCCACATGGGTTGAGATAAAGACAGTTTAATAGAACAATAATGGAAAAGGAAAATAACAATAATTATGATAGTAAAAGAATATACAAGATGAAGCAATACAACACAGGTCACTCTCGCCACCCAGTGAATTGGTTGCCCAGCCCACCCAAAGCAGTGATCGGGGGCTCCTGCCCCCTGGCCAACCCCCATTTTTATACTGAGTATGACGACTGTGGTAAGGAATATTCCTTTGGCCAGCTTGTCCTGTCTATGCTCCCTCTCAGCTTCTGTGGGAAGCTGGAAAAAGTCCTTGTCAAATGTAAACACCACCTGGAAACGACTAAAACAATGTGCATTATTGACATTCCTTTCATAGCGAATCTGAAACACAGCAGCCACTAGAAGGAAAATTACCTCTATCCCAGCTGAAACCAGGACAGTTGCCTTAACCTTGCATTTTCCCTGGTGTTAGAGCATGCCCATCGGCTATCTTCAGTGCTCCTAGGACCCGAGGTATCTTGGTTGTATGTCCGAGCCCTAAGGTGTCATCTCTGGAAAAAATAGGAGGAAAATATATTTTGCACGCGTAGCAAAGCATGGAAATAAATAGTTTATGCTGTAACTTTACATTATAATTTCTATTTTAACAGGAACAAAGGGAAAAAATTAAGAAACCACTGGATTTACTTCATAATAGTTAGATTTTAAAAGTGTAAAATTTTAAAAATTCTGGCATTTCTAAAAGCTGTTTGCAACATTCCCCATGAAGACTAAAAGCTGTTATTTAGAAAACGTGCGGTATGCCCTGTGAGAGTTGACTTGGAGCTGGTAATAGCTATCCTTTGTGTATGATAATTTTGAAGTCTCAGTAATGCTTTCAGAAAAGATAGAATTCAGTGTGTACTTCAGCAAAGGGCTGTTCTGAGGTGCAGGAAAAAGGGGATCCCAATTGAATTACATGTTAGTTTGTCTTGGTGTCCTCTTGCCTTGTTACGCTAATGTAAGAGATCTAAGGACAACAGGGATCAGAGGATTTTTTCGCATTCCTTGTAGTGAAATAAATAAGAAAATATTTTTTTTAAATATCAAGTATGTTTATCCAAAAAAATAATTAAAGTATTTTTTCTTGCATTGGATGAGCAAACAGCTGGAGGGTAGTGTCCAAGGAATATCATAGCTATTGTGTATTTGCGCCTGCATTGCAGAGAGAGTAAGGAATTTCTTCAGCTTTTGCAGAAAAATCTGAAGTGATAATTACATCCGTGTGTTTATCAAACATCTGCAAATTTTTCCATTTTGGTGAATGCAGCTAGTGCATACAACTGGTTATTTGTAATCATCCCTCTGAATCAGTGTAATGAAGAGCTTAGATTTTTCGAGTATAAGAGTGCAATTTGCTGTTGTGGAACTAACCGAGTTACATGCCGCCTGATGAATGTCAACCAAAAGGTACTGCAGTCTTGCTGTTTGTCTGTGGGGGAGAATCATCCCACAATTACTCCTGGATTTTTTCTCCTTTCTTGGGAGCTTCACTTTTGATATAAGAAACTGTGGTTTTGCAATGGGTATATCTTTGTTATTTGTCTTAACCTCTTTGCTGGATAGTCTGACTCTTCGTTTAGAACAGGTTTGGAAGTGAAGAAGTAGATCAATGCATTTGAAGAAGAATGATTTGTTCCTAATTTTAAGTTCTTGAAGTTTCATCTAGGTAATGAAATTTGTGTTGATATTTTCTATGTAGAGATTTTAGCTTTGAGAATTTTATGAAGAAGTTAGAAATATCCTTTCACTAGAGATTATATAATGGAAGTAGTAAAAAAGGAAAAATGGTAAAAATCCTCCTAATTAATACTTCTTGTGTTTTTTTTCCCCACTCTGCTGTAAATTTCAAAAACACTTATTACCTATATACCTTTCAAATATCTTTCATCTTCCCTCAGCTGATTTGATTTCTATTAGTATAAGCTGTTGGTCCAAAGCTGCCTGTCATCTAGCTGTGATCTGAGTGATCCTTTCACGGTAATTTACCAGTATTGTGTCATAACAGAACTTTAAGCTTCCTTTCCTTCTAAAATGAGGGTCAGCAGCTTTCAGTTTTAAGGAGAGGGAGGAATCCAAGATGCAATCAATAAATTAAGGGAGTTTTCGGTCAGTGATGACAATAGTAATTACTCCATAATGCGAAGAGATTCATTGCTGGTTAGCTGCTCTGTAAGCACCATCTGAAGCATGTTCCAGTCAAAGGCTTGTGGAACACAGGAGGTGAAACTGGTAGGGATTTCTTAAAATGAACCTTGCTTATGAGGGAAATAAAGCTAGCAAGCTATGGTTCTCAGTCCATGAAGTGCAGTAAATCATCAGGCACACAAATGGACTTCTCTCGGCTTCCCCCTTGCTCTGTCTGAAAAACTGCAAAAGCAGTATTGTAGGGGAAGAAAAAGTATCCCAAAACATTTCATGATACACTTTTATGAATGGTTTGAATGGATTTTTTATGAGGTGCTGTGAAAGACAACCAAATCACTGTTCAGTACATCTTTTACAAATAGTTAAACTTGTTTTAGAGATTGTTTTTTACACAAATGCAAAATATAGTTCAGGCTATTATGTAAATACACGAGATTTATTTTCTTATTTAAAGAAATTATTTCCCTTAGTGTATATTGTATACCTCAAACCAGGACAGTGTAAAATGTGTTGGTGCATTTTGCCTAATTATGTACCATGCAATTACTATTTCATATTTGATTTTTAAATGTTCAGTAAAATTTAAATAAGGAAATATGCAAGAAGAATTTGAAAGATTTAAGTAATGTAAGTGATAATGTAAAAAAAATCCAAAACACCCAAACAAACAAAAAGCCACCAAAACCCCCACCATAAAACACAAGGATGTGAAATTCTGCAACTTTTAGCAGAGTTAGAAACTGTTGTGGCAGCATCAGTGATATACAGTGAACACATTCCACAGCTGGAATATTTCATATGGAATGGATTATCAGACTCCTTAATTTTAAAACTCCAGTTTATTCTACATGACTACTTGTCAGACAGGAATTTGTACAAAGACTGAAGTAAATAATTCATCTACCATTTAAGAACAACTTAGCGAGTTTTAAAAGATTAAAACCACATAGCAGTCCATCAATTTAAATATGTTCAGCTCGATAAACAAGAACTTTCGTTTCCCAGAATAGATAGGTGAATTGAGGTTAATTGCATTTATACTCTCTTTAAGCTTTGATTTTTCTATACGTTGTGAAGGAGGAGGTATATACAAGTGTGGAAATAAGATTTGGTTTTGATAAGATTTTCTTTGGAATCAATTAAAGCTGGTATGACAGGTTTAAGAAATGTAGAGCGAAACACTGCAAGCCTCTCTACACTTCTGGGAGTCCGTAAGTGTAAGTTAAGTCTTTCATGCATATTTTGACACTCTGGGCCTAACTGATTGTCACGAGGAATAGGCTTTGCTCTTTTTTTCATACTTGCCACTTTTTTCCCTTCAGATTTATGTAAATAACAGCTGAGATGGGGTCTCTCCCTACTGAAGTGAGCCTTAAGAACCAAAATTTTAAGGAGTCTTCAGAAGAACCTAACTCCAGCCAACCATCTCTTTGTACGTTCTTGAATTGGGCTGGGTTGGGCCTTGGTTTGGTCATGAGCCGCTTTCTGCAGAAACATCTTTGCCTGGGATACGTGATGCGGAAGGCTGCGAGCTCAACGCAACACGGTGGCCCTTTTGTAACCAGCGGGCTGCCCTGGCATCCAGCCTGCTTCTTTGCCTTGGACTGCAGGAGAAAGGGTGCGGTAGAGTCCCAAGAAATGGAAAAACTCTTAATGTGTACTTCTAGTTTTAGTAGTAAGTATGTACTCAAATGTACAGCTTAATACAGTTTTTGTAGCGATAGAGTGGCCTCGGTGTGCGCTCGCCTGTACAGAGCTAGTCTTTGATGCCTTGTGCACATCCATTTGTTTTGTTAAAACCTTTTACACAGCTGTAGGTCTCAGTTCTGTGAAATGCTGAGCACCTGCGGCTGTGGGAGTTCAGCAGCGGCCAGGAGCGTTTGGCATTCGGGAGGTCAAAGTAAGTGTACATTTTCATAAATCTCTCAGGTATTTCTTCATTTGAAATGTGGAAAAATGTGATGTTTCCATTATGTAAACTGTTTGTGACTTTATTCTGAACGCTTCATGATGATCCAGGAGGCAGTGTAGATGATTTGTTCATGCCAATCTCTCAAAAGTAAGTCGGAGTCTCAGGATGATGGTATAGGATGGGTGGAAGAAGCCTAAAGCTTTCAGGCAAAAACTCTAATTACTATAAAGCAATTCTCTGCCACAAACAGTGACAATACAGTGATGCCTTCTAGAAGCTGGTACAGAATATTCTGATGGAAAATAAATTCACTAGCCAGGGCACAGGGACTCTTGCAAATGAATCACTGAGAGCATGTGTGTTTAACAGAGTAGCTACCCAAGCAAACATCAAGGCCTTTAAAATTCTTAAATCCACTTCAGTGGATGTTGATTTGGGTAATAAGAAATATTTCCTTAGGGAAACTCTCGATAAAAGAGCTTAAGGCAAGAGGAAGTGATTTTGCAGTGCCGTGAATGCGAAGAAAGAGAATACTTAACCAAACAGCAACCTCTGCCATCAGTTGTGTTTCTGATTTTCCATGCTGCAGCATCTGAAGTGTTTGCGTACTCCCCCTGGGGTCGGCAAGCACTGCTGTCGTCGGGGTGGTTCTGCCCTCGACAGGAGGAAGGCTGCTGCTGTTCACATGCAGTTGCAAATTCAGCTTCATGCTCTCAGCTGGGAGAAATGGGCAGAGCGTGCCAGCCCGTGTTACAAGCGCAAAGGCCGTAACATCTGTTTTTCAGAAAGGCTCTGCCTCCGCGAGCAGGGGCTGTGAGGGCACGGAGTCAGAGCGCAGCTCTGCAAGAGAGTGATGTGCCTAAGGGCAGGAGCTGTGTGCCAGCTTCTTCCAGCACCCTCAGACCTTCAAGTGTGAAGACCCCATCTGCCACTGCTCTGGAGACGTGTGGCAAAAAATAGGAATCACTATGGACAGACCTTGCCTCGAGTTTAGGCGACCCTTTTCAGCAGCCACGTCAGCCATCGGGTTAGGTTCTTTGCACGCTGCATTTATGCTGGGATGCTGGGGTGACAGGCCTGTTTGAAACACGTGCTGAGGAGAGAGATATTAGCAAGTGGAAGGGAAGACAGGTGATGAGTGACAGGTTTTCTTACGAAGAAGAGCGACTTCTCAGTTTATCATGCATGAGTATTTGAACTTGTGTGTTAATTTGGTCTTCAGATACTTAAATTAGAGCTAAATAAAAATACAGCCTTTTCTGTCACCTCTCACCTTCTGTCGCAGTCTAGATCTGCTCGACATTTTTCAGATGCAAGATGAGCACTGCCACTGAGGCCTCTTCAGTCTGTTTTGTGCATTTGTAACAAGGTAATGATGTATCTGAGGAGGGAGAGGACAGTGCCACTGAAAGCAGAGACAGAGGTAAACTCAGGAGGAAGCATTTCCTTAGTTCACCTCCTTTCAGTGATGTTCATCGGCTGTTACTCAGTGGCCTGAACACGGGCTTTTTTGATTGAATTTTTTTTCTTCTCCCCATTCCGAACCTCTTGGTCTGCCAGGTGTTGTGGTGGCCCCTATCCAGATCAAGATGACCTAAAAGAGTCTGAGTGTGTGGGATCGGAGGGAAGGTGAACTGAAGCTTGGTGGGCGCACTGCCCAAGGACACAGCAGGGGGAGAGACCTCATGGAGTTGTGACTGGAAGGGGTGAGTAAAATGTGACTGCTTCCTGGAAGATGAGTTTTGGTACTTTTCTAGCGTAACTGGAGAGCATTGTATGAGTGGTTAAGGCTGGGAATGTTGCAAAAGCACTTTGATAAGGGAGTTCAAGGGATGAAGTGATGTGGCAGCAGTGGCGGGGGAGATAATCACTGTGTGTGATTATTTTCAGCATGTCAGCCAGATAGAAGTGAAACAGGTGTGGAGATTGGAAAGGAGGAGGCAGATACAGAGCAAGAGACAAATAAAGGATTTAGGGGTGGAAAAATGAAAAAGGGATGGATTTTGTGATGTCAGACAATTTTTTAGTTATCCTTAGAGTTGAAGAACTGAGGCAAAGTTTGTGCGATGTTTATATCCTTCAGAATAAAATGTTTATTTTTTTTAAGATATATGTGACATACAGATGTTTTTTGAGTAAAGTGGCATCCAGGTTGTGTGTACAGCAAGTTTCAGTGTGGTGAATCTCTAAACCTCCGGGTTCCTGAATTTTTCAGGGGGATGGAGGAGGAAAGGGGAAGATTGTCCCTATGTTTAGAGTCAGTTAAGTACTTTGATATGTTTTAAAGAGGGAGAGAAAGAAGAAATGTCAACAAAGTGTAAGTGTTAAACATGAATAATTTACAGGATGTGTCTAGGGTAGTTGTATATGCCAGTCTTATTAGGGGACCAGCTGCCTCATATCTCTGGCAACAGGATAAACTGACCATTGCCTAGAAAGCACCTTGCAGAAACCTGCCTTTTGCAATTCTCTGTTTAATAGAGTAGGGGAAATTTTTTTCTCTGTTAAAGGCTAGAGGAGTTAGGAACATCAGGAATGCTTGTCTCTGTTGAGTTTTCTAGAACCAATATTGAGCCCCAAGCAGAAATTTCCTAAATTGTGATATCTCTTTGTGTTGTAGTACCAAATACAATATTTAAATGCATTTCAATAAGTACAGAGGGCCGGATCCAGCGATGTTGCTGCTGGGAACAGGAAGGGAGGGAAGGTGTTGTGGATCCATATAGCAACTACTGTATCCTATGACTCAGAACATATGAGGTGCTGATGGGAAAGGGAGAAGGAGAGGATGTCTGAATGTGGGTTAGTCCTTGCCTGCAGGATTGTATCCACAACAGAGTGATCAGTGCTTTTCTTCCACTGTTGGACAAGAGGAAGTCTTGCGTGCCTCGGGAATGCTATGAGATGACATTTGATACACCTATTCAAAGGCAACAGCAGCTTGGAATGGACAAGGCCTTTGAGGGTTTGTGGAACTGCTTTTTGGGGTCACAGAAGCAGATTGAGTTTGTGACCTTATAATAGAAAGAATCTGGTATGTACAAAATCTCTGTAATAGAGTTGACAGAAATAGAGATAGTCATGGAAGTAGAATGTAACAGACCCAAGGTAAAAAAAAAAAAAAGTCAATAAGGAAAGATCCAGCCACAGCAATTGCATTTCTTCCGTTCCTAAGGCAGGCGTTATTACCCATTCTTGTGATTGTTATGTCACAGTGGTTGTCGGGTTTTTTGTTGGTTTTTTTGTTTGCTTGTTTGTTTGTTTGGTTTGGTTTTTAAAACATCAGCAGCTGAAAACAGAAAAATAAGGTTTGAAAGTATGCTTGAAAGTGACCTAGGGAACCCAGATAATGGCAGTTGTTAACTGAATCCAGCTTTATGGGGTAAGTAACGTAAAACCATTCTACATTATCTTAGCGATGTTCTAAAGCACTTGAAGTTGGCAGCGTGGCATACATCTTTGTGTCAGCTGTGTTGGTTCACTGAGATTCCTCCAACTTGAATTTCATTTCCATTTCTGCCATTGCTTTGCTAGGTGATGCTGGTGAAACAATTTCGCGTGCAGGGTTTGGGGTTGTTAGTTGGTTTTTTTTTTTTCATATGCAAAATGGGAATAATGATACTTATCTTGCTCTGGAGTGCTTAATGGCCTACTAATGAAAAGGAATGTAGGTGTGAGTGGGAAAATAGACTGAGTATTGGTTGTAATTTTTCCACAAGTGTAGAAGTAGCCTGACTTGTATCCCTATTGGTATCGAAAACTCCCTCTGCTTTTGGTAGAACATTGTGTAAATGCCCTGTACATGTGTAACGGTGTCTAAAGGGATCTGGGCAATTTTGGCACCGCTGTTAGGTGATGGGCTTCCTCTCTGTATCTTTGTAAATATGCCATGCAATCTACCTTTGCCTTCATGTTGGATCTATATCCAGGGTGAATATGCATAATGTAGTGGCTGCTTCCAGTTGACTATAAAGACCATCTTCAAGCACAGTTCTCTGTGTCTTCCTTTCCCAGGCAAACAGTGATCATAAAGAGAAATTACAAGCAACATTACAATTAAAATACAGGAATTCTGATGAGGTGTCTTTAAATTAATCAGCATATTTCAATTGGTATATGGCTCGTGCTTTTCTATGGATCAGTTAGGCTTTCTTGCAACAGCAGCATTGCTTCTCTTTGCTTACAAGTTCACAAGATCTGCCTGTTGCTTGAGACCTTTTTGAGTCTTTGGGCCCTTTATCTTTCATCTTGGGTTGTCACCTGATTCCGCAGACATGCCCCTTTTTGATGACAACTTTACAGGGTACTCTGGTTGTTTGGCTTGTTCTTATGACCTCTGTTTCCTCTGCAGTTGTGCTCAGTATTACTTACTTGGTGGCAGCTCATGGTGTAATAAGTAATTTGGCAAAAAATTTTGCTTCAGCTAAAATGAATGTGTGCTTGCTATGGCTTCAGCTAAGATGGGTGTGTGCTCGCTATGCGTTTGGGAAAAGGATAGTGTTAAATAGGAAGTACCTGGAAGTACCAAAACTTAGGAAGTACCTGGAAGTTTTGGAAGTACCAAAACTTGCAGAACAAAGGGTGCTGTAGTTAGCTAAGATAACCACAGGAGTGTAAAGAACGAAGAAGCCACAAGAAGGACATGGTGATAAAGACTTAGAGCATCCCTCCAATGACTACCAGGAAGACCCCTGAGGAAGCATAGCGCCTGCGCCGCTAGAAGGGAGGGGGTGTGCTCGGGGGTGGGTTGCATTCCAAGAACTTATTAATTATGTAAATTGGGGGGGGGTGTTGCATTGCAAGAACTCATTGATTATGTAATTGAGGGTGGGTTGTGTTCCGAAAACTCATTGATTATGCACATTATGTTCCAAGAAGAAACATGAATAAGTATAAGGAATACAAAATAAAAACAAGCGTTTGTAAAGGAAAAATGAGCCACAGGAGGAGAAATCCCCTGTGTAACTCCCAGCGCTGTAATAAATATTCTTTGCTCCACTGAATTTGCCCCGGACTAAAATTCAATGCAGTGAGCGTGTTTCTCACAATGGGACTCCAAGTTATAGTTATTTGCTGTTATCTTGCTTGTCTCTTTTGTCTTGAATGTTTGTAGAGCCCTAACATGGTTCTCACAACACAGACATTCTTTCCTGTTGAACAAAACGCCTGTGGTTCCCAATGCGAGCATCATTCCTGCTGTTCAGACATGTACTGTACTCAGTCAGAGGCTTCATTTTCTGCTGACAGACTTCCTAAGACTTCTTTCCTTTATTTGTTTATTCATTGCCCTTCCGCTGTGTGTGCCATCTAGGTATGAATGTGTTCTAATCCGGTAAGTCTAGAAGTGTTAAAAACTGTACGTGTTCACCTTTGCCATTTACTCACATGTTTGATCTCCCTCTTCTAGTGAGGGTTGGCTCACTATTACAAACCCTATGAACATGTTTTGTGACATTCTTCTCATTGCTCATGTCACTGTTTCTGATACTGCATTGATTGTGCACTTATCCAACTTAAGCGTCCCAATTGCTTTGTGTTCATCTGCTGCTGCAAAGTTGTCCACAGTTCTCACTGGAAAGTTCTTATTGACCTACCACTGCTATCACAGTCATGTCTTGAAGATTGTTGGAAAATTCCAAGTGCATTAACATGAGTGAGAAGAGTGCTTGTTCTTTGCTAGTGCTCTAATTACTATAAATGTATTAAAAAAGCAGTTTTTCTGCCACTTTGCTGCCCAGTTCTGTAATACAATGCTTTTTTCTAAAGTTTATTACAGTGTTTAACAGCTAGAAAACATTGAAGTCATACAAAAACTTAATTTGATGTTCTTTGTGATTCACTAATAAGCATATAAACTACCTCTTGTCTCTGCAACTGTCCTGGTGTGCCTTGCTGTTGACTTTCCTCAAGTTGAAGAAGTTGGCTGTTTATCTGTTTGATTTCTGTTACTCTCCTGCTTTTGTCCCATACTGTAAGCAAATGAGAAGAGGCTCAACTGACTGACTTTTCCAAGTAAAGCTTCTGTGACGATCATCATTAAAAGCTTTCAGAAACTCCAAATAAATTCTTCTCCATGTCACCTTCAGAAACTTCATTCTTGTATATTTTGTTACATGGTGGATAACTCAGAAGCTGTTTATTCATTTCTTTACACTTTATTTGGATTAGGGAAGCAGTTTATTTTTTCAAAATTTTGGCATGATCAGGGAATATTTTGTTTCAAATTTCTCTGAGAAGTTCAACTTAAATGGTCTGGTTTTTTTCCTTTTAAAAAAAGAAAAAATCTTGCTTACCAAGAAAGTTGCTTACACACATTTATGTAAGGCTTAATTGCCATAAAAATAATGCTCTGTGACACTACTGGCTTCCTCCCAAGGTCAGAATGAGGGACATAGATTATTATTTTATATATATTTAAAGAGGCGTGCAAACGTATTTATTTCTGAGACTTGGCAAATTTGACAAGTGAGGCATCAATTTTTGGAAACGCTCTCTGTAGATATTTTTGTGCTATTTCTAAAGGCATTTGTGACACACTTCTGGAGAAGACTGACAGGTTGATAAGATAACTGTGGCTGTTAAAAGGTGCGTGCATGAGGGTTGTATCTAGTTGTGATACAGGAATACAGGAAATACCTGTATTGCATGACAATCTTATTCTGTAATATGCTTTGGGTTTGCAGTCTTATTTTCCTGCTATCATGATACAATCACGATGGCAAAGAGATGTTTCAAGGCTAATTACATTAAATTGATTTGGTCAGAATGTTTCAAGTCTCACTTCTCCTTGTCCTTGATGGAAAGAAGATACTAAGTTTAAATCAATATTGTTTACTCTCTCCATTATCGTGTGTAAATTTGAGTTAAGCCTGAGCTTTTGCAGTTTAACTACAACAACCCTTAGCGAACCACTCACCAATCATCCATTGAGGTACGCTAATTTTTCTCATGTACTTTGTTTTAGTTGAAGGGAAGTGAGAGAATGAACTTGATGTCACTTCTAAATCATGTCTACCTGAGAGCAGTTATGACTGTACTGGAAGTGTTGAGACATGTTTAAGCAATTTGTACCTGTAAGTAGAAATGTAACTTTTCTGTTTTCACAGCCACCTTGCAGCTTAAATGATAGATTTAAAAACTAAATACAAAAACCCAACCATATAATTCTGGAGGCCTTGGAGTGTTTCAGGCTGAATAAAGATCACTGGTGGGATGGCAGATAGTCTAACTTATGGCTAGGGACAATAGAAATAAATTAGGTTAAATCATGACAGTTCTTACAAATTTTCTTTACAATCTACAGTTTCTTTTTTATTACTGTTATTATTTTTAATTGCATCTAACTTTCTGGAGAGAAGGATGAATATATTTACAATGCTGTGACCTGTCTTTGGTTGATCTTATGGAAGAAACAAAACCTGAAGTGGGTCAGGCTTTTTCGGGGGCCAAACTATATTGTTTAAAAAGCTACCTGCAGTGATTTTACAGAGAAGGTGAACCTGCTACCCCTGCATCTATCTTTACTAGGCAGTGTGTTTTCTGACTGTTTTTTTCCTCTTATGGCCTGTCCTTTTTGGTTCTGGCTGATCAGATCTCATCAGAACCTCTCTGAAGCTTCTGGGGGAGACCTCCATAACTCTTGGGCACCTCTTTATTTAACTACAAGCCCCAGAATAATACTCCCGGAGTAATTTGGTTGCCAGGTACTGCGCAACTCTGTGTGTGAAAAGGTATAAAAATCAGAAGATAATACCCGTCTTGCACCAACGATAATTCTCTCACACACTACCACCCATTCTTTTTTATTTAACAGTGTGGATGTAATACTGGTAAAAGAAGTCCTCTTGATAGTACTGTGAAGAACAGTAACCAGAAAAAGTGATTGTCATACATAAATGTGCAAGCATGCCTTTTGGGAGGGGGAAGTTTAAGGAATTTTCTTAGGAGCGATAATTAGTTTAATCTCCATGGTCCATGTAGGTCTGGTCTCATCTGCTTTGTCTGCTAATTACTGGAATGTGCAATGATGAGCTAGTTTTGAGACAGAGAAAAGATATTGCATTCACGTGCCACCACCTGGCCTAGCTGGAAATAGAATTTAATCCTGACCAACAGGTAAAGCACAGACAATTGGCTCTGAGGTGATTAGCTGTGCCCTTGAGACAAAACCAGTAACTTTTTGAAGAACATTGAAATGGTGTAGTTGAAGACTCTGAATGCAAGATGCTATGTGTGTAGTCTTTATTCAAACATGGATCAATTTGCATAGTCACAACCCTTAGTTTTAGGAGAACATACTGAGTTTTCCACATAGCTGTCCTAGGCTTCTGTCACTTGAGCTAACATAACTATGGCAACAGATGAGGGTTTCTCTCACATGTGTGGGGTGCCTGTGGAGGATGTATCTTTAAACTTTGGCTCTAAGTTTCGGGATTCTGGTAGCCAGCATGTTTTTGAACACTGTATGATAAACAGTAGCTTCGCTTTCTGAGAAGGTGTAGCATGGTGGCTGAAGAAATGCTTACACACAGACATGTGGTGTATGCAGGTCTGGAGGCTTGGCCTGTTTGTTCGGAAAGTAATATAGCAAAAGTAATAAGATTTGAGTCTCATTTCTGTTTCTAGTATGCCTGGAGTACCCTGGGCAACATCTCACTTGTCTGAGTGGGAAAATCAGTCAGACACCATTGCAGAGGGAGATACAAGCCCTCGTTTGTGTAAGTGCCACGCAGAGGCCTTTATATGGGTCTGTTGTGTACATTGGGTAAGAAACACGGGTTCCTCCCTAGGCTGAAGGCAGTTATTTGGGGAGATAATTTCAAACATTTCTGAAAAATATTCTCTTCCATCAAGCATTATGACTACTGAACCCTGTAAACAAGTACCAATGAGGCCAGAACAGCCAGGGTGAGGTCTTAAATGGGGATCTTTCAACTGAAAGTGAGGCACTCCATCACATCATTATTGTCATGACATTATCTTTTTAACTGGTCATCTTTTTTTCTCAGAGGCTGAGTAACATGTTGCAGTGATACATTTTTATTTGGGCTTTATTTTATTCTCTGAACCCCTGTAAGAAAATATTTCTTACATATTATTTGGCAGAAGGTTGAATTCCAGCTTGTCCTGCCTTCCAGAGACATATATCATTGTGCTGGACTGCTGGCCACACCGCTGGGCTGCAAGTAGTGAGTTCCCAAGATTCTTTGCTATGACTCTGTGACTTCTAAAAGGAAGAGGATGTTAATCATTTTCTAAATGTCTTTCTCTCCACCACTTAGATGCACTTCCACAAAAAAACTCCTACAGCCCATTTCATCATAGGATCATAAAATACCAGGTTGCAAGGGACCTCAAGGATCATCTGGTCCAACCTTTCATGGCAAAATTACCCTGTACATGATGGCCCAATACCCTGTCCAGCTGAATCTTAAAAGTGCCCAATGTTGGGGAATCCACCAATTCCCTGGAGATACTGTTCCAGTGGCTGATTGTTCTCATTCTGAAAATTTTTCCTTTTGTGTCCAATCAGAACCTCCCCAGGAGTAACTTGCACCTATTACCCTCGTCTTTTCCATGTGACTCCTTGTAAAAAGGGAGTCTCTGTTTTCTCTGTAGCGACCTTTTAAATACTGGAACATGGTGATAAGGTCTGCCCTAAGCCTTCTTTTCTCAAGGCTGAACAAACCCAGTTCTCTCAGCCTTTCCTCAGAAGGCAGGCTTCCCAGTTCTTTGATCATCTTAGTGGCCTCTGCATCCTCTCTGGCTTGTCCACATCTTTTTTGTATAGTGGGGACCAATACTGAGCACAGTATTCCAGGTGTGGCCTGACAAGTGCTAAGTAGGGTGGGATAATGGCTTCTTTATCTCTGCTGCTGATGTCCTTGTTGATGCAGCCCAGCATCCTATTGGCTTTCTTGCTGCAGAAGCAGACTGTTCGCTCATATTGAGCTTGTTGTCCACCAGGACCCCCAGGTTCCTTTCCACAGAGCTGCTCCCCAGCCAGGTAGATGCCAGCTTGTGCTGTGCTCCTGGATCATATTTTCCCAGGCGCAAGACCTTACACTTGTCCTTGTTGAACTTCTGTCATGGTTTAGGCCTAATCAGCTACTGGGGATGTAGGTAACTACATAAAGTTCTTGTTAGCCCACTCTTCCATCCTATCCAGGTCTTCCTGCAGGGTGGATCTCCCTTCCAAAGTGTCCACTTCCCCACTCAGTTTGGTATCATCAGCAAACTTCATCAGGGTATACTTGATTCCATCATGCAGATCCCTTATGAAGATAGTAAACAGTGTTGGGCCCAACATCAATCCCTGGTGGACCCCACTTGTGACAGGTTGCAAGTTTGAAAAAGAGCTATTTACCACCACCCTCTGAGTGCGGCCTGTCAGCCAGTTCCCCACCCACGACACAGACCACTTGTCTAGCCTGTAATGCATCGGTTTTGCTAGGAGGAGGCTGTGGGGAACCTTGTCAAAAGCCTTGGAGAAATCCAGATAGACAATATTCACCACTCACCCCACATCAGCTGAGCAGGTTAATTTGTCGTAGAAGGTGACAGCTTTGTCAAGCACAATTTGCCCTTGGTGAATCCGTGCAGGCTTTTCTCAATTACGTGCTTCATTTGACTTGTGATGGCCCCCAGGAGGATTCGTTCCATAATTTCCCAGGGACTGAAGTAAGACTGATGGGCCTATAATTTCCTGGATCCTTCTTTAAGCCCTTCTTGTAGATGGGGGTGACATCAGCCTTCTTCCAGTCTTCTGGGATGTCCCCCAATCTCCATGAGTTCTCAAAGATTTAGGAGAGTGGCCTCACAATGACATCAGCCAGCTTTCTTAGCACCCTCAGGTGGATAGCATCAGGGCCCATTGATTTGTAGGAGTCAAGTTCCTCTAATAGTTTGCATAGCAGCTCTTCCTTCACTGATGGTGTGTCTGTGTTTGCATCAACCTGGATTGTTGTTCCCAAGGTCTGGGGCCCAACAGTGCTGGTAAAGAAAGAGGTGAAGTGTTGAGAACCTCTGCCATTTCAGCATTATTGGTGACTAATTCACCTCTACTGTTTAACAGCAGCCAATATTTTCCTTCTGTTTCTGCTTGTTGTTTACATACCTGAAGAACCCTTTCTTGTAGTTTTTGTCATCTCTGGCCGATTTCAATTTGAGCTGAACTTTTGCTTTTCTAACTGCATTTCTGCACGCCCTGGCAATGCCCTTGTGTTTCTCAATGGGTATTTGTCTGCTTTTCCATCTCTGGTACATTTCTCTTTTGTTTTTGAGCAGCCTCTGAAGCTCGCAGTTAAGCCAAGGGGGTGTCTTGCTCTGCCTACTTCCCTTACCTTCAAAGGGGATGAACTGTTTTTGTGCTTCCAGGAGAGCATTCCTGAAAAACTCCCAGTGCTTGCAAACTCCTTTATCCTCCATGAAAGCTTCCCACGGATTCCCTCCCAGCTGATCTCTGAGCAAGCTGAAGTTTGCTCTTCTGAAATCTAAAACCTTTGTCTTACTACTAACCTTCAGCGTGCTTAGCAGGATCCAAAATGCCACAATATGGTGATCATTGCAGCCAAGGTTGTCACTAACCGAGATATTACAAGGCAGGTTTTCTTGGTGTGTGAGTAGCAAGTCCAGCAGTGCCTCATTCCTGGTTGGCACATCTAATGCCTGTATGAGGAATCAGTCCTCTACGCATTCCAGGACCTTGATGGATGACATGAGCTGCTATATTGTTCTTCCAACAAATGTCTGGGTAGTTGAGCCATAAGAACCAAGTTCCATTGACCCAAAGCTTGCTTAAGTGATCCAAATATTGCTTCATTTTCCTTACCGTCTTGGTTTGGATGTCAGTAGCAGATGCCTACTGTAAGAACCCCCGTGGAGATCACCTCTCTGACCTTGACTAAGAGGCATTTGTTAGGGCTTCCACAATCGCCATAGTTGACTTCTATACATTCTAGGTTCTCCTTAACATAGAGCGTGAGTCCTCCTCTTCTTCTTCCCTGCCTGACTTTACAAAACAGCCCGTAGCCATCCATCACGATCCTTCAGTCGTGTGAGTTCTCCCACTATGTTTCAGTTACTCCTATGATATCATAACTTTCTGCCTGGGCACAGAGCTCCAGTTCCTCCTGTTTGTTCCACAGGTTGCTTGCATTGGTATACATATATTTGAGGTGGTTAATCTCCTGGTTCACATCTTGGGAGGCAGCTAAAGAACATTTGTCACTGTTCTGGTTGGCCTGGCTTATTCCCCAGGTCGTTGCAATGGTGTGAGCATTGCCACTTTGGACCCCACCCCCTGAGTCCTTCAGTTTTCATAGCCTTTTCTAAATTACAGGATTTAACCACGTTCTCTGTGTGCCAGAGAAGTGCAAGGGGTTGGGGAGGAAAGGGTAGAGTAGACATCTAGGGAAGCAAAGATCCATTCTAGATTTTGCACAGCAATTACCATAGCTATGAGTATAGAATCCAACTGAGTGGGCTGAAAGAAAATTGAATGTCAGCTCTCTGTGGAGTTGGATGGTTGTTAAGCTGTCGGAGCAATTTCTGGACTACAGCCACAAATACCAACACAGGCTGTGAATCCCCGTAGCAAAAAGGTAGTGAGAGTATTATGTACATTCTTGTTTTGTTGGTTATGGAATGAAAACTTAACCAAACAAAACCCCTGGTATTAGGGCTGCTCAGCTTGAGGAATTAATACATTATAACCAGCATGCACATACTTAGATGCCAACTAATTTCTCTGTTCAGTGTGAGCATTTCTGTCAGAAAACTGGAGACCAACAGTGCTGTGGGTGGATGTACTGGCTATTCCTGCACCAGGGCACTTGCAGTATAATTTTCTGCTGAAGGGAAGACATGAAAAACCAAAAGTAATTGCCTGAGGAGTCTGAAGTGCCACATTTGTGACCCTCTGTAACTCTCTCTGTGCAGGAACTGGGTGGTGTCCCTCAGCTGTGAGAGCTTCCTCTAGTAGCTCTCCAGTCTCCTGTGGGTCCACCCGATCCGAACAGAAACAGTACGTGAATGTAACCAGGCCTTGGATGGTCACATACAGGCAGTAAACAGGATTGCATACAAGTGCAATTTCCTTATTACCTTAATCTCAAGTTGTGTCTAATGACAATCTGTGAGGTGTTTTGTGACTACCTCACTTTTATTTTTAATGGATGACTAGTTAGCCTGGAGTTTTCCCATTCACAATTTCCTCCTTCCTACTTGGTATTTTTCTGATATTTGAATTTTAAGTTCTGGTTGTTGTTTTGTTTTTTTTTTGTTTTTTTTTTTTTTTATTATGAAAGCTTCCTCTGTACCATGTGTAAATCCAGATAAAGGAGAGATTTGAATGATTGCCATTTAAATATGCTTGAGAATGGTCTTCTCCCATTGTATTTTGAAGTTGGCTTTTGATTAGATACAGATGACTGAAACTAGTGGGGTCTAGATGTGAAGAAGAATGTGACAGGTTGATGTGTCTTGTGCTGCTTGGTAGGGCAGGATGATGGAGGTGCCGAGGAGATGGGAACTGCAGTGCACAAGAGGGAGAAGGCTGGGGAGTTGTACACGCTGGAGATGTTGGAATGAGCTGCTGTTGTTTTTAACCACCTGTCTTAACTGCTTCTGAACTCCAGCCCAGTGTGCCTGGTCCGTTACTAATAGTAGATGCTTTTCTGTTGGGCCGCTTAGCAAGGAGGAGGGAAAGTCACGCACTCTCTAGTACCATGATTTCTTTGCTACTATCTGTAATACAGATCCACCAAATGCTGGAAAGAATCACTGTACCAGATTACCTGTAGCTGCGGTAGTAGAGGCATGAGTTTTAGGCATGTATAAGACGTAAGAATTAGTTCTGTGAGCAAATTATTCTTGTATTTGTATCCTGATTCTAATACTTGCTCTTTGAAGAGTTGGGCCAATCCTGTTCAGTGCCTTGGTTTTGTCACTTTTAAAATAGGTGAGAGTTTATTGACATACAGAAGATTATAATGGCTTCATACTCAGATGATTGTTATGGCATGCTTGGTTCTCCTGTGTACACGTCAAGAATGACATTGAAAAAGTGGAGAAAGTGTTGCAAAGCATGACTGGAAAACTAAGATACATCTTCCAGTGAAGGACTTCCAGAACTCCATTTGTTCAGCTTTATTGCACCGAGGGGTGACTAGAAGAGTGAACTTCAGAAGTACTTTTATGAGAAGAAAAAGCCCCTTAATCTTGCAGAGAGAAGCATAGCAAGAAGCAAAGGTTGGAAGTCAAAGACAGACAAACTCTGTTTGAGAGAGAAGCAGTTGAGTTTGGGAAACAGTGCACATGTTTTACAGGGAGAGTGATTAACTACTGGGATAAACTGACAGGCTCGTGAAGTTTTCAAGAAAGAATGTGATGCCTTGCTGCAAGATGTACCATAGCAAAATATAAGTTGTTGGGTTGAAGCAGGTTTGACAGGCTTTTATTGTATAGCAGATTGAAGTAAATGGTCTGGTAGTCATTTCGGGTTTTAAAACACAGAGCTCTAAGTGCATAACAGGTCCTTTCATCTGTATGTATGCATGCAGTAATTTTAAAATAGTAAATATTGAACTATGTGAGTAGCTTATACTTCCACAATAATTAACATTTTTTCCAAAATAAATAGTACAGACCTGATACATGCAATTTTTATTGATTTAATCTATATATGGAGTAAAAAGAATTCACTTTGGGTTATAAAGGTATTGCTTAAAACCACTTGTGTTTCCAGCATCTGTAGTTGCTGTCATTGATATTCTTGCTGTAATGTTGCTTTCTTGTAACTTATGTTTCTCATGATAATTTAAAAAACCAAACACAAGCAAAAAAAAATCACAGGTCAAATAATGTATTTGAATTTGAAGAAAGGGCATCCTTTCAGGGACCATTCCAGTGGCTGAAGACTGGGACTCTGAAGGGCAGTGTGTTCATTTTGGATTATGTGTGCTTTTTTCCTTTCAATATCAAAACATGATCTGAAAGTGTAACAAACAAAAGAATTAGTCACATGAGCCCTGTTGCTTTATGACTTTGGGGAAAATCTTCCTCTTATTCACTTGTGCTTTTAATTGATGTGGCAGTGATTTTAATGTGTCGTCTTTTAAAAAAAAAAAGGGTTCAAGATGAGGTGCTCAGAGTTCATTTACAGATTTTTGATTTAAGCTAAGAAAATATGAAGATTAGAATTACAATAACCTTGGTTCTATTTTTGTTGTTAATAATATATACTGATAGGAGTGGTTTTACTGCTTGCCCAAAGGTTTGTCCATCAGACCTGTTCTGCAGATGTTCACCACCTTCCCACCAACAGCTAGTTGCCCCATCCCCCACATAGTGAATGCAGTATAACTACCCTGACTATGGGAAGTACACTCTTCAGAGCTGCTCTGTTCTTCGCCCTGTCTGCATTTTAGGGCATACCCTGAGCACTGATATTTTTGGAGGTCCTGAATGATGCAGACTGCATGCATGGAGTAGGCTTTTTCAGTCTCTTTCACAGACACAAAACAAGTGCTTGTGTGGAGGCTGCTTTGGATGTTTAGACGTTTGCAAGGATTTTGTGATTATATGTCATAAAAAATGTGCTAGGTTGTGTGTATCGTGAAAAATTTGGGAGGAGGCTGGTACTCTAACTTGTCACATCAGCTTTGTTACCTCCTTTATAATAGAAAATCAGTGAAGAGATGTCTCCATTAGCAGCAGCTGGCATGGATATTGCAAACTAAGACACTAAGATATGGAGGAGATGAAGGGAGAATTGGCTATGAATAAGCAGAAATTGAAGGACTGACACTTGTATGTGCACGGGTGTGTACACGTACATGTGCACGCACACACACAGAGTTTGGTATAGTTCACAGCTCCTGCAAAATAACGTTTCTCAATTGAAAAAGCAAAGAATGCTGGCACATGGAGAAAAGCCAGAGGTGAAAACAAAAACATATTTTTCACTGTTAATGCAGAGCATTTTGAGGAAGAATGAGCAGCAGGGAGGGTTTTGGCTTTGCAAGCAGGCATAGAAATGTCTGTCAACTCATAATGAACCTGCTTTTGCCTTGCTTTCCGCCCGAGTTGTCAATGCTTGTGTTACCCTTTTCCTTCCTAGTTGAACTTCTTTCTTGCTCAAAGCTCCTATTTTATTTTTAAACTTTTTATTCCTGTAAGTGATTGGAAACTCTCCAGCAGAGCTCTGCTAAAGCCAGAGGGGACAAAGAGTAAGGACAGACCCGAGGACAAATTACAGACATTTGGGGGACACTCCTTTAAAGCAATAAGAAGCAACTCCCCTTCCTCTCCTTGCATTTTAGCTCTTTCCAGTCCTTTCTAAGTAGCAGAGAATTCCATCCTACATCCTAATGCAGGAAGAGATGTCAAGGAGACAGGGAAAGTCCTTGGCAGTGCAAATAGCCTAGATGTTTTTAAAGGATGTGTATACCTATTTTTGGAAAGTTAAAATAGACCACTCATTCTGAAGTAGGCAGCTGCACATAAGATTTAGACTGGAATAACAGGTTTGAATGCAAAAACATTAGGACTCAGCCAAAGAGCACCATCACCAGAACAGTTTATGCCCAAATAACCAAGGATAGCATCTCAATATTTACCTGGCAGGATGCAGCAGGCGATGGTAGCCTTTCTGCTCTGTGTGACTGGGTGCAAACAAAGGCTATGCACTCTGAAACCAATTCGGGCCCCTCTTTGCTCTCACCTGAGGCCTGGAGTGTACCAGACAGATGGAGCACAGAGTGAGGACACGAGGTGCTTAAGTTGTTTACATTGCTGATGATGACGCTGGCCTTGCATGACCCTTCAGTTTCTTCCTCTGTGAAAGATCCATGGATGAAGGATGAATGCAATAATGCTGCTGTTAGTGATGATGGCAGCAAAGTAAAGGAGTCTGTTAACATTAAGGCAGCATAAAGGTACTCTACAGAAAGATTCTCTTCAGGCCTATTTAAACAGCAGCTGTATCTCAGTAACTTAGTCTGCCTAATCAGTCATATTGTCGCTAGCTCTTAAGCTACTTTTTTTTTTTTTTTTCTGAGCATTGATTCCCTGTTGACCTGCTCAACTATTTGAAGAATGATATTGCTAGTATTACTGCCATTGTATCAGCAAGAGAGGAGGAGACATTCATACTGATGCTAGCTGGAAAACAGTTCCTTTATATTACATTAGTGAGAACCCCTTCAAAGTGTGGTACTTCTTTTGGATGGCTCTCCATTCCTGTACCAGCTTTGCAAAGAGACCTGATGACCTTCCTTCAAAGACTGTCAAGCTAGTCCTAGCATGAAGGAGAAGTTCATATATTTACTGATATTTACTGTAGAATTAACTAGACTTAACTTAAGGAGACATTGTCAGCTTAAATGTCACCCATCGTTAACATCTTGTATAAATAAGCTGAAAAAAATACTAAGCCTGATAGGGGAAAAAAAAATCTTCTTATTTTAAAATAAACAAAACATGCAGGCATTTCCCTGGACTGTGTGAAAACTCAAATCCCAAAGCACAAAGGACTGACCTTATGTTGACAGTAAGTGTAAACAGAAACGAAATGAATTTTCTGTGTCTGCGCTGAAAGAAATGCAGTTAGTTTAAAAAAATAAAAATACAAATACTCCCTTTTGGAGAGTAACAGGCTGTCCTGGTTCCGGCAGGGATGGGGTTAATTTCCCCAAGGAGCTGGCAGGTGCCACTCGGGAGCGGGCCACTCGGGTGCGGGTCAGGTCAGCGTGCGGAGGTACTGTACTCGTGTTTTTATATCCCTTTATCAGTGTTATTGTTTTTCTCTTCCCTTTTGCTGTTCTGTTAAACTGCCCTATCTCAACCCACGAGTTTTGACTTTTTCTTCCGATTTTTCCCACGGCTGTGGGAGTTGAGTGAGCAGCCATGTGACTTTTTGTTGTTGGCTGAGGCCAAACCATGACGCGGGCCTTGACCACCGCTTCTACTGCGCAGTAGTATCACAGTCCTGTAGGGGTGTCAGGGAATGTGGGATACCTGTTTCCTATGAACTGTCCCATCAGTGGTGTAGACCTCTATCATACTCCATGTGGTTTGGATGAGCCAGATGCTGTGCATGAGCATCATCATCCCACAGTCAGCCCTGGTCTTGTTTTATCCTGCTGCAAGGTCACGAGCAGTGCTGTAGCCCAGCTCTGTGCTATTTGATCTATGTTCTGCTGAGCAGCTGTGCCTCGTCATGGGATGAGGGATGGACCACAGGACAGCACTAGGACGAGGGAGAGGTCTTTCCACTCCCAGATCCAGGCTCAAGGAAATCTTTGAGGCTACAGTATGTGCCTTAGTCACCACCTAGTAATGTGGCCCTTCTACCATCTTGCAACCTCACACTTACCTGAGGGCCTCTTCCCCTAGCAGATTGTCCCATGTTTTTTAGGTGAATGAAGTTTTGGAAGCCATCAAGGCTGTAGTTCTCAGTTTCAGTTTCAAAGAGGTGAGACATTTGGTAATGGCAGTAGATCTATATTGCAAGGCATATATATATATCTATATACTGCAAGGCATGGCTACATTTGGTATCCTGGTGCTGCTACCCTTTGTTTCATTTCTCCATGTCGTTAGTGTCTGCCTTCACCTCCGAACAATACTCTAAAGAAGGCTGTCTCTCTTCCCTGACTACAGAGGGGACTAGCCCGGTAACTTTTCTGTCAGTTTCATGATCCTTCCTTGGCATCGGGTACATAAAAAGGGACTAGAGGCTTTCCTATCAAGAAATGCACTCCCTCATGTTGCTGCTCAAATATACATGTAACTCTTGGCTTCAGCGTGTAGGATATTTGAGCTATGCTATAGGTTCTGTGAATTATTTTCCAACACTGCTGCTGTTTTGGCGAATTGAACTTCCTGAAGGGAAGAATTTGGAGCTACCAATGCTCCTTTGTAGCTAAAATGCCTAAGACTGCTGTTACCTTGACAACTGTAGACAGGACATGATTTGTCCTGGCCTGGATCTGAATCTTATTGTAATTCCTGGCATATATTGGTCTATCAAATCTACATCAGTAAAACACCTGTTCTTCACTAAGAGTTAGAAAAATGAATGTTCTGGGTTTTCCCTCAACAGACAAAAGATATTTTTATGCCCAGAGTTCAGTTCTCAGCCCCGCGACAGACTTTGTGTACGACCTTGGGCAGATGCTTGGCTATATCTCCTTGCCTGTGAAATACAGATAATGATCCCGTCTGTTGTCCAAGAAGTACTACAGAGCTAAAGCAACTGTAGCTATGCAACAATGAAGCAACATATATATATATGTTATAAAAACATATATAACATACATATATATGTATGCCTGTATATATAGAGAGAAAAACAGGGCTATTCAGCTCTTACTCAAGAGGTTTCAATTTGCTGCATTGTCGTGGTTTAGTCCAAAATCCACTACTGGGGACCTGGGGGACCCCAGATGGGACCGACAGATACTCCCCTCTACCCCTCTTCAAAGAGAGAGGCAGAGGAGGAAAAAGAGACTTATGAGTTCAGAAGGAACTAAACTACTTTAATGAAATATTAATAATAAAATAAAAAGAAATAATGATATATATACAAAACCGTATCAAGCTCCCGAGATGACAATCACGTCACCGGCTGGCATTGGGGCAGTCCCAGGCGGGACTCAGTGATGGACAGGAACTGGATTCCGGATCTGGATTCCGGATTGGGATCACAGGCAGACAAACAGAGTCCTCCTCAGACATCGGCCATTGAAGGAAGAGAGCTGACCGTTTGATGCCTCAGCTTTTATACTGACCATGAGGCAGATGGGGTGGAATACTCTGTTGGTCAGGTTTGGGTCACCTGTCCTGTCCGCTCCTCCCCGCAGGTGGGACCCCACTATGCTTTTCCACTTCCGACCCTCCAACAGGGCAAATAACAAAGTTGGTTGGCTTTGGGTGTTATAGCCATAAGTATAAGCAGGAGCCTCTCTGCATCCCATGCCTGGGCATCAGCTATAAACATTGGTCTTATCACTCTGAGAGAGTGAACATTGTCTGCACAATATGCAGTTAATTTCAGTAGTCAGAAGAGGCCCTGCTAGGAAGCGAAGTTACTGAACAAAATTGGTTCTGTTTTACCTCAAACCACGACATGCATCCATGACATTTCTGAAGAAAGTAGCCATCTTCCAGTGGGAAATGATGCATACTCATACCTGAAAAGTGTATGCAAATATCCCTTATTAAGTAGCTGTCGTGGTTTAACCCCAGCCAGCAGCTAAGCACCACATAGCTGCTTGCTCACTCTCCCCCAGCCAAAACCAGCCCAGTAGCTCATCCCTTTTGGTCCCCCTAGACCACTGGTGTTGAAAACTAGTGACAGATGGGAATATAACGATATTACTTTACAAAGCTCTCCCTATTCTTTTCACAGGATACAGATCTGTCCTCTGAGTGAACAAATAAAACAAGAGAAGGACATACAAGGGCTATCCTTTTAGTTGTGATTTGCACATCAGAGAAGCTGTTTCCTCAAAAGCCTTGTGGCAAATCCCATTTTTAAATTTAGTTTTATTCTCTTCTTCCCAAAATGATAAGCCTTTGTAACCCATACGCTGGTCAGACAGCTGATGGCCTTTTGTGCAGCACTTAGCCAGCTTAGGGTCAAACTCTGATGGCACTGTAGGAACCCCACAGCTGCCAACTGGGAGACTTGGCAGTATGGCCTTCAGAGGTGTTTGCCAGCAGGCATATGAGTTCCCTATAGAGATCAAGGAGAACATTTTGAAGAGGCCAGGTGGGTTGGCTTCTTAATAGACTCTCAAGAATTTCTTCAGGGTATGTTCCTTGTTGGGCTTCACCATTTTATGTTCAGATATGTCTGCAAACTCATTTTTCTCCATTTGAAAGCAATATCTCTCGTATTCCCAGCAAACAACCTGTCATACACTGAAAGCGATCAGAGATACCCAAAGTTCACAGTAAAATATAACCTAGAAATCTGCCCTTTTCCTTATGGATAAGTTCTCATTAGATAGATGACGTATAAATATTGTGCGTGGCTGTGTTCCCTAGACATCCCTTGTTGTATGTCTTGGTTTCTAAGAAGATGATTTAGACAGGAAGAATTCTACTGTTATTTTTCCAGGTTTCCCTTAGGTGCAGACAGTGTAAAATCTGAAAGCTAATGCCGGAATACATTTGCGGTTGTGTGGTACCTGTTCAGAGTTACTACTCCAAGAGGCTTTTTTTTTTTTTTTTCTGTAACTGCAAATTATTTGAACATCTAATTTTTATATTGTTTTCCTTAAGGGAAATGTATGAAGGTGAAATGAGTGTATGCTGGCAGTCACCTTTTATAATAGTTACTTGTGTTTATCCCATTCCTTCCTCTTCAAATTTGCTGTTTAAATTATACCATTGCATACTTACATTCCCTTCTCAGCCTCTTTCTGCTAATGAAGGAGAAGAGAAGCCGTCAGGTTGTTCCAGAGAGGATGAGCATGAATTCTAATTTAATTCTAGCATAGCTGACTTCCTACATGCCAGCACGTTTTTATCATTACAGTGTGACCTCTCCCCTCTGAATGCAAGGATTAGAGAAATCAGAGGTATTTTGCCACTCAGGCTGAGAACTTCCCATGCTCTGCAGCAATGTGGAAAAAGATATCAAGAACAGAATTTGCAGCCAGGAAAGTTGAATGTATATTTCAAATCCCATATTTTAGCAGAGGTAGAAGTAGCCTAGATCTTAATACATTCAAGGCTCATCTCTGAAGGCATGACTGATTTCAGAATGTGGGTAACATAGAAAGCACAAAACCTTGCTGGGAGGCAAAACTAGAACCATTCTGAGCAAGTTTTTGTCTGTGCTGTGATTTCGCAAAGTTGCTACGGAAACTGAGCTCAGAATGTACTTCTTCCCCTCTCCCTGCCAAAACTATTTCCCATATTCAGCAGGAGCTCTTTAAAACCATTTTGTCCTCCTCTTCTAAATAGCACTTTTTGGGTTAAAAAACCCAAATGGACAAAATCTGTATAGCAACAGAAGACAAATGCATACTAAACACTGTTGCATGCTGCAGCCTGAAACTGCTGGTGGATTGCTCCAGCCAGTGTCTGGCTGTTGGATGTGATGGTATGAATTTCTATATTGCATGGAACATGGATAATATTCTGGAAGAAACATGTAGTTGATCCCAAATGACTTCTTTCACGAGTGCCAGAGCCTTCAAATTCTTTCTTATTTCCTCTCTTCCACTTTAGTGACATACCTGTCCTATGTCCATGTTCACAAACCTTTGGAAAAATCATACAGCATTTATATAAGTTTTCTTTTTTGTTTGTTGTTTGTTTGTTTGGTTATTTTTTTTTCTTTTTTTTTTTAAGTCCACCACACCACTACTGCCTCAGCAAAATAGTGTTTTGGAGTTAACTTTGTTGCAGGTTCTTCTTACTTTCATGCCACTAAGTTCCTAAGTTTATGAACTGTTTCTGCCATAGCATGTATAATATGTTTTGCCATTGTAGTACTTAAATCAAAGATTTCCAGGAAGTCCTTGCTTACCAGAGCCTAATTGTCTAATTCCTGCTTCCGTGCCGAGTTCCATCTCCTTGATGTAAATTCTTTGGGAGCCCATGTGAGCCTACATAACACAGAGTTGTAGTGAGAGCTGATAATTCCTATGGCATACACTTGCACTTTCTCACTATCTCCTACAGCATCAGTGCTCAACACTACGGTCCCACACCACATCTGGCAACACCATTGGCTTTTTTGGACCTGGTGTATGTGTCTGTGTTGTATTCCTTTAACCCTTATGCTTGCAATGCCTTAAATAACATGAACAAACAGTGTGAATAAAATGCAGAAACAAACTAGCCTAGGTAATTTCCTTGTCCTGTGGGAAAGCTGGTATCGGGCAATTTCTGGTGTCCTTAATGATAATTGTTCTCCTTCAGTTTCTATCAAGGCTGACATTTTAACATCTTCTAGCAAGGTAGATTGTTTTACTTCCTGTGGTTTTCCTGGTCTCATATAGCTTTTTTGGTATCATGCCCTGGACATTTTGCATGTATCCTGTTGTTGAGGAGTGATTTTCCCACTGTTGCCTTCACTGTTTGTTATGTTTGGCGGGAGGCCCTGGTCGTACTTTATTTCAGCTGAGATTTTTTCCACCTTGTTCACGAAACCTCAGAAGCACAGCACAGACTTGACGACTTGCCTGTCTCAAGTATTTAATGAATTCTCCCTTACCCCCATATTTAATTTTTATGATTTGA
The DNA here is from genome assembly GCF_965231255.1 of Vanellus vanellus. Lineage (NCBI taxonomy): Eukaryota > Metazoa > Chordata > Aves > Charadriiformes > Charadriidae > Vanellus > Vanellus vanellus. Next base: position 97,873,453 of record NC_138906.1, on the reverse strand, counting down.
TCTGTCCTCTACCAACACACTGAACAGACTTCTTTTTTTCTGGTTTGCTCTGAACCTTTCTGCTTTTGTTTTGAGTAATCATATTTATTGCTTCTAATGATAGCTGGATATTTATAAGAGATATAGTTAGTCATGGGAGAAAGTCCTCTTTTTCCATTTCTGTATGCTTTTATTCTCCCTGGTGATCCCATTGCAAACTGTTGCCAGAAGCCCTGTAGGTGTACAGGTCTGCATTCCAATTTCTTGCCAGAATATAATCTGGTAGATAATCACAACCATCTTGCAAGATGAAAGTCAACTGTCTGTATGATAAGCAGGCCAGGGTGTCTGTGTGCTATGTCTTCTGAGGCTGCTGGTTACAAAAAGGAAATAATTTATGAGATGGGGACCATCTGTTTTAATTTTGGCAAGCAGTGTTTCAGCCCCCTGTATTCTTAAGCGTAGCTAGAATCCATGCAGTGACTCGTGTCACGAGCTAGGACAAGGACTATTGAGCAATTCATTTGTGCTGATTTAAAAGAGCTAGTATGGTGAAAAGTGAGGAATTAACTCTCATTTGTCTCATAAACACTGATCAATGTGAAGTCCCCTTCCCCATGTTATTGTTATTTTTTATGACTGGATGTGATAGGACAGCTTCTTCTAGATGAAAGATCAGACATCTTACTTTTTATTTTCCCTCCTCTTTTTTTAAAAAAAACAACAACACAACTTATGAAGAGATGACACCAAGCAGCAAGAAGAGCTTGTGGCCCAAATGATTGAATACAGTTGGGCTCATGAAAGCAGAACTGAAGATAACCTAGATGAGGTGGCCATGGGCTATAACTAGATCATTAAGCTTTCATTTTTGTTTTTCAGTCATGTCATTCTAATTGAATATTCTGCTTGGAATCCTTTTTGAAGTGATTTGAACAGAGGATTGAGACATGCCAGACAGTAGATTAGAGACAATGTATTTGGAACGACTGAAAAGAACATGTGATGAAAGAGAAACCCACTCCTAGTAGGAAAAAAAAAAACTAGTAAAATTTCTGCAATGAGAAGGGTTTTTTTCTTAAAAAGCATAAAATAGAAAAAGAAAGAAAGAGAAGAATGATAACAGGCCAAAAGCATCTTGTCCCACCTTAGCAAGGAACAAATTCAGCTCAACAATTAAGTGCTTTAATTAAGATCCAAAGCAGTGATATTTTACATCAGTTGAAAAGAAAAAATTCAAATGTTCCAAGCAGTGAAGCAGGAGGAAAAGAAACCCCACGCTGAGAGTCATTAGGACCCAAAAGTAATTCATCACAGGCACAACTAACCTTATTACAGGAAAGCTGCATTGTCTTCGTGGTGCAGGCATTGATTCCAAGCTAGGAAATGAACATGAAGGCGCCTTTAGTATTAAAAGCAAAAATATTAAATTGCTCCTGAAAATTGTAGCTGTGCTGTTTACTTCATCAAGGAAGGATAATGGGACTGTTTAGGGAAGTCCAGCCAGCCAGCATGAGGAGTGTATTTTGTTAAATTTTAATTAAGGACTAATTTCTACTGAATACTGTCCAAGCAGTGAATTATTTATTAAAAAGAGGAAGCCCAGGCAAAAAGCAAAAAACTGAGATATTCCTCTTCAGCTGTCTGGAAGCCACCTACAATTTCAGTGAGGCCAGGTTAACTGTTTAGTTACCGTAACTGCTTGCCTACTAGCATAAAAGGGAGCTCTCTATTCGTTCTGCGTGGTTTGCATGTTAGCTAAGGGCCTCATCCAGCACCATGTATAGGCTAACGGGTCTTGCTAGAAAGTGGAGAAGTTAAGTAGCCTGGGGCAGAGACAACGCTGTGGCTTGTGGAGATAGTCCAGGTCTGAGAGGGTCAGTGCATAGCTCAGACTGGCAAACTCTGCTGAACCCACGCTGGCTTTGCGTACAGCCCCTATAGTGTCTGCACCATGTTTTACACTGCCCAGGCTCTCCGGGTATTCTTGCTATCTTTGGTATCCATATACTACTTCCTGAATTGATGCATGGTAGACTGCAGATGTATGAAAAGATAAGATAACCTGAAATGAAGTGAGGCAAAACTAGAAACAATATCATTCATCCCAGTTCTGATCGTGAACTGGCAGTTCAGTTCACAAGCAACTTGGCCGTGATTTGTTAGACCATGGACACACGTGAACCAACTGGTTAGTTTACACTAAATTCTTATGCAGAGAACAGCAGCCATTCCAAGTAAAATCATGACAAACACATAGACATGAAAGCCTCAGCAAACTTTGACTTGTCTGTGACATTTCTTTAAAACATAGGTGGAAAAAATATGGGGAACTCAGATTTGAGATTTGATGGTGAGTATGGAAAAGAATAAGTGACATTTCCAGATGAACATAGATGAAGGAGCAGCTCAGGGAGAAAGAGGGAGTATGCCAGGTGCCTGTTAGGATTCTGGTAGACTTAAATAGTTGGGAGACCCTTGTTAAAACTTTCTTATATCAAGAAGGTGAGGTTGGTACAAGTCTGGGATTTCCTTACATACCTAAGTGGAGAGCTCTCCCTTTTTGCCACAGGCTGAAGTGGTGGGATGAAGCTGCTTTGAAAGCCAGTAGGCATGATAGACGTACTGTCCTGGACTGTCTTCTGCAGTGCAACTATAATTGAATGCAGATCCCTACACACCCTGTGTGGTATCAAGGGGGAGATCCTGGAGTGCATGTAGCTCCTTCCTTGCTTCTGTCACTGAGTATCCTTCAAGGGATACCAGGGAGCGGGAGGGAAGGATGTGCATCCTGGTCTCATCTGGATGTGTTGTGTGGATATGGACAGAGAATGCAGCTGTGGAAGGCAAAAAATTATGGAAATACCAAAGTAATGCACCTCTCCCATAATTTAGGGACAATCACTTAAAAGTCACTGGCAATTCAGCATGCTTAAAAGTCTGAGTATCTAAAAAAGGTGTTTTTCTGGTTGATAAGCTGAAGTGAAAGGGCTTTGATTAAAGTGGAGGGTGGCATGAGGAGACTGGTATTACTGTGAAGACCTTGAACCTGCTGCCTATACTGGCATCATTAAGATCACCCTGCAGACAAGGGCCTTCTCGCTCAGTGTCAGAGCTGTGGTTGCTTCTGCTGGGGTAGGTAGCAAAAAAGTGTAGGCTTCCTCTGTGTCAAGGCACTGGCCTGCCTGCAATTAGACTCTTTCAAGCCTGTTCAACGGGATGGGATACAATTAGGAGATTTAATGAACTGCTAATGCTGGCCGAGCAGCAACTTGCAGATGTTGAGGGAAAGGCTAGGGTCAGGCCTACTGCTGAAGTATCAGATTCATTATTTGGACATTCCAAGTTTTCATTGTTTGCTCTTTCCTTTGAGTAAGAGCTGTTTGCTTAACCCCGGGATTTTTTGCATGCAGGTGGGCATACTGCTTATCATGAATGCTCACGTAGTGTAATTTAATTTCTGAATGAGGACTATGCACTTTTTTAAAGAACGTTGGAAATCAGACTGCCTGGCAGAAAGGTTAGTACATAACAGACAAGAAAACTGATAAACAATCACTATGCTTGCATAAAGCTGCAAGCGCGTTGGTTGATAAACCAGTCAAAGAAGTTCAGCTGTGTTTTTTACAGTTTGAAGACTGAACGGGATCATCCAGTTCAGTGCTGGAGAAGCACGGATCATAAGGGTCAATTCCTTTTCAAAAGCACAGCCCATCAGAGCTAAGAATTTAAGCATCTTTCCCTACAGGTAGCTCCTCATTGCTGTGACAGTTTCTGGGACCCAGAGCTGGTTTTGAACTTTGCTTTCCTCAAGCTGGATCTGTTAGCAATGAGGTCCCCTGAGTGTAATAAAGGTTCAGAAAATGGGCAGTCATTCTTCCAACTTTCAGGAGCTTAATCAGATCAAATAGATTTCATTTAATGCCTGCTTACAGAGAATGTTTCACAAGAAGCAGATTTGACCACATCCTTTCCAAAGCTGCAAGAGTGGTGTGACAGTCCACCTACACTTCTTTGGAATTACAGCTTAATTGGCTAGAACACATACTGAGAGATTGTGTGACCAGGAAAAATTCCTTTCTCAGCCTGCGGGAGGTTTAACTTTTGTTACTTTCCTTCCAGAGTAGAGGAAGTGCTGAGTGGAAGCTGTTTTCCCAGCCTGAATCAGGCTGCCTTCCCTTAAACAGGGCTGGTATATGACTGAGAATATAAGCATCCTTGATCAAAAGAGAGCACAAGGGGACCGTTACTGTAGTGATTGGGGCATTCAGCCAGGAGAAAAATCCTAAGCTCTTGTGCTTTGGACTATGCTTCTCTTTGCTTTGGTGACTTTACAGGAGGAGGAAGCAGAACTCATGATCACCAGCAAGACTTAACGGGCTGATTATTGCATTCTCCTCTGCACTGTGGCCCAGAGTGCCCTGAAAGTTTCCGCCATTTAGCCATACTTAGCAAGTGGGTAAGGTATGCCTTGAGGAGGCAGAAAATGTAAATTTGAATCCCGACAGGCTCAGTTAAGCATTGACCTCAGGTCTCCTATTTGCCGGTTTACTGTTTTAAGAAGGAGGTGATTAAAGGTAGCCCACTGTGACACCTTTCTCTCTTGTTGCTCCAAAGAAGACAGTGAGCCTTACTCAGTGTTCTTTTTTTTTTCTCAACATGTAGCTATATCTCATTTGCAGGAGAGGACCTGGGACTCCAGATTGAAGAGAAAGATGCTTGCTTGCTGCTCTTAATCCTGTTGCCTGTTTTTATTCTAATTGATACATTAAATGATATTCACTAATTATTTCAATTAATTATATTTTATTTTATTTCCATTTCCCAAAGGAGTCATTGTTTTGCTTATCATTATGTGTAAACCAGCTCTTTTTAGCTCTTTGCAGAAACTGTAGGATTTAGGGAAGAGGGCTGGTAAATTTGCAAAGCATTTGGGGTTGAGGAGGCAATTGATTTTTGGTGTTGTGGTGGACTAGCATTGGCTGGCAGCCAAATGCCCACCCAGCTGCTCACTCACGGCCCCTCCTCAGCAGGTTGGAGGAGAAAATAGGATGAGAAAGCTAATGGGCTGAGATAAAGACAGGGAGATTGCTTACCAGTTATAAGCAAAACAGACTCAACTTGGGGAAAATTACTTTAATTTATTCCAATTAAAACAGATTTGGGTAGTGAAAATGAAAAACCAAACACTAAAACAACACCTTCCCCTGCATTTCACAGGCTCGACTTCAATCATTATTTTCTGGCTCCTCTCCCCTCCACCTGGAGCAGTGCAGGGGGGATGAGGGATGGGGGGGGTTGCACTCAATGCATAACACCTTTTCTCTGCTGCTTCCTCCTCTTCACACTATTTCCCTGCCCTGGCATGGGTCTTTCCACAGACTTCAGGAAAAATCTGCTCCAGTGTGGGCTCTCCACAGGTGTCAGTTCCTTTAGGAAGCATCCAACTGCTCCCATGTGGGGTTCTCTGTGGGCTGCAGTGTGGACATCTGCTCTGGCAGGGTCTCCTCCACATGGTATCTGCTCCAGCACCATGGAGCATCATCACCGCCTTCCCCTCCTTCTCTGACCTTGGTGTTCCCACTGTTGGTTCTCACTTTTATTTTTTTCCTGTCCTCCCTGTCTGGTGTTTTCTGCCTTTCCTTAAATGTGTTTTCCTAGCACCACACATGTGGCTGATGGGCTCAGCTTTGGCCAGCAGTGAGGCCATGGCAGAGCTGGCTGTGTTCACCACAGAGCAGCCACTGACCTCTTTCCACAGAGGCCACACCTGCAGTACCTCCCTACCAAAATCTTGCAATCATACAAATCAGGTGTTCAGACTATGTTGCTGTTGAAGTCCTTGTCAGGGCCCTTCAGGCCACCACTAAGCATTAATTACCCTGACCAGCCTCACCTGGGACCTCCACCCAAGAGCTCCACTTAAGCACAGGCCAGGGCTTTCACTCTTGTCTTGAGCTATGTTTTAGGTGTACTTGGCTACAGACCTGTCTCTGCCTTGTCTTTTGCTTTTGGCTGGACCCTTAGACAGGCCTTGTACCTGGTGTGTTCTCTTACCATGTCTGGGACTGTCATTGGAACCTGTTACCAGCACCTGGCTCTGCCTGCTGTAGTAGATGTAGATGAAAATGCGGTGGCCATTGTAGTTGAGGACACCATCTGTGCTGGGGTCACCCTTGGCTTAGAGTCTTCGCTGCTTCCTGACACTTCTGTTTTGGTAGGTTTTTGCTTCCTCCTTTTTATTAGCGTAGTTAGTGATATTGATGTGTGGGGATTAACATTGTCTCCCTGTTTTGATTGGAAATCAAATGAGAGGTGGTGGTGGGAATGCATTTTTATGTGGCTGTGGTCACAGGTTTACGAATTCTTTTGTGAGACAGGTAGGAATAGTGAATGCATGACTGTGTAGAGGAGAAGCTCTGGAAGAAGGGTGGTAGAGGGGCACCCCATTTTGCAGCATTGTGATTTTAGATTTCTCCAAGTCAGTTGTCAGGTTGCGTCCTGCTCTCATTCCCACTTTGGGAGCGGGCACTAGAAGTTAGAGATGACAACCTCTAATATGTGCACACCCAAACTGTTTATCAGATCCAGCCCTTAGACTATTAACGTGTATAGCTTTTCTGTCTTAGGTTCCAAAATGTTTTTCTCCTTGTCAACATTTTCTGTCCTCAGCTAGCACTCTGACTGAGAATCTAATTATGAGCAGCTGAGGGTAAATTTGATCAGAGACATTACTGTGCCTCTGAGCCTCCAAAGGCGCGCCTTGCTGCTCGAGCACTGTAAATGCCGTGGTGTTCCTCTGGCCCATGAGAATCCCTCTGTCTTACGAAATTTCTGTGCCTTTGCTGGACAATGCAATACTCTACAGACTCACAATTACTGTCCTGGTCTCATTTTTAGTCATCAGCAATTTGTTTTTGTAGAGATTTTTCAAGTTTTAGGAGGAGATTCTCTGATTTATTTCTCTGGCTTGTGCTGCCTCACATTTACTCAGTTTAAGTTCTCTGGGGCTTTTCTTTCCTTTGGCACATCAGAAGAACACATTAAAAAGAGTCCCTGCAGTTTGCTTTGGAGGACTTGAAGAGGGTACATTGATTGAAAACCCTCTAGTACCTGGTTAATTCAGGTCCTACAGCAATTCCTCAGGCACATCTCATAAAAATGTACCTCCTCTAAGGAAAAAGTAGGCTGGCTTATGTATTGCCTTTGTTATACCTGATGTGGCAAAATCTTTGGCTTGTGTTTCTCCTGTCTTTAGCTAAGGTTGATGCTTCATATTCAGGCCGTGAGAGCATGGAAATGACTGAAGAACCTGTGTCTGCTCCAAAAGTGCCTCTGGAAATTTTACTGATAATTTTCAGTTGTAAATCCACCTCTCTGTTCAACTCAACTTGTTTTTATCTGACCTTGTTTAGTCATCATTTGACTACCGAGCCAAATTTAGTTTTATTTTATTTTCCATAGCTAGAGGGAGTGTTTCTGCTGCAAGCATTCATTATTTTAGTGTTAATGCGTCCCTCAATCTACTAAACATTTTATCTTTTACATCCATCCCATAGGAAAAAAAAAACAAAAACACCTTCCCAGCCTGTTTAGATAGTACTTTTGGTTCCTGGTATCAGAACAAAATAGTATGTGGCACTTTGATCTTTCTTTGTTTCTTGGGCACTTTTGCATTATGGCAACCTTTGTTTTAAGAAACATGTTGTTGCTTGAATACATTTTGAGGTTTTTTTCCTCTTTGTGAATGCTTTCCACTTGCAGTAAAAGGTGGTGAGGGTGAACAGCTTAAACTTGCGTATCTAACTTTTAATTGATCACATGTTTAACTTCTGCTCAGTGTGGGCTCCTAAAAACGATGGGGACAGATAGATCCAACCCAAAAGTATTTGATGTGCAATTGGGAAGCAGAACAAAGCAGAATATGAGAAAAGGGATGTACCACCCCACTGTCTGTTCATGTGCCAACCTAGGGAAAGGGAGTTTTCAAAGTTAAACATATATGTTTGAGCTGCTCGCTCTCACCTCTTTTTATAGCAAATGGAAATAAGAGGCAATTTCCAGGGTGAAATTCATCTCAGTCAAAGGTATGTACCTATTCCTGCCCTCCTCCTTAGCAGTCATGAAGTTTTAACATCACAGTACGAGTAGCATCCTTCTTGTGTGGTTGCTCTGGAACCCGATGGAATTTCCTGTCTGGATGTCAGTGGAATTTAGCCTGCAGCAATACTGCCTGTTGAAGAGAGTAATTTCTTTCACAGATAAAAGGTGATGTTGCTGAAAAAATAGCCCCGCTGAAAATAAACAAACAAAATAAAATGCTAATTTTCAGTCAGGACAGCTTCTGGCTGCAGACCCTGAAAACTGAAGTGTTGGTACTAGACTGTTGGGGACACGTGCATCAATCTGGGGCAGGACAGAGCTGCATCTTCCGGGGCTGCTGTGGCCTTGGATAAATTTGACTGTTTAGAGTTTATGTATGTTCAATCAGGGTATTGATTGCTCCATCAGCACCTTAAAGGGGCTTCATTCAATGTGGATTGATTTTAAAGCCAAAATATTAATGATGTTTTAGGAGGAGTCATATTTTGAGTGACTTTTTCTAGCAGCTTGATACCTCTGACATTCAAATACACTGCATAATTTCTGGAAATCCTTTCTTGTTACGTGCAGTAGCATGGGGGACTTTGCCCTCGACAACTTTATTTGACACCAGCACTTGTATTGAGGAAAAATTTGTATGTGCTGAAAGTGTTATCTCCAGTTCTTGTCAGTTGCTTTTTCACAAATAGTTGTTTGGTTAATTGTTTTTATTTGCATTGTTCCATTGATCACTTCAGAAGCCATGTAATAAAGTAATGGTAGGAGATTGACTTTCATTTACTAGTCCCTAAGCCCCTGGCTTTTCTTAGTTTACAAAAGGATAATACTGATGCTGTGTATTGGGAACTAATGTTGGCTGGTTTCAGTAGCTGTTTTGACAGTGTAAGTCTTTGCAATTATTGTCAAAGTCATTACAACAAAGAGTCGTTTTAAAGTTAAACCTGCTACATGCATGTTTTAAAGTTCTAGGGCTTCTGGGCCAGTTAAGTATTCCAGGAACTTCGCTGCATCACAGTGAGATCTACAGAATTTAGCAAGTTAGTTTTAAAAAATCAAAGTCTCTAAATATGTCTTATGGGACCTGAATATTTAAAAGGGTCTACTTTGTTTTTATTAGAAAATGGCTTTGGAATGCCAGGACCTAATGAAGCGCTTTCTTCTGATGTCGGTATCAACCAGTAGCAATAATCCCTTCTTGAAGGGAGAGGTTGATTCCTGCTTTCTTGTACAGAAACTGCTGTTTTGTGATGGCAGAGAGGGCTTTGTGCAATGGCAATCTACATAAAATTGCACCATGAATGGTTGGCATTTCTAAATGTTTGCCCCTGCTTTATAATGTGGAGACTGTCATCTCCCAGATGTATTGTAGGGCCTATCCTTTCACTTTAATAAAAAAAAAAAATGGATTCTGAGATCAAATAAAGACATGAGGAAACGTAACTTTTCTCTGTTGCCAGAGCAGGGGGTCACTGGGGATTTTTATGGCACCACAACTGCAAAATGCTGCTTAAGTGCACATGTAACCAGTGGCAACTGCAATGAGTTGCAGAATTTTCAAATTCTTGCACTGGATGAGCTTGGCTGCTTACAGCTGAGAAGAACATCTCTTACTAATGCCAACTTATACTGCTCAAAACACAGTTTCCTCTTTAGATCTTTGTGCCTCTTTGCAGCTTTCCTGAGCCTTCACTCTGCCCCTCAAAAGGCGGTGGCTATCAGTGGCGTTTTATATAGGATGGTCACTGTTGCAGTGGAAGGAAAAGGAAGATCTGGGAGTATGAAGTTCTGTTTTCACATTTCTATGTTTAGCTATTTAAACATAGCACACTCAGGACAAAGTGCTGTTGCATCGCTGTAGAAGTATATAGTTATTATTCACTTGTTGGAGAATATCATCTATCTGTTGGTTGGGTTTTTTTTTTAAAGTTCTTATTGCAGCCAGTGGAGACAAAGTGGGGGGTGGGGATTTTGAGGAAAAACAGCCTCTTCGATTGATTCTTGTAAGTAGGAAGTATTTTCTGTTAGTGTGAAAGTTTCACAACATTATGCCTAATTTGCTTTAGATTTTTCAAATTTTTTTTTTTTTTTTGTCTTGCATGGATATATCTGTAATAGTTGTGGTGTCTTGCTGTATGATCTTTGAAGTAGCAATTATAAATTGAACTAGGTGCCTGTAAGCAAAACCGTTGTGCGTGCTCTTCATTGTGTTGTAAAACTACTTCAGTGTGTGGTATAGCAGCTTGAAAGGCAGTGTTATAAATTTTTAAAATGGCCTGTAGGTGACGGGAGAAAAAAAAAAAAAAAATACCAAAACAGAGCTACAATCATTTTTTTCAAGGTGTTCCTCCTAAAACAGACCCAATTTAGAGTCTAGTCTTTTGTTGTTCCTTTGACTGGGATTTCAAGCTCTCAGTACTAGTCAGATTAAGTTCCCAGTCTCGGGGCAGCTTTCCTTTTAGAGCAGAAGAGGAGAGCCGCTAGTCAGAGCACTGGTTAGGTGCCCTGGGGACTTTGCACGGGTTTGTGGCATGACTTTAGACAACTCACTTTATTGTTTTTGCTGCAAGTCTATCAAGATCTCTAACCAGTTTCTCTAGGATTCTGTTTTTTGGGGGGCTTGGTTTTTTTTGGTGTTTTTTTTTTTTTTTAATATTCACAAGCATGTACAAGTTTTAAATCCACATTTTCCTTTCCTCTGTAGCCATGAAGTGAGATGCAGTTCTCACATAATTGCCAGAGTACTGGAGCTACTAAGGAGGGTGGTTTAAAAATGCCCCAAAACCATCATGAGAGCTGGTAGTGCTCTTTAGTCTACCTTGTTACTTCAGTTCTTTAGCTGAAGAATGGGTGTGGCAAGAAAATTTTTTAGGTAGAGAAAATGTGGTAGACATTGTCAGGGGCCAGCTTAGTCCCATTAAGACATTGTGGCAGAATTAGATATAGTTTGATCTCAAGATGCTCTATTAGCATCAGATAACCCTCCCTCTTTCTCTGAAATTGAAGTTGTTTAGTTTTGGATTCTTTTTTTACCCTCAGTTGGGTTGGAGTTGGCAGAGGAAGGACAGTGCAGCAGTTAAGCAGATCTAGTAACATGTACTCTGTAACTGGTGAATGTGCTGTGTGTGGAGGGACAATAGGGAAACAAATATTTCAAAGGAATTATATGCAGTACTGATGTAGCACATTCTTTACATCTGTTACCGGTTTTTAAATATTTTGAAACTCTGTAAAGATCCCATGAACGAAGAGAAATGATCTTTATAGCAAAGCATAACTTAAGGAATTTTTTTTTGGTTACAATTCTTCCCTCTGAGACTAAAGCATGTTCGGACTTGTGCTGTAGCGGATAAGGGTAAATAATCTAGTAAAAAGAGTTAAAGAGCATTTTCTCTAACTGTTGAAGTTCTATTAAAAAGCACCAGTTATTGCTTGAATGACTTCAGCTGAGCATTCTTATGTCTTCTCCTTCCCCTGGACTTTGAAGCACTTTATGTAAAAGTATTTTGAAAGAAACAGTGTTATGAAACTAACCTGCAGCATGATAAAATAAGTAGAATTTGCTCTGAGCAACTGCCACTCTCCTCATAGTGGAGGCCTTGAAGCAGAGTTGGAAAAGACAGTTACAGAAATCTTTGGGATGCTGTGAAGTAGCAGCACTTGCAGGAAGAAGCTTTCTGTTCAGGCTCTTTGTTTCTGGGTGTTGCCACCATGATCTGATTTCCTTCCAACATAATGTGATTCAATGGTTGTTCTCAGAAGTCTTATGGTTTTATTTCAGACACTCAGGGTGGTATTCATATCCTCTGACTTTAGATACCTGAAAATTACAGGTCTGCATCTAAGTCCGTAGCTACCCTAGTATTTATTTTCTGTCATTGGAGAGAAACTGGCACCTCCAGAGAAGTGTTCCTCTGATTTGCTTTAGAAATTGTTTGAGGATGAAACGACTTTCCTTCGTCAGGTGCCTTTTTGTCTCCTTTGACTACAAAGGGTGGCTTGGAAAGAGCTTACACTTACCTGTCTTTTAGCTGCCTGGGTTAGATGGAGTGAATCCCTTTTTCTGCCTCAGGAGGAGCTGAATTACTTCCCAAATGCAGAGTTACTCTTTCTTTTTTTTTTTTTTTTTTTTTTTTTCTTTTTTTGGTCCCCTGAGGGAGATAACCATTTAGTCTCAGTAAGGATGGGTTAAGAAAAGGCTTAGAGGAGTGAAGCGTTGTGCTTGTAAGACTCTCACAGACAAGAACAGAGATAATTTCTGATTTGGAACAGCTTGACTTCTAGACCATAAATTGGACTGATTTATGTCACAGTGCTGTCTCTGAGTAACATCATTCTTCATTGCTTAATAAACATTAGAAGTCTGTTTCTAACTTCTACAAAACACCAGGAATGAGAAATATGTTGCATTGGAATTCATCTGCTTTGGCAGCAAAGTCCAAACCCAACTTGTTCCGTCAATAAGACCCACGTATCTAAGCAGGGCACCTTACAGCTGGGGGAGAAAATTAACTTCAGCTTGCCAGTACAAAGCAGTCCTTAAATACAGTGTTACTTCTTTTGTGCATTGCTGAAAACCCCACTGCTAATGTTCAATCTGAGTTTTGCTTTCAAGAAAAACAGCAAAAGAGAGCGATGATCCATTGGATTATTCACTTGTCTTTGTGATTCTGGGAGGGGACTTTGGGGCTACTTTTTAAAGAGAAATTCCTTTCCATGTTTTCTATGTACGAAGGCTATCTAAGATATAAGTTCTGTTTCACACTGAAAATGCACATCTGAGATGGTCAATAGTTCAGCAGTTAGCACGCAGAACAAGCTGTGTCTGAGTACAGATGCCTAAGACCCTCTGAAGTATTAGGAGGAGCAATGAAGCCACAGAGTTGTTGCCAGACATGCTTACAAGTGAATGTCAGTTATGAACAATGTGAAAAGCTTAGGGATTATTACTAATATGTTGTTTTAGATGAATTTAACTTCATGCCTGAATTTAATATGACGAACACTTCAACTGTACTGACAAAATATATTAACACTAATAAAAGGAGCCGAATTGATTTGCTTGGAGATCAAAGTCTTTGACCAGCCAAGTAGCAATCACGTAGATGGAGCTCTGTTTCTAGGTGGCAGCAAATCCCCAGAACAGCTCATGGGCTGCATGGGGAATCAGCTGTATGCCTGTGGGGTTTGTGACTAAATGGGGACCAATGTGGGTTTTGCTTCTGCTATTGCTTTCTCTACTGTTTTCTCCATCCTTTTGACTCTTTTGTTCCAAAACATTGTTCTGATTAAGGCGTGAAAGGGTTTACCATCAGTTTCATTTTTTTTTTTTTCTGTTTTCCATTGTGTGTGAAACCTTTCACACACAAAAGCAATAGTGATTGTATTGGAGCTGTGTGTCTGCTTTCAGTCTTTACTCTGGATTTATTATTGCATTTTCATCAGCTTTTGCCTTGTTTTCCACTTCACTGATTTTGATGAACTTCAGAGAAATCTATTAGTTTAAGGAGGTGGCTCTCTTAATGACTTATATACCATCTGCTATTTCATTTTCAGTTTATTGTAGCTTTTATTTATAATTTAGTAAGTTCTGCAGATATCTGCTGCTTTAATTACATTGAAATGTATACTGCCTATACAATAAGGTCATCAAACTGGGGGTTATTTAGTACCCTAAACCATCTTGATTTTTGTCATCTAATTGTGCACAAGTAAAACTAGAGGATGCTAACAGTCCCCTTTCACTTCAAAATCTCTGTTGTATTGTGTTTCACTTACCTTATAATGCTGCTGCTTATGGACACTGTATTTTTTACAGCACACTAACACATTAGTTTGAACCTCTGCAACATGAAGTATTGCAAATTTAAAATTTTGCGAGTCCTGTTGAATCACCTGTTTTTTAGGATGTGTTAATTATGCATAAAATACTAGATAGACTGCACGTGACTGGAAAGAGATCTGATTAATGCTTTCTTAAATGATCATTCTCAAAGGGGAATGTGCATTAAATGCATTAAATAAATTCTTGTGGTACCTGGCCCCCTGAGCTGGAAGACAGGGACAGGGAGCAGAATGAAGCCCCCATTATCCAAGGGGAAATGGTTAGCAACCTACTACACCCCTTAGACACACAAAAGTCTATGGGGATAGATGGGATCCACCCAAGGGTACTGAAGGAACTGATGGAAGTGCTCACCAAGCCACTTTCCATCATGTGTCAGCATTCGTAGCTAACCAGAGAGGTCCCAGTGGACTGAAAGTTAGCAAATGTGACTCCCATCCACAAGAAGGGTTGAAAGTAGGATGCAGGAACCACAGGCCTGTCAGCCTGACCGTGGTGCTGGGGAACATTATGGAACAGATTATCTTGAGTGCCATCACACAGCACATACAGGACAACCAGGTGATCAGGCCTAGTCAGCATGGCTTTATGAAAGGCAGGTCCTGCTTGACTAACTGGCTTTCCTTCTATGACAAGGTGATCCACTTAGTGGATGAGGAAAAGGCTGTGGGTGTTGTCTACCTAGACTTTAGTAAAGCCTTTGATGTCATTTCCCACAGTATTCTCCTGAAGAAACTGGCTACTCATGGCTTGGATGGGTGTACTCTTCTCTGGGTGTCCTGGTTTGAGTGACACAGGACTAGGGAAAACTGCACTTTTAAAAGACTATAGTGTCTGGATTTGTGAAGGTATTTACTTTATAGCCAGCTATGGTATGTGGGTTTTAAGGTCTCAGTGTTTTCAAGCTTGCCAGGTGCAGGGACGAGGAAGAGTGAGACCTGGGCACTTGACCCAAGCTGGCCAACAGGATTATTTCATACCATGAACATCACATTTAATATAAATTAGAGAGTTTGCTGAGAAGTTCCTGAGAACTTCTTGCCCCAGAGCTGGACCCCTGAGGCCTTCCTTTCTTCTGGAAGCTGTAGTGTCCAACATTTACTGTCCACTATTGGGAATGCACGGCTTCCTACTGATATAATTGGCTGAGCATAGACCTTGTATATTTTGTATTGGTATCAATATTGGTTCTTTAGTATTATTAATGTTCAATATTTGGTGTCATTCTACTAAATCTGTTTATATTTCAACCATCGGGTTTCTTTGTTTTTTACCCTTTCCCCTTCCTGAGTGGGGAGGGGTCGTCGGGTGATAGAATAATTGTTTAAACAACAATATATTGTTGTGGGTTTCTCAAACCATAACAGCTGAGTAAAAAAAGCTGGCTGGATGGGCGGGCCCAAAGGGTTGTGGTGAATAGAGATAAATCCAGTTGGTGACTGGTCACAAGTGGTGTTCCCGACGGCTCAGTATTGGGACCAGTTCTGTTTAATATCTTTATCAATGACCTGGCCGAAGGGATTGAGTGCACCCTCAGGAAGTTTGCAGACTACACCAAGTTGGGTGGGAGTGTTGATCTGCTTGAGGGTAGGAGGGCTCTAAGAGGGATCGGGACAGGCTGGATGGATGCACTGAGGCCAATGGTATGAGGTTCAACAAGGCCAAGTGCCAGGTCCTGCACTTGGGTCACAACAACCCCATGCAATGCTACAGGCTTGGGGAAGAGTGGCTGGAAAGCTGCCCAGCAGAAAAGGATGTGGGGGTGTTGGTTGACAGCCAGCTGAATATGAGCCGGCAGTGTGCCCAGGTGACCAAGAAGACCAATAGCGTCCTGGCCTGTATCAGGAATAGTGTGGTGAGCAGGACTAGGGAGCGGTGATCATTCCCCCCCCGTACTTGTACTGGTGAGGCTGCACCTCGAGTACTGTGTTCAGTGTTGGGCCCCTCACTACAGGAAGGACATTGAGGTACTGGAGTGTGTCCAGAGCAGGGCACTGAAGCTGGTGAGGGGTCTGGAGAACAATCTTATGAGGAACGTCTGAGGGAACTGGTGGTGTTTCTCTTGGAGAAAAGGAGGCTGAGGGGAGACCTCCTTGCTCTCTACAACTACCTGAAAGGAGGTTGTAGCCAGGTGGGTGTCAGTCTCTTCTCCAAGTAACAAGTGAAAGGATGAGAGGGAAGGGCCTTAAGTTGTGCCAGGGTAGGTTTAGGATGGATATTAGGAAAAATTTCTTCACCAAAAGAGTTATCAAGCACTGGAACAGGCTGCCCAGGGAAGTGGTTGAGTCCCCATCCTCAGAGGTATTGAAGAGACATGTAGATGTGGTGTTTAGGGACGTGATTTAATGGTGGACTTGGCAGTTCTAGGTTAATGGTTGGACTTGATGATCTTAAGGGTCTTTTCCAACCTAAATGATTCTATGATTCATTGTTAGCATTTACTCTGTTGTTTGAATTGGGGGTTCACATATGTGTTTGGTGAGCCAAGCCCGGACCACAGGTTGCACACAGGTTTGTATCTTAGGCTATGCAAGTTCACTGTCATTTGCAGGCAAGGTGACAGTTTTGGTCCTTTGGTTGAAGTGGTTACCAATAACAACACCCTTCTTAGAATACACAGCGAATTGGTTTATTCTAGTCAGTAATCTGCATGATTAGGGTTGAAATGAGAGTAATAAATATACTTAAGTGTTTGGAAATGGCTTTCTTCCTGAAGATTTTTCCGAGGGTGAAAATTAGGATTAATTCTAGAGGAGGAGAACTGACCGTAAAAGACCTATTAAAATTGACCTTAAAGGTACCATTCTTTTCAATTACTGAGAAACATTTGCTAAAATTTAATTGAAAAGATCAGTGAAACCTGACCCATCTTATAACAGTATTGATACTGGGTTTTGCTTATGATTTCTCTTCATTTATACAGATGTTTTAAAACCACTTCTGCAATGGCCTGTGGCAAAGTCCAAGAAGCCAAGTTTGTGTGAAAGATGTGTATTATTATTTACTGTTTCTTTTTTCCATTTTCTGTTTCCTTATTTTGCTTGTCTAAAAAAAAACTCAGAATGACATACTGATTTAGAGGTACAAAGCGCACACAATGAATCCCTGTTCTGTTATGTCAAAACTGTAGGAAGCCCTACTTACGCAGTTTAGTATTTTTAAGTGTTAAGTATGTTTACTACATGGTGGTGGTTTTTTTTTTTTTTTTCAGATCAAATCAGACATCAGAATTAGCCTTCAAGTGACTCACAATCTTGTAAGCTTTTTTATCACACAGCGATTCACATTAAATGTAATATCCTCTTGGTGTTTGTAATTGTAGAATGGTTTAGGTTGGAAAGGACCTTGAAGATCATCTAGTTTCAACCCCTCTGCCACGAGCAGAGACACCTTCCACTAGACCAGGTTGCCCAAAGCCCCATCCAGCCTGGCCTTGAACACTCCCAGGGATGGGGC
Source organism: Vanellus vanellus (assembly GCF_965231255.1). NCBI lineage: Eukaryota > Metazoa > Chordata > Aves > Charadriiformes > Charadriidae > Vanellus > Vanellus vanellus. The sequence continues at coordinate 97,856,073 of NC_138906.1, read as the reverse complement.
ATCCACAGCTTCTCTGGGCAACCTGTTCCAGTGTCTCACCACCCTCATAGTGAAATATTTATTCCTAATATCTAACCTAAATCTACCTTCTTCCACTTTGAAGCCATTCCCCCTCATCCTATTGCTACATGTCCTTGTAAAAAGTCCCTCCCCAGCTTTTTTGTAGGCGCCCTGGAAAGCTGCTACAAGGTCTCCTTGGAGTCTTCTCTTCTCCAGGCTGAACAACCCCAACTCTCTCAGCCTGTCCTCATAGGAGAGTTGTTCCAGTCTTCTGATTATTTTTGTGGCCCTCCTCTGGACCTGCTCTAACAGGTCCATGTCCTTCTTACGTTGAGGGCTCCACAGCTGGATGCAGTATTCCAGGTGTGGTCTCATGAGAGTGGAGTGGAGGGGCAGAATTGCCTCCCTTGACCTGCTGGCCATGCTTCTTCTGATACAGCCCAAGATATGGTTGGCCTTCTGGGCTGTGAGCACGCATTGCTGGCTCATGTAGAGCTTCTCATCGACACCCCCAAGTCCTCCTCAGGGCTGTTCTCAATCCATTCTCCACCCAGCCTGTATTTGTGCTTGGGATGGCTCTCACCCAAGTGCAGGATCTTGCACTTGGCCTTGTTGAACTTCACGAGGTTTGCACAGGCCCGCCTGTCAATTTATAAATGATATTTTGAACAGAATTGGCTCTTAAATTTGGGGGGTGGGAGGAAGGAGTATCACATGGTTGAACTATCCCCATTCTGAAACCAGAAATCCTTTTGAAATGCCTTTTGCCAATGGATGACTAATATCTAATGGTTTCCTGGTAAAATTTTTTGATCCAAGTCTTGGAAAGGATTTGCTGAAGGCTGGAGGAGAGTGGTTGGTAATTCAGTGTCTGATAACCTTAACTCTAAAAGAGTCTGTGAGAGACCTGGCCAGACCCTCACCTGGGGCTCATCAGTTTTCTCTGGAACCACCAAGGGCTCAGCTGGAGGAAGCAGGTGCTTGTTATAAGCAGCCCTGGGAAAAGAGGGAGAAACCTGAGGAGCTCTTGTTGTGGGGGTAGGGGAATGAGGAGAGGGGCTTAGCATCCCAGCCTGCCTGGGGCAGGGACGAGGCTCTGCTTTATGAAGGCTGAAGGGGTAATTGAAAAGAAAGGCATGATGAAAGCCCTTCTGCTTGGCAGAGGGAGGGTAGGGGTGTTACAGTTCCCTAAATAAGCTTTTTGGTCAGACTTCCTTATTCTTTGTAAGACCTAAGTCTTGGTTTATATGGTTTCAGGCACTGCTGTCTTGCAGATCAGGAGGTATGGAATGGGCAAAACATTCAACAGGCTCTTTGTTTACCCTAGTAAATAATCTCAATGATCCATCCACCAGAAGTAATAAACATTCCCCCTCTGCTGCAGTTCCCTTTGTGACTTAAGGTGCCTTATATTCCACTTGCCACTTCACTGCTGCCAACAGTTGTTATTCAAGGTGCCATGAGCTCTGGGAGAAGGTGAGAAACCGGGAGCTGTTCATATCCAGCTGCTTCACAGATTTTGACTGTGCTTGGGAAGACGTGGTCATAGTGTGGGACTTGACACTGGACTTACACAACTATGCTGTTTTGTCCATTTTTAGAACCAGCAATGGAAGCATCAGAAATGTGATCAGTTGGTGTAGTGAGGGACCAGACTGGAATGTCAGGTTAAGATGCTCAGCATGCTGGCTCTATATCCAGCTGCTGAAGAACAAGAAGATCTTAGTGGTAATGAATTATCCTATTGCTGCTCAAATGGAAACAAAATGTTCCTTTTTTTTTGTAACTTTAAGCTCTACTTCTTCAGTCCCTGTACTTTGGTGGTATAACATGTAGTCTATCCTCTAACGTGCTTTTTTTTCCCCTCAGACTTCCCATAAGGGAAGCACAGGCTTTTTTAAAAAGTGTATGTTTTCATGGCTGCGCTGAAATCCTGATAGTCATACTGGTGCAAGCAGAACATAGATAGGAGGGATGCATGTAATGCATGCATAGTAACCTTAACAGTCGGCATTGGTAAGTCTTCTGCACAGCATGATGTCCTGTTTGGGACTCCGAGCCTGAAGAAAAATGTGGACAATCCAGAGCATAACCAGCAAGGGAGACCTGAGAGATTTTGCTCAGGAGCAAACTTAGTCAGGAGAAGACTGGAATATGAAAGAGACAATGAGAAAGAGGAAATAAACAGTTTGTTCTCTATGGCTGTGGTGAGCGGGGCAAGAAATAATGGGACCACATTGCATCATGAGAGAGTTCTCTAGGCTTAGGTGAGAAAACTAGCCAGAAAGATAGCTCAGTGCTGGATTAGGTTGCCTAGGAAAGCTGCGAGTGCCACCTGATAAGAACAGGTGAGACAAATCTGTCATGAATGGTTTGCATCTAGCTCTTCTTCCCTGAGGCAGGGGGATAGGCTTGGGCAAACTCCCAGACTTTTTTTTTTTTTTTTTTTTTGTGATTCTCTGAATATTCAACAAGTCCTGTGTTGCTCTAATGTCCACTGGGAGCAAAGCAGCTGACAAGCTGCCAGAACAGTAAAAGCAAAGTAGGTTGGAGGACTGATGCGTTAATAGCCTGTGGGAGAGACAGGAGCGGGGAGCTCTGATATTGCCGCTGCACAACGTTGTCTGCACACCCTTTGTTCCTGTGATTCATGGAATCACGCTGATATTGCATCTGGGGCAGTTGCTCAGCAGCCCTCAGCACAGAGAAAGAGAGAAGGATAGGAAGGGCAATAATAAGAAGAGAATAAGCTGTTGTTTATCCTCTACTGCTTCCTCTGTACCCACGGACAAATAGGCACCACAAGTAAACAGATGTATGCAAAACCAATTGTTAGAATATTTACCAACTTTGTGTAGCATTTCCCCACTTGGTATGGTTCCCTCTCAGGAAGAGATTGGTTGGGTTTTTTTTTTTTAGTTTTTCAACCAAACAACCCACTAATTCCATTGCTTTTGCTAGTGAAAGCATTTGTAATTTATATTATTCAGGTGAATTTCTGTTAAGTTCCTCCATAAACTGGAATTTGGCAGACTTTGCAAAATGTCATAATACATGTGCTTTTCTCACTTCTCTGTCTGTTTGATATTGAGCCCATCTGAAAAACATTTCTGGGAAGTTTTTATCATTTGATGGGTGAAGAGGAGGAGTCACACAGAGATGGAAGAAAATGATAAACCAGAGAAGCTGCTTCTTTAAAGCTTGTTCACGTGCAGAAATGAATATCAGAGTTGTTTAATGGATGAAGGTGTACTAGCGTTGAAGAAACTCTGAGTGCACTAGCAGACACCACCCCCCCTCCCCCCCCAAATCTCTTTGGCAAGTCTGTAATACTAGTACCTGGTAAGGGAGAAAATAGTCTGAATTTTGTCAAGTGAGGCTCTGTTATAAACACATTGTACATAAGGACAGAGCAACAAAATGTGGGGATGGGATTATAATGGTTCCCTAAATAAATAGAGATGTGAAGACGTAATTCATTAGTTAATTACCTAGTGTAAGCAGTCCTCAGTGCCCTAATGTGATTGAAATTCTGGATTTTGCTGGGATGGGGCTAATGCTGGGGAAGCAGTGTAATATGGATGCACCTGATGTAGCTAACTTGAGTATTCTAATTGCTGAATGAGTTGTGCATGAAGCTCAGCACAGGTGTGTCATCCAAGTCCTTCCCTACCTTCTGAGGTGGTCTTGTGGGATTGTTTTGAGCTCTAGGCCAATGGCTCATCTGGTCGGTGTAAGCTTTCTCAGGTATGTCATGCAGTATTACTGGCCCTATATGATTGTTGGTGTATCATCCTAAAACAGTTTATATATCTGTGATGCCAGCTGTCTTTGAGATTGACATGGATTTTAGTATTCTGGGGAATATTACTGCTGTGGGGGGAGATTATTTTTTTTTTTTTTTTTTTTAGCCACTCTTGGGAATCTTTGAACATCAAAACTTTATTGTAAGGTGTGGTTTTTGGAAACAATAAGGACTTAATGACAATTATACTGGAAACATTTGTTAACATAGTGTTGGTGGCTCTAAGTATTTGAGAACCTTGGATTCAAGAGAGTGGGCTAGAAATCACAAGATTTTTATAATATCAGGTTCATTTTATTTGCTCTTTTTTTCTCTTGAATGTTGAGAGTGTATCTCGGTTATGGTTTTGAGCATTTATTTATCAGTATGAGGTTCAGCAATATTTATTTAATTACCTCAACAGGAGGAGCTAAAAGCTTCTCTTGTTAACAAGTGAATCTAGAAGTTGTAATTTTGAGCAAGTTAAACCTCGTGTCACTGAGAAGTTGCTGGTTGTTCACATGCATGGCAAGGTGCTTGAGAGGAGCTGAGTGCTGTTGCATTTGCAGATGATACGCTTCCACTTTAGTGTTTCTGCAATCTCCCAAGAGCAATATGGATCTGGCTTTTTCATTTTCTGTGGGATGGCTAGACCTAATTAAAAGCAAGAGTGCTGTTACATGTTGATTAAAGAATGGCTTTAAAACTTTTGTAAGTGAGGGAATAGAGGTTCCTGTCCCCTTCCTTCAGCTGTGTCCCTTCTCAAGTCTCTAGGGCAGCACTATGGTTTCTTTCAAGCTCTTCTGAGCTTGTGTGGACTGAGTGTGAGGTTCAGAAACATGGGAAGAAATTGCTGTCTTGGGAACGTGGGTAGTGCCAGCACTATAGCAAGTTTAACTGAAGATGAGGGATTTGCCTTACTGCTTGGTGCCTGGAGCTGAACTGCAGGCAGACATAGTGTGAAGTTCATCCCATAGCAACAGAAGCGCAACTCCAGGGGCGAGGCTGGGTTTGGAGTTCTTCATTCTGGTAAGCTCAGTATTTATACCCTCCTCATGCTGGTAGGCTCAGTATCTATACCCTCATTTTAGTAGCCAAGCGTTTTGCTGTACCCCTGATTCCTTTCCAGGCTGTGGGATGTTTCTTGAAGCGTAGAGGGAGATATACCATCCATAGCTGTCATGCCATTTCCTGGAATAGCTGTCATATTTTGTATCTCTATTGATTTTTTTTAAAGGGAGTGATTTGTGTTCAAGCCTTCTACTATCAGCATTGGGAGGCTGTTTTACTTTATCTATTAGTCTTAACAGATCTTATGTTCTGTCAGAAGTCAAAGGGCCTGTTGGCTTAGATCTTGGGTCATGTGAGCCCTTCCACTGTCTGGTTAGATCTCAAAAGGATTAAAAGAAAAGGTTGATTTAATAAATAAATCTACCCCTTCAGCCCCCAAAAGAAGATAACCTTTGTCACTAGGTTTCAGTAGGGAACTAGAAATAAAGTCCCTCACTTTGGGACTTGGGAATACTCAGAATATTGTCAGGAAAACCCACCCAATTTTTAGTTCTATTGGCTATTCCAGTATAACCTATTCCTACTCTACCAAGTTCAAGAAAGCTCGCTATAGTAAAGCGAATTGCACTCTGTGCTTTTTCCTGCCTTATCCCTTGACAGATGTGCCATTAGCACATGTACAGCACTGTTGTTTTTGGAATCGATTATCAAGGTAATATTAGTATCCATTTTTATGCTAGTGTTTTGGAATTTGGAGCATCCTAGCTGGAATGTGGGGCTCAGTAAATTGGTAATTCGCGTATCCAGGGCTAACAGTGGGGGTCTGTGAAAAATAGCAGCACTCTAGGAAAGAATTTCCTGGAATGTTTCAGAAAACTTTGAATTATTTTTTAATCAGGAAAAATATCTTGAGACAGTCTTGTCTTTTGAAGACAAAGAAATGAAAATGAAAGTAGGTAGGCCAAAAATAATTTTTGTGCTGGAAACGCCACCATCATGCCCCCTTATTAGCTGGGGTTGCTTATGCTTGCATTAGCCATTGACTAGACTTCCTGGAGGGGGGAGGCGAAGTATCCCATGGGGTACCACAGTCCTGCAGCTAGCTTTTTTGATTTCCTTATTAACTTAGCTCATGGAGTGGGTGGATGTGAGAACATCCACTGCATCTAGTCCCAAAAATCTTTATGTAGTACAACTTGCATTCAAAAAGCAGCAAAAGACTTAGTACAGTAAAATACTGTGCTTACATAGCTGTTCCCAATGTAGGAGAGGGAGAGTGAGTTTGCGTTGTATTGCAGGTACCTAATTTTGCATTCAAGATTTCTTTGTATGTAAACTCTTGGTGTATGTTACATGATGTTACATGCTCCTTGTATGTTTCGTCTGCAGAGGTGATCGCTTAGGAAATCTTTCACTAGCTTGTCAACGAGGATAGTGGCAACGGGAGGAAAACTTTGTAACAAGCAGGAGGATGGATTTTAATCATCATCATCAGCGGTCCTCTCTGCGTGCATGCTCACCCACATAGCTCTCTTGAGCGCATTTGAAAAGTCCTAAGGTGCTCTTCAGAAACCAAGCAATGGCTTTTAGTTCAGCCGCTTGTTTCCAGCAGATGTGATTGCAAGGCTGAGTGTTGAAAACATGGTCGTTCAGTCTGTGTGGCTGACAGATGTTGTGGAATGGGTTGTTAAGGTTGTTCTTCAGGGAGCAACTGAAGATGTGTTAGAGCCTGGATAAAATATTCAATCAGATTCTCATGACAGGAGGTAATAATGCAATATAAATGCAGGCAAAAACCTCTACAACAGACTGGAATTATATCCGCTGTATTGTGAACCATGTTAGTTGTATGCCTTGTTTCCAGATCTGATGCTTTTGAACTAGTATAGACATATAACAAAGCTCCTGCTTGACAAACCTGATCTCCTTCTATAACAAGGTGACCTGCTTAGTGGATGAGGGAAAGGCTGTGGATGTTGTTTCCCTGGACTATAGTAAAGCCTTTGACACCATTTCCCACAGCATTCTCCTGGAGAAACTGGCTGCTTATGGCTTGGATGGGCATACGCTTCGCTGGGTAAAAAACTGGCTGGATGGTCAGGCCCAAAGAGTGGTGGTGAATGGAGTTAAATCCATCACCTGTGGTGATTGAAATGAACGGACTCCAATATGCAGGATCAAAATCTGCTTTATTAAGCAAGCATGCTCTTTATATACTTATCTACCAGGGCCAGTAATTTTCTACTTTACTTGTTTACACCATCGCGTACCCTAAAAGATCATGCTCCCACCGAAAAGGGAATCTCTCTTCCCTGTGAGCAGCCCCTCCTTATCTAGGGAGTAGCTTCACACAACTTCGTCTGCCAGAACAGTGCTGCAGCTGCTTATTCCTCCCTATTAGTTCTATCGCACTTAACCCATTTTTTGCCTCAGTCCCCACATCTCCTCCTTTTTTGTTTTTCAATTAAAAACACCATGTTTATCTTCTGCAGGGCCCTTTGCAGACAAGAGTATAAACACAAAACAATTAATGCTATAACAAAAATTACAATCAATATCATTAATCCTGTCTTAACGATCGCAGCTACCCATCCTGTAATTCCCCAACTAGATAACCAATCGTTCAACCAATTCCATTCATTGTCTACTTGCAACTTTCTGACCCCCTCCTTTAACGTTTGAATGCTTTTATGCACAGATTCTGAATGATCTGAGATTTATGCAACACCCTTGTGAAAGACCAAAGTAACACAAAAAACTTCCTCATACTTTCACCACTGCAGCAAAAGTTGTCGCCAACATCTCCATGTTATGATAGTTAGAACTAATTCTTTGACATGCCTCAATCATTTGGACTATCTTCGGATTTTGTAACGAACGCAAAATACATTGACATTCATAATTAGCATTTTCCACAACAAGCTGCATTAACAAAGACTCTTTCGCAGCAGCATTTGCTACTTGCTTATCAAGCACTTCTTTCAATCTGTCGACAAACCGCATATAAGACTCTTGCGGCTCTTCTTTTATTTTTACATAAGACGCAACAGCTTTCCCAATATCAGGGACTTTCAGAAGGGCTTGATAAGCTAGTGTAGTTGTTTGCCGTAATATTTATGGAGCCAAACGCACTTGCAACTGTGATGTATTTATAGGCAGCTCCCCCATTAATTGTGGCAAGCCTGCTCCACGCAAAGGATCCCCATCATCCTTCTCCAAATTTGCAAGGGCTGCCACTTGGTAAGCAGATTTCCACATTGACTCAAATAATACCATTTGTGTAGGAGTAAGTATTAAACACGTAATTTGCCATATATCATAGGGTGTTAAATCATTCCCCAAAAATATTGCTTGTAACAAACTCTGAGTATGTGGTGCACTTAACCCATTTTGTATAACAATTTGTCTCAAGTCTTTAATTACTTCATAAGGAAAAGTTGAGTGCTCCTTAGGCTGATCCATTCATTGTAAGACAGGACACGCTATTGCATTTCCACATTCTGTATCTCCACTGGGTAGTGCCTTATGCTTTATTTTCCTCCATTTTTCAACTGGATCATATTGAAAAGGGACACCTTCATTAAAGTCTGCTAACATAGTACCTTCCCCTGTGAAACTTGCAGTATTAGACTTCTTCATAGGTGATTCATAAAATCCTGGCAAATAAGAGTGAGGCTGTTGCTTAATTTTTGAAGCATCTGCGTTAGATTTTGTTGGATCAGGGCAATCTCGTAACTCCAAACTACTTTCCTTAACCACAAATTCAGTCTGAGATGCCCAATCTCCTGGACTCTCTTGTGCAGTTAATGCTGTCTTAGCAGTTTCCGCTATGGAATGGTCTGATCTGATTTGTTTTAAAGTCTTAAATGCTAGGTGCCACGAGGTTAACAGTTCTGCTGCTGCCTGATCTCCTTTTGATGCAGCATTGAATAACCTCTGCCCTGCTTCATGCCAGACAGGGACACTAAACACCGATTGCACATCTGCAGAACAACCATGAGTTTTAAGCAAAACTAAAAGCATTTGTAACACATGTTCTTCAAACTTAATTCCCCTCTTTTGAAACAGAGCCATCAAAATAGACACAATAGATTTTTCCTCTGTAGACATAGAGGAACCCATGGTTAGTTCTCAGTTGCTCACATCACTTGTTGAGGAGATTGTTTTTGTCCAGACTTGTAGGCTCTCTCCCAGCTCCCCAGATTCTGCCTTCTTCGTTCAGCTGAGCGTTGCCACGGCTGCTCTATTCCACAGTAATCACCTCTTTGAATCATGTTGCCCCTTTGAATCACGTCAGGGTCACCAATTGTCACTGTTGGGACAGCCAAACTTCCCTCCCATGTCCCCAGTGGCTCACCTACAGGTATCTTCTTAAATATGATCCGGATCCATCAACAGCTCTGCCCGCTGTCTTCAGCTTCACTGGGCTCCATCCCCATGACTATTTCCAGTCGTCTTCTTCCTTACCATCACGTCGGGGTCACCATTTCTGGTTTTTGAAATACATGGACTCCGATATGCAGAATCGAAATTGAAATCCAGTTTATTAAACAAGCATGCTCTTTATATACTTTTCTATCAGGGCTAGACCTGCACTTGGGTCACAACAACCCCATGCAATGCTACAGGCTTGGGGAAGAGTGGCTGGAAAGCTGCCCAGCAGAAAAGGATGTGGGGGTGTTAGTTGACAGCCAGCTGAATATGAGCCGGCAGTGTGCCCAGGTGACCAAGAAGACCAATAGCATCCTGGCCTGTATCAGGAATAGTGTGGTGAGCAGGACTAGGGAGCGGTGATCATCCCCCTCCCATACTTGTACTGGTAAGGCTGCACCTCGAGTACTGTGTTCAGTGTTGGGCCCCTCACTACAGGAAGGACATTGAGGTACTGGAGTGTGTCCAGAGCAGGGCACTGAAGCTGGTGAGGGGTCTGGAGAACAATCTTATGAGGAACGTCTGAGGGAACTGGTGGTGTTTCTCTTGGAGAAAAGGAGGCTGAGGGGAGACCTCCTTGCTCTCTACAACTACCTGAAAGGAGGTTGTAGCCAGGTGGGTGTCAGTCTCTTCTCCAAGTAACAAGTGAAAGGATGAGAGGGGAGGGCCTTAAGTTGTGCCAGGGTAGGTTTAGGATGGATATTAGGAAAAATTTCTTCACCAAAAGAGTTATCAAGCACTGGAACAGACTGCCCAGGGAAGTGGTTGAGTCCCGATCCTCAAAGGTATTGAAGAGACGTGTAGATGTGGTGTTTAGGGACGTGATTTAATGGTGGACTTGGCAGTTCTAGGTTAATGGTTGGACTTGATGACCTTAAGGGTCTTGTCCAACCTAGATTATTCTACGATTCAAAAATCTTAAGAGACAAGAGATTGTGAATTCCTATTTAAATATGGAGTAGCTCAATTGTTGTTTGGAATCTGAGAATAATTGGAGCAGTAGCAAAAATGCTTTCAGGGCTTTTGCAATGAAGAAGTTTTCCTTTTTTATTTTCAAGTATAAGTTCTTTTACTTTAATGAAAGGGAAAATGATTCCTGTTTGAGGCTTTGGGTCAGGTGTGATGCTTTTCAAAATATAAAGGTGACTGCCTTTCCTTCCTGCTTTACATATCATTTAAAGAAAGCTGCAGAATTACACTAAGTTGGGGGGGGGGGGGGGGGGTGTCCTTGGGGTTTATTTCCAAGGTCATATGTTCCACCTTCAGAAGCGGGAGGATGCCCGAGTTTCAGAAGAACATTACAGAGCAGCTGAAGGTCAAGGGAAAGAAATAAGAGGAGTGGTGAGACAAGATGGCCATATCTATATATCTATATATCTATATCAGAGCAGTAATCAAGATTTATTTAGTTAACTCTCTGAGCCACCTAACATCTTTCTCATCTGAATATGAGGCTATAAGAAGGTACTTATTACTGTACTTGAAAAACTGTTTTGTGAGCAACATATGGCATCCAATCATGTATGGCTTAGTAAAGTTCAAGAAATGCTTGTAGCTCTCTTCCGCTGACCTCATAGGTAGCGCCACCTGGCACTCCTGCCTGTGGAGAATACAGAGTGAGGACTCAAGGAAATGTTCTTTAATTATAATTCTTACTTAATAACAGTAAAAAAAAGTTAAAAGGAAATAATCTGTTCTCTGTTGTGTTTTGTTCCTTAGTAAGTATGTAAAATGTATTTATTTGAAGTCAGCATTAGCAACTAACCGACAAGGGAGTAAAAATCTTTTTGACTCCTTTTACTCTTTCCTGTCTTTCTGTTCCTTAAAAGCTGTTCTTCTAGATCTGTTTTGAATCCTGATCCCTGTTGTTCTGGGCAAAGCCTCATATGCAGTACACGCTCATTCTATTTTATTTAGTAAGCTACAGTAAATCAATGAAAGGCCTCATCATTCATACAGTCTAGCATTTATAGTTACAAGAAATATATCAAGTCTGTTTAGGTCACCTCTGAATGCCACTTGACTGGTAGAGGAGTAGAAAGTTATACGCTCAGGCATTTCTTTTGATTTTTAAAGCACAGAAAAAAGCTTCAAGCTCTTCTAAAAATGTGCAAGCATTATCAGTAAATCAGGTTTAAATATTTATCTGTCTTAATCTGAGCATATTGGGGGGTGTGCGTGTGTGTATGCATGTATTGACTTTGAGGGAAAAGTAAGACTAAAGGAAAGAAATTATTCCTACGGAGACTGCCTGCGGTTAGCTTCTTACCATTTCTTTAGTCTAAAGCCAACTCCATTCTTTTCCTTGTTGTCAGCTTCTTTGCGCTCTTGGTGTGTGGTTACTTTGAAGATAGTTGTGATGTTAAGAGTGAGGATTCCCTGAGGTCAGTGTAAATCTTGTAGGATAGTATAATACAGTCCTTCCCGGGTAGATTTATATATTCATGCAGCTCATCATGGCAGAGATAACACATGAGGTCTTAGAAGCAATTTGACGTTGTAAGCACAGCATTACTCTGAGCTAATAAACTTTGCCTCTTGGTGAAGGTAATTGCCTTAGATAAAGCAGTGAACTGATGAGATTTCATGGGCTCTGGTGCCTGAGCAAGCTTGGTTGCTGTTAATGCTAGGATCTGTACTTCTACTCTAGTGCAGTTAATACAGGAACAGCATCTATGCAGGACACTTGACAACTAGCATTCCTTGGTCCTCAGCTGAATAAATACATTTGAGTACTTGAAATGAAAAGCTCTTGTCAAAAGGGTGTGTTGTTTTTTACCCACCAGTGTTTCCTAAAGATGCCTGATTCTCTCGCTCACTGTGGCGCCAAAATCCAGAGCAAAAAATGTCTGGCTGAACCTACTGAATATACTAGGGAGCTCTACAGGCTAAAGGAGATTTATCTATATCTATAGATCTGTTTAAATGTGCAGGTGCCCTTTGGAGGTCAAAATGATTCCAGAGTTGCTGATTTGTTTAATAACAGAAGATAATGTACCTTTAGCAGTAGAGTTTGCTATAAAATAGGTTATCATTTGCACTGTTAGGAGCAAATATTTGGTCATGTACTGGTTCCTATTGTCACACAACAACAGGAAAACGACAGTGTTTTGTTTTACTAGGCCTTTTTAGATGGGTGTACTAAGTGTATTTGCTGCTGTCTCATCTTGCACCGGCTCACCCGCTCTGACAGCTAGAGATATTTACTAGTGTCTAGTTTGTAGTTATGGTTTTCCTTAAGAGAGCTTCATTGACTCCGGTGCCTGCTGCAGTTTGGGAAGGGTACTCTGTTGTCAGCTCTTTCTTGTGCTGTTCAGTGAAGACATATGATTCTAGTCAGCGTAGCCATCTGTACAAAAAGTCTGACTTGCTTCCTTCAGTGTTTGTAATTTCTGTGGCTTGTTCATAATGTTTCCTTTTGTTGAGAATGACTAAAGAACCTTTTGATTTTGTTTGTCCCTTTTGTCTTCTGTGGGATGAGTGAATAGAGTCCCCTTTTCCAACACATTCATCAGTCATGCAAATGTGTTGTCAAGTAAATTTCACAATTCTTTGATTCAGCAAACAGGAAAGTCCCAATCTTTGTCATTGACCAGCGTTTTAACCCATTCTGCTACCTGAAATGAATATCATACCGAGGGTGCAACAATCCGGCTGTGATAGGGATAACAAAATGCGTGTTATGCCTTCTCCCCTGCTCCCATAGCCTGCTACTTTTTTTTTTTTTTTTTTTTTTGACCAGCTGTAATAGGCAGGAATAAATGCAATTCATTTTGCATCAGCAAGTGTCATGTGATTCTCCTTTATTCACTATTTTATTGATGAACTTACAGAGCTATCATAGACTGATCAGGCACAGTTGTCCTTGTTAGATGTTGGTCTTGGTTATGTCCCATCTTACTGTAACTGAAATATGCTAGTGTAAAAGTTGCAGAAAGATTGGTATGAGAGAGACATAACCTGATCTTTTTGAATTGTTTGTCTTCTAGGAAGGTCGGTCTGAGAGGGAGATGCTTAGGCAGAAGAACTTAAAGAGGTTGCTTTTTAAAAAAAATTATATTTTCAGGAATTATTTGTGTCACTTCCTTTTTTACTTTTAAGTACAAGTATGCCATTCTGAAACTTATGATATTTGTTAACTCAGTTTCTGGTCTCCTGGCTGCTTGCTGAATGGGGATTAAGCATAAGTTCTTACTAATCAGGCTTGTTTTCCCTAATGGAGAAAAAAGAAGGATATGTTTCTTGATTTTTTTTTTTTTTTTATTTTTTTTTTTTTTTTCAGAGCTGATACAAACTCATGATCCATTAAAGAGGATCCAGAAAGATAGTAACAGTGGAAGAGTTCTATCCACTATTTGCTGTGATAGTCAGATGATTTCAATTTAGATAATAGGGCAAAATTAATTTCCTTACTCTGACAACTGTTGTTTCACAAGAAAGAATTATTCATTACTTTTCATGGTTGTTTTGTTTTTTTTTTTTCTGTGCTTCATACAGCTTAGAAAACAGTGCTTTTTTTTTTTTTAAAGCTTTTAGATATTAGTATTTATCTCTTTCTTATTAAATGCATGAATTGTAGCAATCCCTGTTAGCAGTAAAGGTTCTTTTTTTTTAGCAAGGACACTGTGAAGTCTTATTTTTCAGCTCATTATTACATTTGTTTAAAACAGTTCACTGTTAAATATATGCCAAATAAAAAACCCTATCAGTCAGCACCTCTAACCCTGACTTTCAAATATTCTGAAACCAAATTGGAGGATTGCATACAGGTAGCATGCTTAAAAAAAAAAAAAAAAAACATTTGATTTCAATATGAGGAGTTCTGTTATGTTGCTGTGTTCTGAGTACTAAAGAATGTCAAAGCTGTCATTTCTTTGTATATCTTTGAGTGATATCTTTCAAAGAAAAGCATTTTAAGACCCTGAAATACTATTGAAATGAGCACTGAGAGGAGAGAGGAACCAACAGCCTCTGGAGCTGTGTGTGCAGAGCTGTGATCTTACTGCATCTTGGAGAGTCCCAGATAAGTTTTCGTGTTGTTTCCTCCCCACCTTCTTGCTAGTCACTTAGCAGATCAACAGGATCTTTATCCTCCCCTCCACATTTTTCCTTGCCGCTTGTTTCTCTTGGCGAGACTGGGCCGAACGTTTTCCTTTTCCCTGAAAGTACTGCCAGGCACTTCTCTGTTTCTTCTCTCTTGTGATGGTTTGAATTTGACCTCCTCCTGTCTTCTGTGTAGATGGCAAATAGCTTTGTAGGCTGTTTTTTCCCAGCCGTTTTAGTAGGCCTTCATACGTTTTTGTGGACACTTGTAGAAACAGCTTGTACGCAAGGCAAACTGGCTATCCCTGAGCAGCTGGGTACTTATGACCCATTAACGTCTGCTGAGTTTTGAGACTTGCTCAAATGACGATACAGAGCTTGAGTACTGATCACGAGGGAGGTATTTGCTGCCTTGGTGCTCAGCATTTCAATGCAATTTTTTTATGCTTTGATGTTATATTTAGTGGTGTGTTGGGAAGTGCTTTGTGCTGACAGGATCGGGCTCTTTGCTGCATGTCCTGTGCTGCTATTACATTTAGCATCTCTGGCTGGAAACATTATTGTTCTTTCCATTAGAAGCTTCTCCATCAAAAAAAACCCTCGAGACTATTTTTTTTTTTATGTTTCAGAAAGCGAGCCAATGATAGCTATGTAACTTAGGATGAGTGTATGTAACCGAGCCTTTGCTTGATGTTGTAGTCTGCACTGCTACAAAACAGGGAGGGAGGGAGGGAAAAGGGTACATCATCTGCAGATGAAGAAACTGAAGGGGTAGGGTCACTCACATGATTTTCGCCAGGATAGAAAGCTGATCGATAAAGATACAATCTAATGCCAACATAGACATTACCTCTTATCTAAACTGGTAAAGTCAAAATATTCTTTTCTTTGGGACTGATGCTTTTGTAAACAGTTCAGCTTTAATTGACAATTATTCTTCGTGTTATGAACTCAGCTGTAAAGTCACCATGCTTATTTTGTGCTGTCCTCTACAGTATTGATTTTTTTTCTTAAAACAAATATTTAAAAATACTGTTTGAGGTTGAGGAGGTAAGCAGTGGAAGAAATAAAATTGTACCCATCAAACATATTTCTAATTTTAAAAAAGTAGAATTGCATTTGTTTTAAATGACAGATCTGCAGGATTCCACTAGTTGCTTTTATCTGTCAAATTTAGATTTAGCCATGGTGCAACTTCTGACAGAGAAAACAGACTGGTAGTTGGGACTTATTTAAATTAGGAGCTGAGAAAGGCAGACAGGTGTTGAGGAGCATTTAGGTCAGACAGACACATTAATAAACCAGAGATGCTTTTCAGCCTAGTAAGGAAGAGGACAGGGATACACAGCTGAACCGGAGGAGGAACAGATGGAGATCGTGGAGTTAAAATGTCAGAGGGCACAAAGGTAAAGTGAGAGTGTGTCAGACTAGAAGCTAAAAGAAAATGACTGCCATTGTCTGTACACCTGTGTGCGAAGCTAGAAAGCAAGAAGAGGTGAAATTCTTTGCCCACCGTTACTGAGGCATGGCAGAATGACAGGAGTCGATGGACATCTGGGATTCCTGACTCCTGCCTGCGTGTAGGACGGATTAGGTCATAGATCTGAGGGGGGAGCTCTTCTGTGCTTCTATGGAACCAGGAAAGGAGATGTGCGACAGGCATACCACATTTTTAATGCTCTCTCGTATGATATTCTACCTTATAATGTATGCGTTCAAAGAAGCAGGGTTAATTTTACAGATCTAGCCTTAGGGTTTGCACCTCTGGAATACTGCAGTGCTGGCTTAATGCTTGGTTAATACAGGATTGTTTTTTTTTCAGTGGGACTGTAACAAATGTATTGTGCAGAAGGCTATGTGGGAAAGCCTGAGCAAGAGTGCAGGAATGCAAGATTTTCTGCCCTTGGGGGGGTAATCTGTTCTGTTATGTAATCAGGTCGCTGACAGTTTTCTTAATCAGTATTTCATTTTTACAGATAGCTACTCTGCCCTTTGCCATGGTGTTTAATAAAGACATTTTTATTGCGACACTTTTGTCATCCTCGCAGGATAGTGTTTTCCTTTTACTGGATGAATTTGGAAAAAGTAGCTATGGTGAAAGATACCCTAGGGCAGGAGATGCTAATTGTGCAATTAATGGGAGATGCTGTCTTATACAAATTACTTTTTTTTTTTTTTTTTTTAAGAGGCATTGCTTACTCTATAGTTCCATATTAGAGAATATGGAACAAAAAGAGTTGACCTATCTCCCTGTTGCATGGGGCATTCTATAAATGCTGTTTGTCTCTTTCATAGCAGGTTGAAAACCTTTGCTGTAAGACAAGCAGTGACTAGGGAAAATGATCTGATCCCTCTAGATGCTTCAGAAAACTATATTATGCTGTTTTTCTGATTCCTGAGGCTGGTGGTTTCTTAGTGCTAATTAACAGTCATGTCTTCAGTCTTTAAAAACAAACCACAACAACAAAAGTAAAAGTCCCAAAATTATACTTGGCTGGAACTATAGGTAAGACTGTCCATTGCTGTCTGAGGCAGTCTGGTATCCTCTTAGATGTGTGAATAGCCTCCAAAAAGGCACACTGTGGAAGGGCCCCACTGTGTAATATCAATCCTTGTTTATCTCTCCAGTTGGAAATGAGCTGGTATAGTTCAAGTGTATTCTGTAGCTAACCTAGCAGCTGTATTTCTAGCATGCTTCTGGAAGAGTGGGGAGACACCCGGACATTAAATAAGTGAAGAGCTGTGGAACCTGGATGGCGTGTGTCAGACAGCTGTTGCTTTCCTAAGACTGAGGGGAAAAATGGGAGTCACAGGATTGAAGTCACTAGCAGGCGATCACTGGAGCAATTACTTGGTGTCAGTCTTGTAGTGCCACAACTTCCTTGTAGTGTGTGACAGGGAAGGACAAGAGTAATTCTTTTGGCAATTGGAAGAAGTGCAAATGAAGGTACAGTTTATTTGGAGGCTGCAGGAAATGCATTATGGTCCATTTAGTTGGGGGAGAGGAGGTTGAACCTGCACTCCCCATGGATTTCTCAGTGAAACAAATTGAAATACAGCAGTGGAGGCAGTGGGTGGGGAGGAGTGAAGAGAATGCAAGGAAAAGTTATTGTCTGTCCCAGGATTATCCAAGCCATCTAAGAACAAGTGTTCTTTGACTTAAAAGCCAATAAGAATTAGTATGGGATTGTGCTAGACAGTTCGTGATGAGAACCGGGTGCACCTTCAAAACCCAGTATGTACAGACAGTGGGTCCTGCAGAGAAGGTTCTGGGAAGCTTGGCACAGGAAGGGTATCGTGCATCTGTCTCTTCCTAAACACTCAGTAATAAGCAGTAAGACACACAGGAAAATGTGATTACGGACGCTTGTGTGGTATGTGAAGTGATGCTGGTATCTTACAAGCATGAGTTCTGGATTCTGCTGTAAGGTGGTCTTTCCTCCGTGTGTCCGTGTGAAAATGGGGCAATCACACAAGCAGTGTATAGCATGGGGGATTCTTTCTTACTCTGGAATTCAAATAGAGGTGAAGTGTTGATAGCAAAAAAAGAAGCAAACTCAGGTAGCCTTTTATTCTTACATTATTCATACACGCGTTAAAATGTAAAGCATAATTTGAACATGTATTCTCAATTTCTGGGTAATGTGTGAGTAGTACAACAGCCACAAGCAACAAGGTTGATGCCTCCAGCAAGCTACTCAAACATGGAATGTTTCGGGTTTTTTAATTGTGACTGAGGCATCATTTTCTAAATAGCTTTTCATTTGAATATCAGGAAGAAAGTTTGAAAGTAAGTGGGATCTTCTTGGATATTAAGCAGTCCTGATTGCTAAATGTTAATTAGTAATAATATTGCCAACTAATCTGTTTTAATGTGTCCATAAGAAAACAAAAGCAGTAATAATTTCTAATTACTATTTTTACTTAGTGATGATGGTTATAAAACTCACGCGGCTTTAAAGAAAAATAGGTTAGGTACTAATGCATTTTTCCTAGCTTCAAATCTTGGAGAAATCCATTGCAATTGTAGCACAAATGAGGGTATTTTTTCATGCATATCCTTGTGCATGACTCAAAATGAATTTTTAAAAAAGTAAAGTATAATGTTGTTGCAAGTCTGTAGAGTATACTGGGTAGTCAGCTCCTGAGATTGTAAAAGGAAATACAGGCAGGATCTCTGGAAAGAACTGCCCTTTTCCTTGAAAATGGCTGATTTTTTTTTTTTTTGCCATACAGTAAGAGATAATCATACTTCTGTGGCTACCTGAGAAAAACTTGTGTACAGTGAATGGCCTTTCATTCCTTCAGGAAGGTGGATGTGATGGGTACCTGTGTGTGAAAGGAAGGAAGGAAGGATGGTTTTGCACCATGTATAAAGGATGCAGAATGGATCCTCAAGAGAGGGAGATAGTCCACGTTTATCCAAGAACAAGAGTACAAGAACAAGGGCAGTTTATATTTATTATGGAAAAGACAGGAGTAGCATGTCACAGGCAGAGCTAGGACCCTGTCAGGAGGGCAGCCTCAGGTCCTGAGGAAAAGCAATGGAAAACTCGGCAATTTTACACATATGAGTCATTGCAGCAGGGTCCCACTCTGTTTAAATCAGAGAGACATTAAAAGTCTGTTTCATGAAAATCAAGGCAAATATTAGGGTTGTGGGGGCTTTTTGTTTGTTGTTGGTTTTTTGGGTTTTGTGTGTTTTTCTTTTTTTTTTTTTTGTGGTGTGTGTGGTTGTTTTTGTTTTTTTGTTTTTTTTTGTTTTTTTTTTTTACTAAGAATCTAGGCAGGTTCAGGGCCAGGGCCTACCACTGCGGTCAAAGGAGTAATATTTTATAACATCAGTTGAGGTTTTCACTTGAATGTACAGCTTGAAGGAGAGGGAAGCAGAGGAGTAGCACTAGATAGGGTGAAAGGAAAGTTTCTGGTGAGAGCTGTTGAAGAGGACCCAGTTTGGCGGCTGATAACTAGAGTGGGAGCTTCTGCATTTATTTTCGTAGCTGGCAGAAAACAGCATTGTGGGGCGAGCAGTGTGAATCATCAGGTCAGGGAGATTGAGAGAGATGAGAGAGGCTCAGCTAGTGAGGACGGGGAGTACCTCAAGGCAGGATGGGGCGGTCTGTGTCTGGGCCCAGAGGTCAGGCATAGTTGTTGTATTCTTACGCAAGAAAATGAGGTCAGTGTAGCTCTTGGGCTGAGCAGACTGACTCTGAACTTCTGAAAGCCTTTAGGCTTCAAGAAAATGCTACCTTTAGGAAAACTCGCTCCTCCTACCCCTTTGCCCCCTAGCGTATTACAAAAAAGAGTGCTGACCCAGTCTTTGCAAGGGGACTGTGTTGGTGCTGCTGGCTACATTGGTAGATTTTAAGCTTGCTGCACACAGTGATACCAGGTTTCTGATCCTGAGAAGGAAAAAACCTTTTCCCAAACTCTAGTCAGCCTAGGCCAGACTGGTGCTGGCTCCCTTCGTGGCACGTAGATGAAAGGCTGCATGCAGAACAAGATCAGAACACCAGAGTGAAGGGACCTTTGAAGAACTGGGTAAGTGACTGGTACAGATTGATTTTCATATTGTTATAGTTTCCTTGAGTAAAGTGCTAGTGCAAGATGTGGATTTGACTTACAGAGGTTCAATAAATCTCTCAAATCTATAGGTAACAAGTTCCTCTGTACACTAACTACTCATAGAATGAATAGCATCAAATTCTAAGAGTTGCTGTAACTTAGTTGGGGGGGGAGCTAGACCAGTTAACTCTTGTCTCTTTTTTTTTTTTTTTTTTTTTTTTGGCTGAAGAAATGAGGGTCCCTATATACTATTACTGTGTGTAGAGTAAGTGTGCTGGTAGCTTCTCATTGTAGTTCTATAGAAAAAAAAATACAATTATGTTTTTTTTCTCTTACTGGTCTCATTTTTCCTGCTGATCTGCAGAGGATTCAGGATTTTAAATAGACTATCAGAATTATTTTTAGGCGTTACAAGAAAAAACAGATGAATTTTCAAGGATCCGTGTGTCTTGCAAGAAATCTTGCAGGGAACTTCAAGAACAAAAAAAAAAATAATTCAGAGAATCAGCTTCTTTTTCCTTGCACTTGATTTTAATGTTGTTTGCTCTTCATGCATGTAAATGTGTGATATCAGATAATGTAATTTAGTATCTGGTTTAGAGTATCTGTTGTTATTCAGAAGTAATTCACTGGAGGATGTTAGGAAAGCTCCTGAGAGGGAGGTTTTCTTAAGTAGGTCCTTAAGCAGATCAGTTTTGATTCACATAAATTTTTTGGTAGTCCCAGGCAACCAGCTCATGCTTGAAAAGAAGGCTCTGTGGCAGGTAGCAAAAAAAAGTCTGCCATTAACAATGCCATTTCCTCTCTTAAGGCCAGTTCGGGTTAGAAAAAAAACTCAGAATGGAGGTTCATTATCTTCCTGTTTCAGTGAACAGGAGATGTACAGCTGCCTCTGGGTGTGCTCTGTTTGAACCAGTTTGATGACCAAAAGGTTGCAATTAGGCTGTAGTCCTTGTCCTGTTTGCTATACTCTGCCATGGCGTGCGCTCTGCAACTTCTAATCTAACAGAAGAGAGAAGGAGGGAAGGGTGTGAGCAGTGCTGATAAGTGCCTGCAATTACTTTTCCAGGTTAAATCCCATCTGGAACTTGATTAATTCACCCCTTCTAGTGTAGAGTGCAATGGCGTTTGTTCATATGTTATCTTTTCACACTGTTTTTCATTAACGTGTTGTATCTGACTCCTAATAACCAGGACGTTTTAATGACAGATTCCTGAACACGCATGCAGAGAATAGCTATTTCAAATAGAGTGTAGCAAGCATGAAATTAATTTTGAAAGTTTTTAGCAGGAAACTTTTTTTTTTTAAATATGTAATATAGTGTTTGGCGGAGAGACTGGTGTTGGGTTTGGTATTTTGGGGTTTTTTTGGTTTCGTTTTTTTTTTTTTCTTGGACAGACATATATTAGCTGCTTTTTTGTGATACTTGAAGAGACAGGGAACATAGTTATGGTATAAAAAACAGCTTCTAAAATAACTATCACAACTAACAAGAATAACTTTCCCAAGCTACATTTTTATTTTACTCTTAGGTAAGTATTACCTAACTAAATAAGGGAACTGAAGTTCCTTAATATTATGATTGAGAGAAGATTGGCAATATATCCTGTGTTGAATAAATTGGCTGACTGGATTCCACAGGAGAGCATGGTACCAGGATTGGCATGATTGCCAAAAACTGGCAACTTAAGCTTTGGCTTGAATTGGTGATTAAAGGAAAAAGTCAAGATTCTATTTGGGCAGCCTGGAAAAAGCAGGGAAATCTACAGTGTTCGGAAATGTTGAAATAGGTTTTTTGGTAAGTGCCTGAGACTCAAGATATCTGTTTGTTTGTTTGACTGTGCATCTCTCTATTTGATACCTGCCCATCAATAGCTTGTCTTCTGACCATTAGAAATGCATCACTACAAGTAGAACAAAGCTTAATATTTTGATTTTCCGTGCTGATGAAATTCTCACTTCCGTGAAATTGTGTACCAGTGCCTGGAATGCAACACTTTCCATTTAAATAACCGTGTGCTTGTGCTTGCTGACTTGTGTTGCCACAGTCATGGTCTCGGGGTTTTATTGTGAGTTAGCTATGCTGTGAGGCTGCGGGTTCTTGCGGTGTGTTGCCTTCAGTGTATGTATTCTCTCTCAGTGTATATACTCACTCTCTATATTTCCAGATAGTGAAAAGAAACAACCTTGAACCACAACACAGCAGTTGCTGAGGGACACTGGCTATTAACTGAGCTGGGGAGAGAAGGAGAGAAGACTGTGCCTCTGTGAGGGTGTTGCCCAATGCTCTACAGAGAGTATGACTTGAAATGTTTTCAGGGAAACAGGACATTAGTTTTTTGGTTTGGGTTTTTTTTTTTTTTCTTTCTTCCCCCAGCCCTGGGAGGAGGAAGCCCTGAAGCACACTTACTGCTGCTGTACAATTTTCTCTCCCAGCTGCTTTGCTGTAAATTAACTGTACTCCTCCTGGACATGAGAAAGCACATTTAATCAACACAAACTGCAAGTTCACTGTTGTTTTCTGTAGTGGGAAGGGAAGAGGGAGGTTTTTGTCCAAAATCCTTATTTAAAGACAAGTTGGGGAGCTGGTATCAGAGACACTCTGCTGATTTTTTTCTTTACTTTGGTTTTTGGAATCTGTGCCTTTCTGTTGGTGATTAATGTACTTCCAAAACTATTTTCTCAATTTTATCAGCCCCCCAGCTCTTAATATATGACAGGTTGTTTAAACTGTTTGGTTGCAGCTTTATTCTAGGTGTTCCTTAAACATGATATAATGTATTCTTCCTGTATATTTGGAGTGTCTGTTTCCTCAGTGGTGAATCTTTCTGCTTGTATTTAGTTTATGAGCAATGAAGGCTTCTTGCAACCAGCTCTAGAAGCACGAGAGAACTGGAGCATGAAGGCTGTGCTGTGCTGTTGGAGAGCTCGTGCTCCGTTCTGCCTTCAGGCATGAGTCATTCAGACCTGCCACAGATCTCCAGCCTCTTGTGATACGTTCCTGTGCCAGTTGTTTGAGGCTGTTCAGCACTTGGTTTAAGATGGTTTTAATGAATATTGTTAAATACGTAAGCAGTAGCTTCTTCTGGAGAGTGTAGTTGGCTCCTTTTGCCTGTCAGCCTCTTGGTGTCTTTTCAATCATGATTGAGGGCCTCATCACCCCTCATGGCTGTGTCCCTCGTGGCTGTGTTGTTGTTTGTGGGAAGGCAGTTCTGATGTCAATGCTTTTTGGAGGGTGGGTGTGTGTGTGTATTTGAGCAGTGTTGGTAACAGGCTTTTACGACTTCCATCAGCAGAGGTTGAAGCACTTGAGTAACAAACTTCCAAGCTCTGGGAGATGTGTTACTTCCTTTGCTGTAGTGGGCCTGTTTGTGTATAGACTTTGTTTTATCAGAGGTACTCACCTGGCATTTTGAGGGCCGAACTAGTGAATTAGTACATTGCCCTTATTGGACTCTAGATGATTGTCCATTTATGGCCAGGTGCTTTGGGATTGGTAATATGTCAAGAATTGCTAACCTGGTCAGTCTAAATAAGTAGTTTTTGTTTTAGTGGTTGACTATTAAAAGGGCTTTTTCATTCTCTGTCTCTTATTTGATAGCTCAGCTTTCTGGAGGATTCTGTAAGATTTTATTTTAATCAGTAACCACAGATTCTATAAAGGTGTTGCCTGTTAATCGTTTGCCATTCTGGGTGTGAGATACAACAGCAGCTGATGCTGATCCCTGTACAGAGGAGCCAGCAAATCACATTTCTGTTTGAATTTATAGTAAAAAAACGAAATCTGTAAAGCTATTCACGCAGCTGCAATCCTGATGAGCTTACTTCACAGGTACTAGCTGAAAATGGTTCCTTAGAGTCTCCAATGGCTTCTGAGCCTCCTTGCAAACCCAGCTGCAACAGTCCTGGGTCAGTGCCTGCCCTATAGCTTACGGACCCCTCAGATGGGTGTTTCTGCTGGCTGCATCACAGAGCTGCTTCTTGCTTCTCTGACCAGTCTCACTTTCTCTCTTTATTAAGTCTGCTTCTCCAAGATCTGGCAGAAGCAGCTCCCCCCTTCCAGGCTCTCAGTCTTTAATCGGTGCCTTGGCTCAGGCCGGTCCAAAGCAGCTGGGAGCTGCACCTGTAGGGTGACGGAACTGCTTGGTCAGAAGGCACGCATGGGGCGCAGATGGTACTATTATGGTGCTCGTAACACCTAGCAAACTGGAGTACAAACAATTTTTCTCAAGCTGTCAACTTGACCTAATCTAGGGTGATGTTTAGGTAGCTGGGATCACCACCAAAAACGGATACCATCCTCGTTGGATGTCAAGATGGCTTCTCAAAAACATGAGAGTGCTCGAGCCTCTAACAGACTACATTCTTGGTTGGTTGTTTTTTTTTTTTATAACAGAAATAAAACGTGTTGTACCCTGTCCTGCTTGCACAACAAGTGAACCGTTTTGGCTAAAGTTTTCCATTAAACAAAATAAAAATCAGTCTAAGGCAGAACTCTAGCATGGAAAACTTCAGCTTGAACAGTTTGATGAAGCTGCAAGTAACTGAAAACAGGGTTTTCTCATGGAAATGCCTGGCAACTTTAATACTTGGCAGCACCAGCAGTCACACCTATTGTAAGAGCAATATTGTCAAGTGCTTCCCGATTTATTATGTGCTACTGGGATGATGACCTGTTTAGCCAAACATTTTAATAAATCACTCTTGGGCAACTGACACAGATGACCAATACTGTGATGTTTTTGAACACTTCTGAACAACAGATTTATGGTGGAACAGGGCTGGTTATTATGTGGGTAATAGAACACAAAAAGTACATATTGATGGATTGTGTTCAAACCACATTTCAGAGAGTGCCCTTGGGCTCAGCGCTCCAACATATTTTGTTTGCTTTGACCTTTGCATAGATCTTAGAAATGTTGACTAACCACCTCATGCTGACAATATCATTAGGTATTTTGGGGAGACTTTTGTGCAAATGCAGAGGTATTCTTACAGTATTTAAAACACCTTAAATGCTGCAGGCTTTCATGGAATATCAACATGGTGACCTTTGCTTTGTGGCTCTGATAGCTAAGTAAACCTCATTATAGACACTGCAGTGTAACTTTTGTTTGACTCAGTGTTGTGTTTCTTTCAAAAAAAAAAAAAAAATACCAAAACAAACCTGCTCAAAATGTAATTCAGCCCGTAAGGCTAAGGTATTTTATCCTATGGTTTTATGATAGCTTTCTTATTGCTGTGTGAAGTGTATTTCAGAGAATAGTAGAAAGTATTTGTAACAGCTTTTGGAAAGAGGACTAGAAATACAGGCAGTTCCTTAGGCATCCCCTGTGTTCCCTGTGTGGTTGGTAATTGCTAACCGTACATAGATGATGCACCAGAAAGCGTAATTAGTCACCTTCGCTGCCTGCAAGAACCTTCTTAGAAAAAAGGAATGGGATGGCTTGTTCTGATGTTATGCCCTGGGTCACAGCCTTGCAAGTGGTTTAGGAGGGCTTCTGTAGTTCTGAGGGCACTGTTTGAATGATACATCACATTGACTCCTATCTGGATATTTGACCAGGTCTGTAATTTTTTTAAATTATCACTAGCCACATAAAAATATCTAAGGGTTTCAGACTCTGGTTTTATTTTGGAGTATAATAAAGGATGTTTAATTGCAGAGCTGAGATCTGGGTTCAGTCTGTGAGCACCACCACAGCTTTGGGACCACTCACTTTTCAGCCACTTTCAGTGTCAAAGTCCAGACTGAGGAACTGGCCTGTGGGTTGCGTTGCCTGTAGCGCCAGAAAGTGCGGTTGAGATTGTGACGTCAATTCCTAGCGCTTCCATCGCAGGCCACATCTGATAAGGTACCCTGGGACATGAGTCGCAGGAGTCTCTTCAGTTTTCCCTGGTTCTGTTTGACTTTGTGTGCTGCTGGGAGAGAAAATGGACACAAACGCAGGAGAACCAAAAGCACTGCCTGTCTTTCCCAGCTACCAAACCTTTTTTCTTTGAATCTGAACCAGCACCCAAGTAGAGTACATTCTGTCCTATACCCGCTGCTGCAACGCCTCTTCTGTTACTGCCTTTTGAAACCTGCTGGGGTGGCTCAGGTGCTCTGAAATAACAAATTCAGCTGTAGCACCTATAGACTATTATTTTGATATCGCTCTATCACTTCCTAGTAATTGTTTCATAGTTCACTGTGCCAGCCAAGAGATGACTTGCTTCTTGCCATAAACGTTTGTGTTTAAACAATATGCAGCTCTGTCATGACTACAAGAGAGGTCTCTCCGTTGTGCTAGGAAGGAAGGGAGTGAGTAACCTGGGAGAGCTGTAAGGATTATTTGGGAGATGGATTAAGAATTAAATGTCCTTTTAAGTTAAGTTTCTTTTGAATGGATTTGAGACATCTGACAAAAAAAAACCTTTAAATGTCTAACATTTTGGAAGAATATTTAGGCATTTGTTGTTATTCCCATCTTTGTGTTCTGTTTAGATCATTCTTATTTCTGAGAAAAGACAGCTTGGAAAGCAGTCATACGGCATAGATGTGTCTGGGAGCCCGGTGAAACTCTGTTGTCTCATAGATTGACCTGTTATCCTGCTCTCTGAGAGATTTCTGGTTTCCTCTTGTACCCTAGGGTTAAATTCCTTTTTTAAATAAATGGATGCATTTTGAATAGGTTGTAAACTGCACTCTGTTTTTCTTGCTTCTTTACAGCAATCAAGCAGGAAAGATAGTCTGCTTGCTGATAGAAGTTGTTGGGAGAGCTACAGGAATTTTCAGCTCTGCAAGGGAATGTATTTGTCCTGCTGACATCCATTATAGCAAGGAGGAATACCTCATGGACGCCCTCAGAAGTCTGATGTAGTCTGGAGGAGGAATATTTGCCTTTTTGTGGACAAAGCAAGTTGTGTGAATACCAGAAAGCCTAATTAGATGTCTTCATGCCCTTAAGACCTGTTTAAATGAGAATAAATGGAATCACTTATTTTAGTAGCTACCAGTGAGAGGACTATCTTTTGAAGATGTTTGAAAGCATGTTGAGAAATTAGTTTGTAGAATGGTTCCCCTTTAACATTTACGTAATCACTGATTAACAGTTGCTGAGAACAAGCTGAAGGTCATCTCTTTTGCCTTGTTTCTTCTCTCTCAGAAAAGACCTGGCAGAACAGGCAGATCTTAAACTCCAACAGAGACAGGTCAATGGACTTTTGGCCTTTGGGTGAATTGGTTAGGAAAAAGGAAAAAAAAAAAAAAAATGAGGGGAGGGAGGAGGTTGGTGCTGCATTGCAGGAAGCAGCTGCATTGATCACTTACTGGCTCAAATGGAATGGCCTGGCCGCTTTAAAGTCATGTCTCAGGAGCTTTTGAGAACTCAGTAGCTAGCAAGCTGCTGCTGCTGTTGGTTCTTTAACCTCCAAGGAAGGTGAGGGAGTGACACGCTTTTGCTGTCAGCACTGGCAGTGCTTGGATATTTTGTTCTCTTGTCTCAGAAGCCAAATGGCTGCCAAACTTTGTCACTGCTTAGCTGCTCCGCTCCTAAGGGCCATAGGAAGACTTTTTATCTTCTTCCTCCTCTGTTTTTCTCATCATAGACATTTTAATGCCTCCAAGGAGTTACAGGTTGATGACACTTTATCTTCCTCTTACCCTCACTGATTACACTTCTATGCAGCCCTGACC
This sequence comes from Vanellus vanellus, assembly GCF_965231255.1. Taxonomy (NCBI): domain Eukaryota; kingdom Metazoa; phylum Chordata; class Aves; order Charadriiformes; family Charadriidae; genus Vanellus; species Vanellus vanellus. The sequence continues at coordinate 97,828,560 of NC_138906.1, read as the reverse complement.
TACAGAGGTCTTCTCAGAGAAGAAAAATGGCCCTCTTTTCTCTCCATATTCAGTTCTTGCTCTCTGTGGGCAGAGAACCAAATGGAAATTGGTGTTTCTTGCTGTAATAACACTGATCTTGAGGAGACATCAGTGAGGAGAGTTAGCAAAGTGTTTCTGTTGGACTGGCTTAAAGGTAAGTGACGCTGTATCAGAGAACTAACCTCCATCCCTGGAGGTGTTTAAGGCTTTGAGCAACCTGGTCTAGTGGGAGGTGTCTCTGCCCATGGCAGGGGGGTTGGAACTAGATGATCTTCAAAGTCCCTTCCAACCTAAACCACCCTATGATTCTAAATTGGACACAGATATTTATGTAGCAACTAGTGAGGGCCCTAAAATACAATCACTGCTTATCCTGAGTTTTGAGCCCAGAACTGAGTTTTAACAGAAATAAGCTATCATGATGAAATAGCGTTTTAAGGGTATTGAAAACCCTTAGGTTTGAGTATGGAGGCTGTGATTGTATAGATGTTTTTCTGGATAAAGATGAAAGAGGAGGGTAGTTGGCTACAGTCACCTGTTACTGGCTGTTGGTTCCCCAAAGCATTGCTTGAGTGAGTTCCTCTGCAAAGTCAGGGTTATGCATGAATGTGGGCTGAGGCTGAGGAATGCTGTGAGAAGATATTGTGATGCCCTGGGGTCTCTGTGTAGGCACAACTTAAAATGTGGTCGATATGTGTGAAGCTGTTAATCTGAAGTACATCTATGTATACTGCTTGGCTGGTGAGTTCATTGGCACATATACACCAAATCAGAGACAGTGACAAGCGCTGAACTTTTGCAGTTATGCTTTGAGAAACAAAATGGTGAGTAGAACTGGAGGAACTATGTTTTGCCCTCTGTTTTCAGTGAGAGGGATGTGGGAAATACACATTTCTTAGGGACAGCAAAAGAGTAGAGGTGTTAAGGAAGGGAATAAAAAGAACCTTGAGAAAGAGAAAAGGTTGACCTTGCCTGAGAAGTCTGGGGCAGGCAAAGGCAACGGGAAGAGACAAGCAAGTTCTTAGAGGAGTGTGGCTGCTTGGCTTTGCTGTGAAGACCCACCAGGTCAGACAATGTAAATAAGCTGGGAAGACTTCAGGAGACAAATTGTAATCTGCCCACAGAATCCTGGGCTGCCAGCAGGAGAGACTTGACACAAGCCCAAATTTAGCTCTAAACAGCCAAAAAAATGAGTGAGATGCATATGCAAGAAACGTATTGTCTTTCTTCTTGGCCTGTATTTCTCATGTTAACTGAAGAGTAGTCTTAGTTATGGAGCTACTGAGTAGTGTCAGCTTGAATAAATACTTGATACATAACTCTGTGGGGTTTAATTGGAGTATGGCGTACCTGGATAATAGAATGTCTCTATATGCTGCTAGATGGAATAGGTAGTACTTGTCTTGCAGGGTAAAGGCAGTTGGACTTCACTCCCCACCTCTCCAATAAGAAGAAATCAAGTGCCACAGTCTACCAAGACTTGGAGTAACTAAAGGGGTCCAAACTCATGCTACATGACTGGCTAGGATGCTTTGTCAATCAAAATGTCTCAGCTTTTTGTTTTTTTTTTTTTCATGTAAAAACATTTTTTGCAAAAAAAACCCCAAACCTGAGTGCAAAACAGTTAAAAGTTTATTCAAGGAAAATATTTTTTAAAATCCTTCAAGAAAAATTGTGTGTCTGTCAAAATGAAGGGAGTAAAAGAGGAAAATACAACTAGTTTCTCCAAGCCAACTGTACATTTTCAAACTCTCAGTCCGGCAATTTTGCATTTTCTGTGTTCAAGATGTCTCTTTATCTGACGGGCTGAAGGCTTGAATTTCTTCAGATAAATAGTAATTCGATAAGTATTGTCATAAACTTGCAGCAGAGCATATTTGACAGTGGAGCTATTTTATGCTGGAAACATTTGTTTGGAAAATGCAAGTTCATTTAAGCTTACTGTCAGCAGTAAGAGGTTTTTGTAAAGGAGCTTTGTCAGGAAAGTTTCATCATTCCGGACTGAATTTCTTTGCAAAAAAAAAAAAAAAATCAGTGAAAGAGAAAAGGCTTTTCAGAAGGAAAGAGTCTTCTGGTTATAATATTGGAACAACAATCTGAAAGATGTGTTGTATTTCCAGTTCTGTCACTGGCTTTCTCTGAGGTCTTGGACAAATCACAAATACCTTATTCAAAAGTATCAGAGAAGCTTGATTTTTCGGGTAGCTGTTTAACAGCAACAGATCTGTGCTGTTCAGTGCTTTAAAAGTGGGTGATTGACCCTAGGTGTTATATATGAAGTAGTTAGAGAAATTCGTGGACGCTTGAAGGAAATACATAGGCCAAATTCTTTGCTTGTTTTCCCGTTATGAAATGTGAACAAATGTTGGTTTGGAGCTAGAATTGGTAATTTGTGAGAAATTCTGGGATCTGGAAAGAAAGGCTGAAGCTGCTAATTAAATACAAACTTTAAGAAAATTTGGATTTTGGAAGCTCTGAAATGTTTCATTTTAATCTCTTTACACTGTTACTTTTCCAGCAAAATGACTTTGACAATAAGAAAGACTATTTTGTTCCAGCCTAAACATTCTGCCATTTTGTTCTTGTTCTAATGACAGTCCTTGGAGTCTTTTATTTAAGTGATAATGTGCAGAGGTAAGTCCAAGAATTCGCTTGTCGGGAAGCTTCTTGGCTTCAAAAAGAACTGAGGGTTAGGAGAGCAGAACTGACTTGTAGCCCCTCAATTTTTCTTGCTTGTGGGAAAATGTTAGATGGCTGCAGCCCTTCCGAAGAGACAGCTATGACTGAAGTATCAAATGAACTTGATGTTATTAATGACCTCCACGGAAAAGCTTTGCTGAATTACCATCTGTTAGCTCATCACTGCCAAAATGGTGCAGTACTGGTCTGGCTGAATATAAGGAGGCAGGACATGAAATGGCTGATAACATTGACATTGGGAGTGACCCAGCTTGGGTGCATTATATGCAGAGTTGTATAGCTTTGATGTTGAAGTGTCTTCTGCTATCAGTAACAATATTAGATCGGCCTACATAAGAACTAGTAAGACTTAGAGGGTCTAGAGTTGTTTATGCCTTTGCTAATGCAATTGATGAAGTAAGTAGAAAAGTAAATGTTAATCCAGAGAATTAAACAAGCATAGCTTAGTTTGTTTCTTCAGCACTGAAGATGGAGTGGAAAACTTACAGAATCACAGAATGGTCAGGGTTGGAAGGGACCTCTGGAGATCATCTAGTCCAACCCCCCTGCCAGAGCAGGGTCACCTACAGCAAGTTGCACAGGATGGCATCCAGGCTGGTTTTCAATGTCTCCAGAGTGGGAGACTCCACCACCTCTCTGGGCAGCCTGTTCCAGTGCTCTGCCACCCTCAAAGTAAAAAGTTCCTCCTCGTGTTAAGATGGAACTTCCTATGTTCAAGTTTGTACCCGTTACCTCTTGTCCTATCACTGGGCACCACTGAAAAAAGACTGTTCCCATCCCCCGGCAGCCTCCCTTTAAGTATTTATAAGCATTAATATGATCCCCCCTCAGTCTTCTTTAGACTAAAAAGACCCAAGTCCCTTAGCCTTTCCTCATAAGAGAGATGTTCTAACCCCCTCATCATCTTTGTAGCCCTTTGCTGGACCCTCTCCAGCAGATCCCTGTCCTTCTTGAACTGGAGAGCCCAGAACTGGACACAGTACTCCAGATGCGGCCTCACCAGGGCAGAGTAGAGGGGGAGGATGACCTCCCTCGACCTGCTGGCCACACTCTTCTTGATGCACCCCAGGATGCCATTTGCCTTCTTGGCCACCAGGGCACATCGCTGACTCACGGTCATCCTGTTGTCCACCAGGACTCCCAGGTCCTTTTCCACTGATGTGTAGGGTTATTCCTCTCCAGGTGCAGTACCCTACACTTGCCCTTGTTGAATTTCATAAGGTTTCTCTCTACCCAACTCTCCAGCCTGTCCAGGTCACGCTGTATGGCGGCACAGCCTTCTGGCCTGTCAGCCACTCCTCCCAGATTTGTGTCATCAGCAAACTTGCTCTATCCCTTCATCCATGTCATTGATGAATATATTGAACAGGACTGGACCCAGTACTGACCCCTGAGGGACACCACTCGTTACTGACCTCCAACTAGACTCTGCACCACTAACCACAACCCTCTGAGCTCTATCTGTCAGCCAGTTCTCAAGCCTGTCCATTCATTTAACCCACGCTAGATGAAAGTTTCACAATGCTAATGCTAACAAGAACTGCAAGTTGCTTTAAATAAAATTCGTTGTTCTATAACCTAAATGTGATAGTCTTTCCTTCCCCCTATTGGCTGGAGACTTGCTTTCATAATTTTTCTAGGCGTTTCTGTTAACTAGGCTTTTCATTTTCTGTTGAAGAGGGTGATGTTTGAGACCAGAAATTAGTTTTGGTAGCCTGTGCCTGCTTCTATGGAAGAACCTTTTTGTGTGTGGATAAGATGGGCTGGGGTGTCAGTCACCTGAAAGGCTGCCCCTGGCAGGCCAGAAGTTAGTCCAGTGGGTTAATGTCAAAGTCCCAAAAGATTTTACTTACATATTTATTCGGTATGGAACAAGTGGAGAGAGCAGGGTGTTAGAGAAATATAGTCTCTTTGTCAAGTGTGGAAACAGAGAAGTTTGCTGTCACCTTCAGTCATCGTTGTTCCTTGGTTCATAGGTAACGTGAATTGATATTAGAGTTAAAAAGAAGCATATCCTTTGATGGTGGTATAGTCTTTTGGCTAGCCAGAGATGATAACAGCAGTTTTCCGTTCAGCTCATTCATCACACTCATGACACTGTAAATCTCAGAGATACCAATCCCCACTTGCCTTCTTCTCTCTCAGCCTCTCATGTCTCTATGTAAAGCACTTACCCCCTGGATCCTCTCATCCATCATTTAATTGGCAAGAGGCAATGGACGTAAATTGAAACATATGAGAATCCATCTGATGCAAGAAAATGCTTTTTTACTTTGAGGCTGGTGAAAATTAGAACAGGTTGCCCAGAGAGGTTGTGGGTTCTCCGTTTGTGGAGACATTTAAAACCCATCCAGACATGGTCCTGGGCAACCTGCTCTAGCTAAGCCTGCTTGAGCAGAGTAGTTGGACTAGATGATCCCAAGAGGCCCTTTTCAATGTCTGACTCAACTGCATCCTTCTTGAGAGGAGAACTGCATGCAGTTGACATGATGTGGGCCTGTAGAGATGTTACATAGTGGAAGAATAACATTTTATGTCTTGTTCTCACTGCAGTTTTCTCACCTGCCAGTTCTTTTGTCTGCTCTTCTTGGCTCTGTGAGCTCCTTTTGAAGTTCCTTGCCATCAGCATAGTATTCGACTGCTTGAAAGTGTTCAGTAGCATTCACAAACTTAGAAGTTTAACTGTTCATTCCCCTCTCCAGGTCACTGATGAAGATACTGAGCAAAACCAGTCTCAACTCTGATTCCTGAAAGACTCCACTGCTTATTCTTCTTCATCCTGAAAAGTGATTTTTAGGCTTGACAGCTTATCCTTTCCTTCTTATTTCAACCATTTTTCATATGTGAAAATGCCTTTATTATCCAGTCCTATAGCATCTTAATTTGGTGCAGAAGCTCGCTTAAGGCTTTTTGAAAATCTAAATACATTATATCTGCAGGATCCCATTTATCTGCATGCTTACTGACACCTCTGTAGAAGTCCAGAGAGTTGATAAAACAGGATTGCCTTTTGCAGAAGCCATGGTCACTCCTTGACACAGACTCAGTTTCCCTGGGTGCTTGCTGGTCTTATTGTTTAATACAGACTGTATATGTCACACTGCTGCTGGAAATCACTCTCCAGTTGTTCCCATGATGCCCTTTGGAGCCCTTCTTGTAAATGGGGGTCCACTGGCAGTCCTGTGGCATAGCAGCTCTTTGTGGTTATCAGCTACAAACCTTGGCCAGCAGTTCTGCAGTTCCACATTTGAGTTTCCTCAGAGCTCTTGAGTGAATGCCATCCACTCCTGGTGATGTACAAACCTTCAATGTGTCTATTTGGTCTAATACTTCCTGTGTACTTGCTTTAAACTGATCTAGCTTCTCTGAGCTAGCTGCTGTGATGAATGTGTAAAGTGTGGGATCTCTCCAATACCTTCTGAGGTTACAACTGACCAAAAGAGTGCATCGAGTTTCTTGTCTGTGGTCTTATTGTTCCTGAGTGCCCCTTTTATAACATAGTCATCAAGTAGTCTTACCAGCTCCCTTGCTGGCCTCCTACTTCTACTGTAGTTAAGAGACTCTTTACTGTTTAGTCTTGAGTCTTTACAAGGGACTCTTCATGTTCTTTTTCAGCCACTTTATTTTCTGTGATATTTCATGGGATTTTCTGTTCTAGTTTGGACAAACTATTTTTTTTTTTTCCATTGTACCTTAATTTGAAATTATGCCCTGCAATAATCTCTTGTTTATTGTTACAGTCATGGACAATAAGGTTTGTAGCAATCCTGGACCGCGCAGAATCAGGCGAGACCCTTCTTGGCATCTCCCCAACACATGCTTTGTGATATTATTGCTTTTGATTTGGGTAGCGAAAGCGCCAGTGCTCAGTGTGCCGCTTGGGTGCAGCGTGTCTGTGCTGGCTCTGGAATGAACAGCTGTTACTGTTGTGGCTGGTTACAAAATGAGCTCGTTATAATGCAATGGCTCAGTGCAGTTATGTTCACAGCATACAATAAAAGAGGAATCCTTGGGACTGGGAAGCAGAGGAAACCTGAAAGCAGAGGATTGAAAAGTGTTTCAGATCAATTTTGCATAAGGCCTGGACATCGCGTTGATATATCACACCTGTCTTTCACTCTCTTTAGTTTCATGGGCCCAAGTGGGCTAAAAGCACCACCTGGCAAAACTGAAGTCTTCGCACTGCAACAGGTCAACAGTGATGGCTGCAAAAGAAAACCTAGGGTCAGCATATATAAAGAATCATCAAGTGTTCAAATCCTGGCTTTTTGAGGGAGCCTTCTGGATTTCATCTGCAGTGGCAAACCCTGACTTCCCCAGTGTAGCTTAAAAAGTTTTTTAGACTGTGAAATCCAGCTTGGGCCAAGGGGGCAGGGGTGGATTGGTTGTAGTCTTTTTTTAATCTGCCAGGTGTGCATACATTGCAGAATAAAGCCTGCATTTTTCTTGGACGTAAAATCAAGGAAACAGCTTTTATCAGACCTTACATCTGTTGGTGCCTCAGGATATACAGACAGTAACTAATGCCAGGAAGCACAGAATGTGACAAAATACTGGCAAACTGTGTTTTATCCGATTTATTTGTTTGACACTGTGGTAGGAGTATCAATTAGCAGAATGACTGTATTCTAGCCAAATGAAGGGGAAATTATGGTAAGCCAATGTCTACATCCTCTTTGCTCCTTTGAATGTGTCTGCCCCTGCAGTAAGGTGGTATGTCTGTTCAGCGTGTAACATTTTAGATCCTTATGGCTGTTCCTTACAGTACGAGTCAGGCATCTGTTTCTCCCAAAACAGTGAATGGAAAAAATACTCTAGGCTATTGATATGTAACTGTCACGCATTGCGTAGCTCCTGGTTGTTTCTGAAGAGCTCAGAAATGGTGACAAAGTTACTCTAAACTTAGGGCTACGATCTGCTTCACAAAAAAAGTGGAATCCTGCATTGCAAATATGTCACCCCTCAAAAGGAGTCTTTTTCTGCAAATCTTCTTCTTCACTACCATGCATAGGTGGTGCGGAGTGGTTAGAGGGGAGAGGACAGACCTTTAATCTGTGTATGTCCAATTACAGTGCTTGTTTTCCCTGCAAGCAGACTTGAGGGTGGCTGTCTGCCCACACTCCAGCAATACAGTCCATGACTTAAGGACCCAGAACAGTCTGGAGGATGGGGATGATGGTCTCCAGAACTTGTTCTCTAGACACTGGTGTAGTGTACAAGAAGTAGCAAGATTTTGATTTCTTTTTTTTTTTTTATCAACTTTTGGAACTGGCTCGTTTAGGGAAAAAAAAAAAAAGCATTGTTAAGGATGTGGAAATACTACTTACAATTCAATTGAAACAGTACAGACAGAATCAGGTTGAGATGTGCATTGGGGCAGATAAAGCAGTGGGTACTGGACTTCAACTTCTTATTCTGAAACAATGAAATAAAATTAACTCCCAAATCCCATTAGTTATCCTCTATTTGTGGCAGCTGGGAAATGTATGGCATGAAAATTTAATCTTGACTTTTTTTCATGATATAAAAAAATAACTCAGAAGCCTCTTCTATATTTGTTAGTCAAACACAGTTTTTAATACTTTTTGCCTGACAGACACATCCTCTCTATCACAAGATATTCCTGTATTCACTTTGCTCTCTGGAATGAACAGAAAACTTTTGTACTTGTTGAATGGTGTACTGGGGTCGACAGCCTCTAGAAAGAGCTTTGAAAAATTATTATCTTCTTCAGAAAAATCTTTTTTGTTTGGTATACTCGATATTACAGTCAAAACTCTTGATCTTGAAATATGTGTTGTCAGCTAAAACTAGAGTAACGTAACTGATTAGCAGTTAAACTTAAAAAACACAACCATTCTTCTGGGTTCTACTTGGGTGTTAACATGTTTTGGCTTTTCATTTGTTAGGGAGTGGTTACTGATTAGTCATTAGCATAAGAGAGTGCAGGAAAACATTAGTCCTTTTTCAGTAAACAGAGAAAATTATTTTTTCCTGACTGAAGGAGGGAAGGATTCTGCAAAGCTTTACCTTGAAGATTAGATGAGAGGCTGCAAGAGTGAGGCAGAGTGCAGCGGCTAGCTGTAAGGATTTTGGGGTTTCACAATTCACCCACATCAGTGATGAAGGAACTGATCTATCTGGGCATTCTTGGAAAAGGAGACATGTATCTGATAGACTTTGTATTAACTCTGCGTGATTGCTTTCTGTTACTTTTGGCTATAAAAATGATGGGTAATTATATCTTCTCTGTAGAGATTTCAGCTGACCCACCCTTTTTATTGTTGTGAAAGACAGAGAGAGACCTGACCATATCCCCTAGAAAGGTAAAGGTTTGCCCTTTTTCTGTCTAAATATTCCTGTTCTGTGGTAGATGAAACGATCTACCTTCTTTCTCACATCCTTGCTCAAGGGCTTTTGGAGATGAAGACAAGCCTACTGCCTTCTCTAGAGTTTTGAGCTGTGGGTTTGGTGTTTGTGGTTTTGGGTTTGGTGTTTTGTTGTTTTTTTTTTTTTTTTTTTTTTTCCCCCACGCCTTGCTCCCTTTCCCCACCAGGGGAACGCACAAATTTAATCCTCACTACCACAAATCCTGCAGCCAGGTTTCTTGCATTTGGGGAAAGTAAGTATAAAGGTTGAGCACGGGTATGGTATGTGTAACTGTTACCTGTGGCAAGTCAGGGGTAGAAAAGTCTAATTATGGACAGTGATCAGATTGTCTTTCTGGCTCTGTATCACATAGCACTTTCCTTCCAACTAGGAAAGAGTCATAGCTGTGCCCAAGTCTCTTAGCACTGGTAGTTTGCTCAGCTTTAAAGTACAGAAGTATCCCTATATTAAAAAAGAAATAATGATACTAGTGGAGTGCAAGAAGAAAACACTAATCAATAGTTACATACCTGCAAAATAACGTGGGTGTCACTTGCCAAAGAATGGCTTTACAGCAGTTAGGGTCAGCCTGTTGTTCTTGGACTGTTTGTCCTCTGCCAGGTCAATGCACATGGCTTGCTCCCAGCTACCAATGTTTTCAAAGCTACAATTTTATCAAAGGTATGACTTGTCGTTCGTACACTGCACTTCTGGAAAAAGCATGACCTAATGCGCAGGTATAGACTGACTGTACAGTGCGTGTACTGTGGCTTTTCTGATGGGAATGGAGCTGTGTGATGTGCCAAACTGGAAACTCTGGACACTGACCCTTGAAGCAGTTTACCGTTCTCACAGCAAGAGAAGCATTAAATTCTGGAGAGTGAGTTTCCAGGAGGTGGAAGTTCACAGTGTTTTTATTTGGGAGTTGCAGGATGTGGTAGCTGTAGCATAGTAGAGGGACGTGACCGAATACTTAAAAATCAGCAGTGCAGGCATGAAGGTTTAACGTATGTCTTGTCACTTTTCCTGTTAAGTGATAGTAAATGAGAGAAAATCACCAACTTGCTAACAGTTTGTAAGTAATATGTATAGCATACATGCATCTTTGAGCATCTTCTGTGTTGCTTGACAATCTGAATGGCTGTAGGAGGAAATGGGCATTCAGATGTTTCACAGCATATTTTAGGACTGATAATTTAAAACCAGATAAAAATCAGTGACTTGTGTAGGAAGGCAAATAGAGCAAAGACAGACCTTTAGAAAAAGTCAGCAGGAAAAAAGCAGTGCTAGTCATCTTTTTAAAACATATCTGTATATCTATGTGTTTTCTTTCCAGTTTTTGCAGCACCCTTTTTACTGTAATAAAACTTCTCCCATGTGAATGGAAAAATCTGGAATTAATGACCATTTAAACATAAAATTAAATTAAGGTTCTTGCTCTCAAAGAAGAGACTAAATTGTCTGTCATCTGTCATTTGAGGACAGAAAGCAAAGTATTACATTACTGGAAGGGAGTAAATCTTGGTTACTTAGATGCTTTTACAAATCTTTTTTTATTGATTTATTCTTTCTTGATAGACATTTAATGGTAGTACTCCTTCTTATGTCGTTAACCGGTGGATATTTAGTTGAATGAATTCTCTAGATAGTTTATAGGCATGGACATACATTAATCATGCTCTTTTACTTAAAGGTATTTTAATTGCATGTTGTCAAAACATAACTTAGATCAAAGTCCATAGAAAAAGCGTGGTCAGATATGAAGCTTTTTGCCTAATGCCAGAAAAAAGAGGAAAGGAATTGATGGGAAAAGATTAAATTTGCTCGGAGCCAAAGCAATCACTCAGTGTACAAGTTTTGCTTCCCTAGTGGCCGGACTAATCTGCTTTTGCTAGACTCATATTTTCATGTTTTATCTTGAAGAAACTAGTAAAACTAGGAGAAACCCATGGAAATACAGTTTATATAGCCATTCAGTTTTAAAAAATTATTCAGTCTAGATCAATCTAGAGAGTGAAGAACTGTTGCTGACAGATTCAGCTGTAGTGGGAGTCTCATTTATATTACAGACAGGCATTTTCCATGTTTTAGGACAGGTTATTCTGTAACTGATGTTAGTGAGAGGCATGAATTCCCTGTCTGGTGGGAGAGAGAGAGAGAGCTCAGTCCAGGAGAGAACCCCAGCATGTCAACATAGTGGGTCCAGCTATGAGGTGTACAGTCCTGGACCAGGCTGGGGGTCTCCTCTGCTACTCCTCAGGTGCTCCGAGAGTCTCTTCTGGGCCTCTCCCACAGTGCCTGCAGACCCACTCCCTTCTGGGGTCAGGTAGCAAATACCCAAGCTTGACTCTTTCGGGTTGCCATGACACTTAGCCATTGGATGTTGCTATCACTGATGCTCATCCTCTGCGGCTCTGGAAGGCTCTCCATAGCGCTGTCAACAAGGGACAGGCTATTGACCTGTTCTGGTGACTAGGTCTATCCTGTCCTCGCTGCCACAGGTTCAATCTCCTTTCATGTTGGCTTGAAACTGGCCTGTGTTTTTGTGTTTTATTGGGCTGAAGGGAGGTGGATGGGGCAGGAATGACAACAGCCAGCCTGGCTTGCATAGTCACAAGGAAAGCAAGAGTTCTGTTAAACATAATTCTGACCATACATTACATATTTTCAAATGTAAATGTGTTTAGACTATGGGATCCTTTATGGAAAGAGCATGAAAACTGAGTGAATTGAGAGAAAGCTGCTCTTCAGGCACTGTATTTCCTCGTGTTCAGTAAATAGCAATGATGATGATGATGTCTGCTCTTTCTGGACAAAGCAATAACCTAAGCAAGAGGGAAAATTCTTAACAGACCTGCAGGCTATCATAATTTTTTGATGGTAGCTTATACAAAAAGCTTAAATTGCATGCTTGGGAACAGTCCCAACCAGTGCTGGCCCATTGAAATTTATCTTCAGCTTCCTATTGGTGATCCACTTGTTATAATGATATTGTCCTCCAACTTCCAATAGAAATGCAGGAGGAATGGCAGAAAATGGGACTTCTCCAGGTTTTCTCATTGGCAAACCATCATATCATGTCAGTTCCTAGCCCCAAAGCTCTAAATGGTCCACTCTTATGCCGGCAGCTAATTAGCTGGAGGCTGGGTATGACTAAAAGTGGATAGGTGGGGTTGATAGGTTTGTCAGAGTACACGTCCGCCCTACTGTTTTGGCTGAGCTTCAAAATGTCTGTGCCCAAAGCAGGTGGTGTCCTGGCTGCTGCGGGGAATTTTTACTGAAGATGGCAGCACTTTCTTGTATTTTCCTGTTGGCACTGTTATTTTAAAAAAAGTATAAAAACTAAATGGCGTTTCCTAAATGTGACCAAAAAACCTGTAATTCTCTTTAAAGTGGTGGAGCACATGTGTAGGCATTTGAGTGACTCCATTGTTTCCCTTGAAAGAAGAGATATTGCCCAAGATCTCGTTTAAAGTACTGTTCCGGGAAACTTGCACCAGAAATAGTCTAGTGGCTCCACTAGTTTTACTTTCTTTTTAAATCCCACTCCTGAGCTGCCACAGAAGAAAAAGAAATCTTGATTCTTTCTCTTCTAAATGGCTTTTTCTAAGTCCGTATTGAATGTAGGTAGGGTTGAGGCCTGCTTTGAAATTTACATGTGGAATTTGTGATGGGAATTCTTTTGAAAAAGAGAATTTTCAGTAGTGTGATTTTTTTTTTTTTTTTTTTTTCTTTTTCACCTGAAGTCAAATTATTGCAATCCCAAATTGATGTTTTATCGGTTTAATATTTCTAGTTTTCTGAAAGTGGTATTCATCACATCTAGCATGCTTTTCAATCTATAGCTAACTGTCACGGTTGCCCTTTGGTACAAACTCTCATGGTAGTCCTTTGGGACAGTCAGATAATTGCTGTTATTTTTTTTTTTACAGGTGGGGGAAGAGAAAGCTGAACATAAAAGATTTGCTCAAAGTCTTGTACATAGAGAACCCATGCCTTTTGTTTTGGGTTTGTTTGTTGGGGTTTTGTTTGGTTTTTGTTTTTTTAGGCCTCTTGTTGACAAGCAGTCTGTGTAAGATGCCGCTGCTTTCTGTGTTGCTTTAATCCGGGACAGTCCTACTTTTTTGAGGCATAAAACCAAACCTTTTTAGAATATGAGAAAAACAGCCATTTGGAATCTGAGTGATTTCTCAATATACGGTACCCATGACAAATCCTCTGTATCTTTGGCATGTGGAGTAAGGACTGAAGTTTCCTCCATCTAGGGTCCTATCACCTGTAGTGGCCAGTATTTGATCGCCACTGGCTTTGTGAGCAAGTGCTGTAGTGGGCACCTGGAATACACTCCATTATTCCAATTGCAAAAGGAATAGAAAGTTAGTCGGTGACTACCTGGTGAGTTTTACATGTAATTGAAATTCAAATAAAACTTGGAGCTCTAGCTTTTGATTTTTTTGCAGTTACAAGCATTCATGATTGTTGTATGTTTTAATGGAAGGTGCAGCCAGATGTTTGGACTTTGTCTTAATGCTGGATGCGCAGATCTAGAATCAGAAGGTCTCATCTTCTGTTTGGCTCCATCTGTCCTCCTCAGTCTTCTCACTGGACTATAAGGCCAAGCCAGATGAGTCTTGGCTGGTGAGTCGTTTGCTCAAAACTCTTTTGGCTTCTGAAACACTGAGATTTGGGCTAGCCTGTATTTGAGTTTTTTCAGCTACCTCTCAATTTTCCTGCCAACTCTTTTTGTTCAGGCAGATGTTGTGGACTGTAGCTATTTCGCTGAGACAGAGGAAGCCTGGCCAGAGCAGCTGCATGTTCCCATGGTGTTGTTGTAGACCTAACCTCTTTTGCTCGGTTGTAAAAACATATGGATTTCTGTCCAGGAAATCTGAAGATAGCCTCACAGTCTAAAGGCAGATGATCTGTCTAGTGTGTTGCTATATTTTGTCATTCAAAACTTTGTTGTCAAATCTGAATTTGCAATTTAATCCTGCTACTTAAGTCATGGATATAACCAATTGGTCTGGGGAACAGAGGATTCCCTCACTCTTTGAAGCAGCCATTGATGAACATGAAAAGCGTTACTATGTCACGCAGCAAAGAAAGTTGTCATCTGCTCCTGAGTAGTAAGAGTCTTTAAAAGCACCTTTGCATCCACGCTTCTCTTGTTTACAGGTCTAAGGTATAAATATCTTACATCTCTTGCAATTCAAAAAGTAAAAATGCTCAAGGGAGTTCTCTTTCATTGACAAAAGTGGGACTGTGTTAATTGCACAGCATTTCTTTAAGATGAACGTGTGCAAGAGTTCAGTATTAGCTGAATATTGCATGGTTATGTCACTGAATGGATATGGGAGGACCACGCATACATGGTCTCTTCCCTTGATAGAATTTTCAAATGTTTGATGTGTCTTTTGGAGAAGCAAAGCAGCTGCCACCATTTTCATCTCTGCTGGAATTAAGTGGGTTTGCTCCCTTTTCTTTTGGAATAGGAACAGTCTTCTCAACTGCAATTTTTTGTCTCAAGATATGAACAGTCAGTTGTTATCGACTTCAAAGTAGTTCCAGTGTGAGGAACAGTATATCTTCCTTGTGAGACTGAACACTTCTCTATGATACCAGTAACAAAAAGTTGTATTTTCCTGTGTGTGAAAGAAAATTTGTAGAGGATCATGAAGTTCTCCTTCAGAGTTATACAGGTAAGGACCTCCGTAGTTTCTCTCAGTTTACGGAGACAAGCGTATGTCAAGCCTGATTATAAGCACACATCAGTTGTCTATCTAAATAAGCTTGTGAATGTTGTGACGCTATCCACATGTACAGGCAAGTGGCCTGGTGGCCAGATGTATGTCCAATTGCCCTTCTAAAACTAGTGCTGGCTTACCATAATTAAGAGCTGTTGGAAAGTGCTTTGCAGTGTGTGATACGCAACTGATAAAGGTTTAGTTGCTGGTTTTATGTTTTTCCTGTGTTAAAGCTTTACAAGGTAAAACCAAAACCAAGCATAATGAAAACTGAAACAAGCAAAATAAATAGCTCCTTTTCCTATACCTCAAGCGGTGTTTCTTTGTTTGTTTTACTACATCAGTATTATTGGACAGTTTTCTCTCATGGATATTGCAGAAACAGCCTAAGGACATATTTTCTGCTGTTATGTGTTCTGCAGCTTCACTGACACCAGTGCAAATGTATATATATTTATCTGAGAATGAATCAGACATAGATAAGAAGTGAAATTCTTCTAATACGTTATTTATTCAGATAATTCACTCTGTGTAGGAGAACCACATATTCAGTTTATCTTTGACAGCCCTGAAAAGCCTGCCAAATATCTCTGTGTAAATCCCAACAATCTAATATATTTTCAGGATATTTATTGAAAAAAAATGAGAGAAGGTGTTTCATCTTGTAAATAGGGTATATGGATTAACTCCTGGAAGCAATGAATATTCTGGGGGAAAAGACGTGACAAACGGTTTTCATCTATTTCCACATAGACCATCTTAATTGTATAGAGGTGCTTTTCTTTGATGAGGATTGAGACAGTGTTGTGAACCACAAGAACTTCCAGAATGAATCATGGAAACCCCATCAGTGGTCACAGCTGGGTCAACTGGTAGAAAGTATTCAAGAGCAGATGGTTGAAAGTGCAGTGAGAACTTGGGTCAGAGAAATGTGGTTCCTTGAAAGTGAAATTTGGCCAAGGAAACAATACAAAATGACTAGTTTTGTAAAATACTTGTGGGCTTTTTAAGCTCATGTAAGCCAAATATCATTCATACCTCATAGTCAAAGATGGCTCCCTCAGCATCCAAACCTGAAGGAAGTTCAGGAGTGACTTGTGATTGCCAGCTTGCTAGTTGGGTCAGCTTGTTCTCTGTGGAGCCTCTGAGCCAGACACTGCCCAGCTCTTGATATTTGGCAAAATTTCAGAAGGGACCGTGCTGCATTTTGAAAGGTGCAGATGTTCCTGTTGTTAGTAACCCCATTGCCTTTGTGTCCCGAAGGAACACTGGCTCTGCTGTTGGATCAAGGGGTTTGCACCCTACACTGTGGTCTTGGCCCACTGAATTATCTTCTGTTCAACAGGCTCTTCTAGCACTGGAGATCTTTATCCATGTACTCGCTCCTTCCTTGCGATTTGTTTCTTTGCATTCTTTCTCCTTGCAAAGTTGTTCTGTTGTCCCTTTCCTGCTGCTTCTCACGCTTACTTATCTCACCAGTGTTTTTACACTGCAGGTATGTTCCCAGCATCTGCTCCACGCTTGAAGATGTTTTTTGATTTCCCTTGTGTATCAGCGCTTCTTGCTCCCTAGCTATTACTAGTTACTTCTCTAGCCATTCCCACCTAAACTACAAAATCCTGTCAAGAAAGGAAAGAGTTTAAATGCTTGGTCTCTGTAGTATGAAATCTTTGTCCTGTTATTACTGGCTTTCTACCAGGGTCAGAAGATTGTTGGGTTTTGTATTTATTTATATTTACTATGTTTTTAATGAGAAGGGGAAAGACCTTTTCAGAGGAGGTGCAAGGTGATGAATAACATGCACTAGTTATTACTGAACTGCATAGACAAAATCTTGGGGCCGTGTACCGTATGCATAACTTTCTTATGTGCCTCCCTCCGACTTCCCCCAAATACAACATTGAATTCAGATCTATAACATATCTGGCTAAAATAATATTGGGGAACTCTTGTTACTCCCCTTCCCTTTCCTCCTGGTTACACCAAGCAAGTTGATTTCAGTCTGAGGGAGAGAAAAAATAATCCTGTTGCTTTCCTTGTACTGGTTTGCACATCATCAGATTGAGTCTGTAACTGATACAATTAACGTAGCACGCTGATGAAGTTGCCTGCCTGTTTGTTGCCTGCAGTGAATTTGGTTGACAGGTAGTTGCTGGGCATTTGTGGCTCAGTAGCACAAGCTGACTAGTAAAGTCAGGCAAAAAAATTGGTATGGAGTTTTGTTGCCAAAGATGCAGATTCAAGTCAGCAAAATTACCTATAGATTTTGGTGAAACTTGGGAACAGTCTCGTCTACAGAACAGTGAGGAAGTGAAAACACTGTTTTATTTTCTCAACTGTATTTTTTACAGAAGGCTGTGGTAAACATAGTTTTAAGAAAAGGAAAAGTATTCCCAAAGAAAACAAAATGTTGTGTTTCAACACAAACAAAAATATTTTCAGTTTTGTATGTCAGCTGAAAGTGAAAAAACATTTGTTTTGGGTCATCCTGAAACTGATTTCCCTGCCCTGCGCTCTACCACTTCAACTGCTGAACCAAGAAGTCAATTTGTTCTGTAGCTCTATTTCTGGGTACCCTGAAATACACTTGCTTTGATTAATTTAAGGATTAAACCTTTTAAAACACATTTTTGAAAAATTATTGCATGTCATTTTAGTAAGTGTTCTTTGTGAAAGAACCTGAGATTGTTATAATATTCTGGCTGGCTAAAATATTTTAGTTTTCTCTGTCAATAGAAAGTAAGCTACTCTTGATTTTTTTGAATGGGACCAAGCTCATTTTGTATATACAGATACTGTTGTAAGCTTGATTGGCTATACTAATTTATGATTTGCTGCATGGTCTTGGGACTATTGAATTATGTTCTGGATGTTCAGTGTGTCAGTTCTGCAGTTGGCTTAGAGTGCCAAGACAGAGCTGCTGCGTCTACCCCTAAGACATTACAGACTCGGTGATGTGTCTGCTAGAGCACAGGTCGCCCAACACAGTAAAATTACTGACTATAATGTTTGGGAGTCAAGAGCTCAGAGTGTTGTCTTTATCACTAATCTTAATTACAGGAATGTCTTCCTGGATAAGTAATAAATCAATGCAGCTTCATAGTCTTTAAGCACATGTTTTTGTGAAACAAATCACCTTGTCTTATTTCTGCTGTTGTAATTGATTCTGAAGAGAACATGACTCCCAAGAAGATGATGAAAACAAAATCCCTAGGAGTTAGCTCATTAGGCTTTTGTTTAATAATGGGGGGTGGGTGGGTGTGGCAGGAGAGACAGACATATTTTTTTGCTTTCTTCAAACCATTTCTTTTTTTTTTTTTTTTGTGTGTGGAATCAAGCTGACAAAACTCTGAGTACCATTGAAATCTAGAGTGACAGAATGAGGACATGGGGATATTACTTTCTTAGGAGTGTGAGACTGAAGTCATACGAGTTGCCAAATTAAGAAGTGGCTTGTGTAGACTTGATCTGAATCTTGCTGATTTGGTACCTTGTTGCCACAGACTTGAGAGCTAGCATGTTTTAAATTCTCACTGCAGCTCCATCCTTAAACGCTACTTAAATGCCAGTGCTTTAGGTTGTAACCCTTTGTGCTTAAGCCCTTTGTTAAGTAAAGACTGTATTAACTTTCTCTTAAGAGTTGCCCTGAAAGCTGTAATGAGCAAATCGATCTGCTGTTCCCAAATCTTATGGCTTTGATGAGCTCCAGCAAGAATCTTTGCTTCACAGGATTTGTTTTGCTGACCTGGGGGTTAAATTTGGGACTTACTAGACCCTGAAAACTCTTAAGTGGGTTGAGATGAAAAGTGGTGACATTTGTAATCTCTGCAGCAACTGTCACTTTCACTGACCTGGTGTTTCCAGTTGGCACTGGGCATCTTGCTCTGAAGTACAGGTACCTCCTTGGCCTGATTCAGGCTTCTATTGTCAGCGACTCTGTGTGTGCGCGTGTTTTTCAATCTGCTTGGAGTCCCTTGATCCTGTAATTTTTACAAGGTGCTGGGTTAGAACTGAGTGAAAACCTCCGTGTGAAGAATCTTTGCCAGAAGAAGTAATTTCATGGGATTGTTAGGGGTTGGTTGTTTTTTTTTTTGTTTGTTTGTTTTGGGGTTGTTTTTTTACATTTTTTGTGGCAAAGGTCACAGCACAAAACAAAAACTCTGCCCTCTGTGAAAATAGGAAGCTCCAAATCACTACCTGTAGTGCACAGATCAATGTTAACTTCCTTATGCTGGATAGTATTAATACTGGTTACAAGAATGAAATATTAATAATTTAAAGCTAGGTTTAAAGCTAATAATAAAACTGTGTAGTCATAGCTTTGTATCTAGCAAAGGAAAGGCAGGTAACTTAAGAAGGGCAACAGTGTAAGCACGAACGAAGACCTGAGAAAGGAAATGGCAGAGAACGGGCCTGGGTAATGAGCTGCTGAAGCTTCAACTGTTCCAAGCCAAGGGATGTTGTACCAAGGAAAAAGGAAAGGGGTGCTGGTGAGGGCCTGCAGCCATTAGCTCCAAAATGTGCTGGCTACGCTGCAGCATGCTCAAAGTCTTACGTAGAAAAGCCAGAAGCTCCTGGACCAACAGGAGCCAATGGGGAGGCACCGTTAATACACAGCACAGGAATGGCACCTGGAGAGCAGCACAGCTGTTCCAGCCAAGTCAGCCTCAATGAAGACATGGCTGAAGTGCCTCTATGCAAACGCACGGAGCATGGGGAACAAACAGGAGGAGCTAGAGATGTGTGCATGCCTCCAAGGCTATGATCTCATTGGCATCGTAGAAACTTGGTGGGATGACTCCTACAACTGGAGTGTTGGCATGGAAGGTTACAGGCTCTTCAGGAGAGACAGGCAAGGGAAACGAGGAGATGGTGTTGCCTTACATGTGAAGGAGCGGCTGGAATGCATGGAGCTCAGCCTAGGGATGGATAAAGAGCCAACTGAGAGCCTATGGGTCAGGATTAAAGGGAAATCGGGAGCAGGGGACATTACAGTGGTGGTCTGCTACAGGCCAGCCGATCAAGAAGACCGAGTGGATGAAGCCCTCTATAGACAGATAGGGGCGTCATCACATTCACAGACCCTGGTTCTCATGGGTGACTTCAACCACCCTGACATCTGTTGGAAGGGTGACACAGCCAGGCATAGGCAATCCAGGAGGTTCTTGGACTGCTTTGAGGACAACTTCCTTCTCCAAGTGGTTGAGGAGCCAACAAGGAGAGGAGCTATGCTGGACCTTGTTCTCACGAACGAGGAGGGGCTGGTAGACAGTGTCAAACTCAAGGGTAGCCTGGGCTGTAGCAACCATGAAATGGTCGAGTTTGAGATCCTCGAGGCAGCGAGGAAGGTGCACAGCAGGCTGACCACCCTTGACTTTAGGAGAGATGACTTCGGCCTCTTGAAGAATCTGCTTGGTGTGGTGCTATGGGATGAAGTGCTGGAGGGAAGAGGGGTCCAAGAAAGTTGGTTAATGTTCAAGGACCGCCTCCTCCAAGCTCAGGAGACAATGCCTCCCTACAAAGAGGAAGGCAGGCAGAAAAGCCAGGAGGCCTGCATGGATGAACAAAGAGCTCCTGGACATGACCAAAAGGAAAAAGGAGGCCTATACAGAGTGGAAACAGGGGCGGGTAGCCTGGGAGGTATACATAGGAATTGTTTGAGTAGCCAGGGATCGGGTTAGACAAGCTAAAGCCCAGATAGAAGTAAATCTGGCCAGGGACATCAAGACAAACAAAAAAATCCTTCTTTAAGTATGTCAGCGAGAAAAGAAAGACTAGGGAAACTGTGGGCCCTCTCCAGAAGGGTACGTGAGAACTGGTTGCCCGGGACAGAGACAGAGCTGAGGTACTCAATGACTTTTTTGCCTGGCAAGGACCGCAGCCGCACTACCCATGAAGCAGAATGCAAAGACGAGGATTGGGAAAATGGAGAACCTCCTACTGTAGGTGAAGATCGAGTGCAAGACCACCTGAGGAATCTGAAGGTGCACAAGTCCATGGGACCTGATGAGATACATCCGTGGGTCCTGAGGGAACTAGCAGATCAAGTCACTAAGCCACTAGCCATCATATTTGAGAAGTTGTGGCGGTCTGGTGAGGTTCCTGCTGACTGGAAAAGGGGAAACATAACCCCGATTTTCAAAAAGGGAAACAAGACCCAGGGAACTACAGGCTAGTCAATCTCATCTCTGTGCCTGGCAAGATCATGGAGCAGATCCTCCTGGAAACTCTGCTGAGGCACATAGAAAACAAGGAGGTGATTTGTGACAGCCAGCATGGCTTCACCAAGGGCAAGTCATGCCTGACAAATTTGGTGGCCTTCTACAAAGGGGTTACAGTGGCAGTGGACAAGGGAAGACCAACTGATGTCATCTACTTGGATTTGTGCAAAGCGTTTGACACTGTCCCACACGATATCCTGGTCTCTAAATTGAAGAGACATGGATTCAACAAATGGACCACTTGGTGGATAAAGAACTGGCTGGACAGTCGCACTCAGAGTTGCGGTCAACGGCTTGATGTCCAAGTGGAGAGCAGTGACAAGTGGCGTTCCTCAGGGGTCGGTACTGGGGCCTGTACTGTTCAACATCTTAGTCAGGGACATGGACAGCGGGGTCAAGTGCACCCTCAGCAAGTTTGCCGATGATACCAAGCTGTTTGGCGAGGTAGACACGCTGGAGGGGAGCGTGGTCTAGTGGGAGGTGTCCCTGCCTATGGCAGAGTGGTTGGAACTCGATGATCTTCAATGTCCTTTCCAACCTAAACTATTCTATGATTCTAAGACATGATCCCACACTTCTTCATACTCACATTTTCGGTCTTGTGGTGGAGCAGACCCTTCTGCAAGGAGGAACATCTGAGACGCTTTGTGATTATGGCTGCCTTTGTGAATGTTGTAAGGCCCCTGTTCACGGGGTTGGTGCTGATTACATGTTTCTTGATGGATAAATGATTGCTAAATACACAATCAACCTTATTCTAGTGTCAGCTGCTTTTTCTATATGTCTACCTGACTATATTCCTACTACAAGTTCAGCAGTTCCTTTATCTGTACTGTGGCACCAGCATGTGTTTATGGTGGCTTTGCCATGTATAATACATTCAAGGTAGAAATAATTATTGAATTTACCATAGTTATCTAACAGAACTGTCTTGGGTGATGCATTACACAAGTTACCTATTGTACTGTAAAGCCTGTAGAGCACTCTCCATTATACTACCCTGCATCTTAGTAATACCTTCAAGATGCAGCAAATCCTTTTTTGATTTAGAAGGAATGTGTGGTTGATATTGGTGAGAAGAGTTGGTGGAACATTTGTGCTGTACCTTGTGGTTCAGTGCATAAAATATTGATATTGACACATTCTGCTCGATTTTTTTTTTTTTCTCCTGCAATTAGAATTTGTCTGTAATTGATGGCTTTTATGCTTGTGTACGCTTGGCATTTGGACACTGATGGTGGACCACATACGTAGTCAGACTCCTTCCAACTTTGTCTGAGTTCTGGTGATTATTTAGCTAATTGTGCAGAGTTTTTATAAAACTTCAGGGATTAAATGAATTTAATCTTCCTTGTTATGCATTGTACAATTTTTGTACAATGTAAATTCAAATGTGAAGAGTAAGAAGGTTGAAAAGCTAGTGAGCTGCAGAGGCTTCATTATGCTTCTGAGATCCCATGATGCGTGGCACAGTGATCTCTCTACTTCCTACAGTACAGAGCAATGCAGTGATACGGAGAAAGACAACAAAAATGTTTCCTGTGTGCCTGAATACCACAGAAAGATATTGAGAAACCAATATGAAGTGACTTTACAAACGTGGGACTGTCATGTTATAGGGCTGCCTGCATGTTCATGTGAGGGGGAGGACACCGTGGGCTTTTTAGCTCTCTGTGGCAATTATGAAAATGGACACGACTGCTGCATGCTATCCCCTGAACTGAGGAAATCCTGCTTGGGCCAATTATAGTAGCTTCAGGGCACCTTTGCACTAAGAATGCTTCTTCTGCTCTTAATGTGCTTTACTGTCTCAATGTATGAAGTCAAAGTGGGAAAGAACTTGTAGAGCACTGGGACCAGTGATGGTCCTCTGAGAGTTTTGAGTATTCAGCAGCTTTGATCTTCTTCTAAGCAATGACATGGGGTTGAGGTCTGGAAATAGCTTCTGCTGTTGGATGAAGCTCCAGTCCAAACAAGCTTGAGAACTGCTGATCTAGAAGCATTTGCTGGATTTCCATATAAAGTGATTTTTTTTTTTTTTAATTTTTTTTGAAGTGTTACATCAAGTTCTGACTTTTCAGCAGTCTCCTCTCTCAAATTGTTCAATTTTCCAACTGGGAGTACTACATCACTTTTTTTTTTTTGCCCTGGTGTCTGCAGTATTTTTTTTTTTCTTTCCTGATTTTAGGCTATCTCTGCTTGTTGTTACTTTTTACTGCATTTATACATTATCTCCTTCAGTTTTCTTCTATCTCTTTGAAGCATGCTGAATTTTAATGAGTATGTAAATTAACATTAGCCTTCCCCATCTACTTGCTGGCCTGCTGCAGTTCTCCTCATGCCCTCTCGACATTTTAAGCTTTACATCCAGATGGTGTTGGCTAGAAAAGAGAATTTCTCTCCCATGCAATTTTCATGGGGAGGAAAACATTCTCCTTAGCTGATGAGGGGGAAAGGGTTGGAAGAAGGAATCGCTTTGGTACCAAATTGGATCAAATGCTTATAAAAATATTATTTTTAATGTAGTTTTAAATATTTGTGAGGAAAAACCCAGTGAAACAGTTCCACCAAAAGAAAAACAATTTTTTGTTTTAAGCCATTCCCTAGACGGCAGCTTCCTGGGCCATCAGGGTGTTCAGGGTTATGGGCACTGCGGGAACCTGGTTTCCAGCTTTGTAGGCAGCTGGCATAATGCAGGTTTTCCCAAAATTTTAAGTCGGCTTTATTTACAGTAAATGCATAGTAACATTTTTGCCTGTTTAAAGTAGCAGTGGCTTTAGGGCTTAATGTTCTAAATTGCTCCATAGATCAGTGTAAGGAATATTGACACAAAGAGTTCTGTCTGGAGACCTGTCCTCTTTTTCTGGTAAAACTATGCCCTTCCTTAACTTTTCTACCTAACTTTTTCTTTAGCTCCAGATACCTGGAAGGGTGGCTTAGCTTATCTCTGTCTTGGAACAGAAAGCTCCGTTTTGCAACAGGGAGCAGACTACCATGAAAATTACGAAGCATCAGTCCGCATTTTCTGCAAACAAACTTGCCAAAAAGTTATAACATTATAACAGTAATAGTCAATCACTTTATATTTATGGAAGAAAGATGTAGCGGGCCCATGAAGTCTCAAATCAAGCAGCTAACTGGTTGTTGGGAGGTCAAAGATCCTGCAAACTTCCTGAGGGATTTTGAGCATCCCTGTGTGTCCCCAAAGAGGATCCTGCTCTTTCCTTTGGTGTTTAGCAAACATCAGTACTCTCAAAGCTGCTTCATGCCCAGCAAAACAGAAGTCCGGCTTTGCAGTGGCTCTTACCAGTGCTGCTAGCAGTGTACCTACAGCAGTACGCTCCTCGGTTTGCAGAACACCTCGCCGTTTGCACATACGTAGCCGTTGGAGATAACTGAGGACTGTAACCCACAGTCTGTGTGTGTGCGCTAAACTTCCACGGAGTTTATCCTGTGTGCTGAAAAGTTGCAAGAGGCTACAAGTATGGTGAATTCCCCTCACAGACTGGAAGGAGTTTGTACTTGCATGTTTTGTTGTTTGTGGGGTTTTTTTTTTTGGTAGGTTGGGTGCGTGGTGTGGGGTTGTTTTGTTGTTTGTTTGGTTTTAAGCAGTTCAGTGAATTCAGGAAACAGACTTCACACAGAAAGGAGACTTTACCACTTCTTCACCTGAACAGTTTGCCCGTGTTGTCTTATGTTTCCTATATTTGCATATATAGTTATGCCCTTTTATCCTTTTTTTTCCTTGACTTTCTTCTGTGTTTGCACTCCTTTCCCTCACCTTTTCCAGCATTATTTGGGAGTTGGGAACTAAAGGATACAGCTTAGACCAAACATCAAATCTTAAGCTTTGGACAGGTGCCGGGGGTTTGGTCATTATAAATTTGGCAAGCACTAGCTTCGTTGCCAATATGAATGCCTTGACTCTGTTGCAAGAATTGTACTGTAGTTTTGTTACAAACATTAAATAAAATTATAAGAACCACCGTGTTAGGCTGTTAGATGACAGCCACTTTCTACTTATTTATACATAGGGACAAATACTTCTGAAAATATTAAGTTATTTAACCAAATAAGATTTTGTGCACTTTGAAAGAAACACTTATTTTCTTCCTCCACGTTTAAAAATACTTCTAGAAAATACTTTTGTTGTCAGTTAAAAAAAGAAGCAAGTATGTAGCTACAAACTGATTAAGACAAGTCCAAAGACAAATTTGGTGTCATTAATTTCTACTAAATGTCTAGATAATTTGTCCATTTCAAAATGTTAGTTCCATGCTGTGAGCGGAATTGTTCTGCTTTCCTTGTTTCAAATGCCAGAGACTTGACTTTACTGACATCATTTAGTAATGCAGTAGCGGGCTAACACAAAATATTAAAGTAAAATTCCATTGGAAATGCATTGTATATCTAAAAGCTAAGTCCCTGTAGGAAATATTGAACATGTAAGGGTTTTTCTAAAACAAAATTATTTTAGCTACTACTAACTAACTAACTAGCAAATCCTTACCGATTTTGTTAGAGAATAAGTCCATTGATCTCTCATCAGTTAGCATAAATTTGTGGCCAATCTACCGGAAATCTGAAAGAAATGAAAGGTTTGCTTGGGAGAGATGAATGCCAAACATTTATTGAGCCGGAAAGGCTTCCTCTTCTCTAGCGATAATGTGCAACACAAACTCTGAGTCAAGTTTATGAGGCCTTTGATGAGCACAAACCAATTAGTGCATCACTACAAGCACCGTTTCAGGATTTTGAGAGTACAAAGCACCCACAACTTCAGGTGAAATCACAAGCTGGGATGTGTGGTAGTACTGTCCTCAGTATTCAGCAGGGCAATTGGAGACCACAGCGTTTTTTGCAAGCAGGTTTCTGCCCCATGCCAAGGTGCCAGGAGGGGTGACAGGGCTGCAGGGAGCACTGCAAACCCAGGAGAGACTGACTGATGGGTGCATTTTTGCAGCTGAAGTGTCCGTTTCTGCCTTGTGGAAAATAAGCAGTCTCAGTTCCTACAAGTAGGCACATTCTGGGGCTTAAGGACTACCCTTTTCATCAGATTAAAAATAGATGACATGTCCTTTTTTTTTTTTTTTTAATGAAACTGGTGTTTGAGGAAAGAATGGTGATTATTTTTGAAGAGAATATTGACACATTAAAGTTTCTTGTCCATTTCTCTAGACACTGATGCAAATATATGGAGTGCTAGCAGTGGGTGGGTTAATGTGGGGAGAGAAAAAAAAAAAAAAAAAAAAAAAACAACAAAAAACCAAACAAGTCCAGAAAGAATATTTGCTGCTACAGTGCAGCAGACTTGTTTCAGACTTCTTTGCTTTCATTTTTTAGAGCCGTGGAACAAACACAGAAACATAGGGGCTGCTGTGCCTCACTGCCATTGAGGATATGTCCCTGAAAAGCACAGTAAAGCACAGTGCTTAGCAGCTTGATGGATAACAAAACAATTGTACCTCACAAGAATTAATGCAAGAGGTGGGTATCCCTGCAAAGACTTAAGAAATGCAGTTTGAATACACAAAGACAGTACAAACAGCAAGAAGGATGGATGTGCAGGAGCAGACTGATGAAAATCAGCAGCTAGAGGATGTACTAGCTTGTCTGAACAGATATTTACTCCAAAGGGTCTATCCAGACCGGCGATGAGACTGAGCAGCCAAGGGCACTTGGTTAGTGTCAGCCCGTGTGGTTAGTCAGTTAGAGTTTTCTTGCTGCCTCCTTTTGAATGGTTAAGTTTTTATTGTCAACATAATCTTCCTCGGATTAATCAAAGTCGATGGAAAAACAGGGCAAAGATGCTGGTTAGTGGCGCACAATATTAAATGATTGGTGCTGTAGCTCCCAAGTAGGTCTAGTTAGAGAAAGATAAAGAAGCAACAGGTGTTGCTGCCTCCAGAAGGCTCTTGATTTACCAAGAGCCAAATACAAAGGACAATGTCAACAGTTAATCACTGACAGAGAAAGTAGGTGGAAACTTTTCAACAGTGTCATCTTTTGGAATTTGCAACATGAAGAGTGGTGTTCACCAATGGTGGGGACGTCTACAAAGCGCAGGACCAAATGACTATGTTGAAGTCCATTGAAGTCAAGTGTCTTCCACATGTCATAATCATGGAATGGTTACAGTTGGAAGGGACCCTAAAGATCATCTAGTTCCAACTCCCCTGCCATGGGTAGGGACACCTCCCACTAGACCAGGTTGCTCAAAGATCCAACGTAGCCCATTGCTTTGCTGGGGAGGAAAATGATGCTTTCAAATCACTGTGGTCCTGGGGCATTGTATTTAGGTGTAGAATAGGTGCATGTTAAACATAGATCATCCTTGCTTATTGCAGCGCTTGCTGGAAGATGAAAAGGCATGGTATGTTAGGGTGGATTTTTTTGTTGTTTTTTTTTTTTTTTTTTTCCAGGGAGCTGTCTGTCCTTCTGAACTCTCCTTAAGGATCCTTGGCATAGCTCCAACTAGTTCTCTTGATCTCCCTGTTCATTTTCTTGCTATTCTAAAGTGGAGTCTACCCTCAAAGCACTTACCGGCTGAGCATGACAGGCCCTTCCCAGTGGCTGAATTTAGATGTTAGTCTCCAAATAATATCCCACTGCATCTTCA
Organism: Vanellus vanellus; assembly: GCF_965231255.1. NCBI lineage: Eukaryota > Metazoa > Chordata > Aves > Charadriiformes > Charadriidae > Vanellus > Vanellus vanellus. The sequence continues at coordinate 97,800,886 of NC_138906.1, read as the reverse complement.
AGTTTTGTCAGTTTATTGTAAAAACAATTCCCTTTGGAATAGTGCAGTCTCTGAAATTCTTAATTTTTTCTTGAGAGTCCATATAATTTCCTTTTGTCTTTGTAAATGATTATTTTGTAATTATTCTGTAACTTTTAAGTAGCTTCTGGTCCTGTTCAAGATGTAAGTGAACCTTAATGCAGTTTTTATTGTGCTGCACCTGACTTCAACTTTGTTTATAAAAACAAGATGAGGCTGCTAGTGTTCTGTTGGGAAACTTATACATGTTAGAAGCACAGGGTTAATCGTGAGAATGAACTCTTGCAGAAGTGAAGCTCCTAGAACAATCTTTTTTCCACTTGCTTGTGTTTATCTGTTATAAAAGTGTTCTTCATTTTGATACTGAAGCAAATGGGTAAGGGTGTCTTACAACACAACATAATTTAGAAAGGCGAGTTGCCCTGTTTGGCAAGTGGAGGTATATTTGCAGCATCTAATAATCGTTTTAACTTTGCAAGGAATATAACCATACAAAAAAGATCATTCTTTTGCAATGTTTGCTCTTAATAGCAGAGGCGCATCACAGAGGCTGCTCTTTTCAAAGACGGGTCATAAGGCCCGCCTGCAAAAAGTGTGCACACTGCTGGTTCCATGCAGGTGGCTAATTCCACAGGGGCAATTACACGGCTTTCCACGCAGAGCCAGAGTTTACCCTGTGCTTGCCGGCATTCAGCAGAGGTGAACTGAGGGTGACTGTCAGCTTTCCTCTGACTGGTGAGCAGCCTGGAAAGCTGATCCCACCGGTTGGATTGCGTTCTTCTCATGTTCCCTGTGGTGAAAAGGAGAACTGCTATTACTTAGGTGTTGCCTTTCATTATCATCATCATCATCTGGCTTCATTTGTTCTGCTATACACCACACCGCATGCTCCTGTAGAGCAAGGCATAACCCTAGCAAGAGTACTTACAGTGCTTGCAAATCTGTTTATCCCCACTTTGCACAGCAGAACCATGGCAACTTTGTTGATGCTGAGGCTCACTAATCCCACATTTAGACTCGGTGGTGTATGTGCAGCACTGAGCATATTGCTGTGTTGTGACTAGTTTGCCATAAAACATACACATTTGAAGTTAATTTTTTTTCCTTTTTGATTCTTTAAAATTCTCTGCTCCAGTGGTATTTCATGAGGGAGCTCGTTATTGGAATAAATTACAAAACTCTTTAGGTAAATAGTTTATGATACCAATAAGAGACCCTCAATATACAAGTGTTTTCTGTATAAATAAAAGTGTGTGTGTGTGCACGTTCAACCTTTTGTTTAACCGGATATGGAATACACAGGGGATTAACAGTTGCTCATATGATTTTGGAAATAAAAACCTTTGAATAATTCTTCTTATCATATAACAGGGTTCACTGATAGCACAGACCGTCATCATCAATGAATAAATGAAGGAAGTTATAAGTATGTGAAACATGTGCCTCATGGCAGCGGAGTATACAGTATATGGATCATTTTGTCGTGACTTTAAAGTGCGTACTCTGATTACTAATCTGATTGGATAGTGTACCAGGTAATGTAGCAAATTAAAAAAATCCACAGAGAATGTTTCCTTCTTCATCCCCAGAAAAAGGCAGATGAGCTATAAACAACAGCACCCTGAGTCTCAAAAGCTGAAGAAATGCAAACAACTTGGGGGTGGCCGGTGAACAGCAAAGGAAAATGCTGGAACAATCGGCCCAGACCGAGTAATGCAGGGTAAAAATGTCAGAAGTTGTGAAGATATCTGCTTCCCACTGTCAAATCCAACTTTTGGTGAGTTTTAACATGCATGGTGCTTCTGAAATTATGAGTTTTGTGACTTTGTCACTTTCTTAAATCCCCTCACTGCTTTTGTGAAGTAGCAGTCTCCCAATAATTAAGGCAGTAGTCAGCTTTTCTTTATGAACTGTTTTTCTTTTCTCTCCCCTTGATACATAGTGCTCAGAAATGGTTCTGTCAGCTTCAGCTGTAAATCTCCAGTCCACGACAATGGAAGTAATATTGGGAAACAAATGGCAGTGTGAAAGACATGATGTTGACAAAAAAAAAAAAAAAAAACAAAACCAAGTTGTGGCTAGAGTTCAGATGTCACAAATCTTAGTGAATGTAGAAACAGGGAGTAAACAAAGTCATATGATATTATCCATGTGTCTTTTATTTGTGGTCTTATGGGTATGTGCAAAAATAGTTGTAGGTCTGTTGTGTACTTTGGATACAAACCTTGTTAATACCAAGACACCTGGATGCAAACATGGTTTGCTGTTGTTCTCTGTGATCGCTGGGTTTAATTGTATCTGTGGCTGGGTAGACATTGGAATCCTAAAATGGTTCATGCAGATGTTCAGTCACAAGGAAGGCTGTTCTTTGTAGGCAGTTAGAGGGTTGTTGTCATGGTCAAATGGCTAGCAATGGGAAGAAGGTGACTTTTTGAGTATGTTTCTCCTCTCTGTCATCCTCATTTACCCATTAACTTCTCACGGAAGTGTTCTTGTTCACCCTCATTGCTGTCATGTGTGAGCACTTTCCTTGAATTTAGCCAGGAGAGCACCATACTTCTATTCCTATTTGCTAACGAGGAGTTGAGAGAAAGGCATCCAGTTTATCCGCTGAATACAGCTTGCTTTGACTGTGTTAAGGAGCTCTGGCCTAGGCAGAAGGAAAGAAATGGGAGAGGTTCCTGACCTCTGTAGGAGGCTACAATAAAGGCTGTTGCAGTCCTGCGTGCTGTTGACTGTTCTAGGGAGCTGCAACACTTGAAGGGGCTGTGAGGAGGTTGAATAACTTTGGCAGCATCCAAGTGGTAAGCGGGTTCAAGCTAATATACAGGCGGCTCTTGAAATTTGAAATATTTCTTCCTTGGAAGCAACAGGAGTGCAGATGGAGAACCTCCCTTCAGAGGTGAGATAATAGATTCCCTAGGAAACATGTATTTCTCAGTGGCAAAGGCACAGATCTTCCTACAACTATGGCCTTCTCCCAGTCTGGAAAATACTAGTTTGTAACTGCAGTACAGTGTGCACTTGCTGCTTACCTCTACAGCTCTTAAGAGGTGGGCTGAATTTGTGGCTGTTGACAAAGAACGTAGGGATCTTGGCTTGTTTGCTGCAGTTGAAATATTGGTTTGGCTTTTCCCATTTCCTGTTGTCTTCTTCCTTCTCGGCTTCCCATTGACATTCGGCTTTGTTTACACTTATCCCTTGGATTCATTTTCTGCCTGTGTCCAGAGAGATACTGCTGATGAGCCCTACCCCATCCACATATCTAGGTTTCCAGTCTTCTAGACCAGAGGAAGCTTGAGACAGTGTTTGTTGACTGAAACCCCTAGAAAATTAACTCAGGTGTTCTACTTTATAAGCAATGCCTGGCAGATGTATGGAGGCAAAACTTTAGTTCATTTTGTCTCTGTGTACAATTTACAGTGTTTGATTAGGTTATCTCGATGCTGTGCCATTGCGCATAATGAGATGCAGTAGATATCTTCGCATTGCTAATGGAGAATGAATCACAGGACATTACTGATCATGTTTCTTTGCAGTCTGTGTTAAAAGATAGGTTAAGGTAAGCGGTAAAATGAGCAATTGTGTAGAAACCTGTTACAGTATTTCTATACTTTCCAGAATGTAACTTTTTCTAAAGGCTTTACTTAACATAAAATTTCCTTTTCAGTAGTCTGTTTGGCTTTCTTTTAAAATAATAATTAAAATGTTGTTTTCCCTGATGCTAGTGTTATTTGGTTTCACCTTAGCTGTTACTTAATGGCTTAATTTTAGTCTGGAGACAAATGACTACAGAAAAACTTTTACCGGATCATTGATACTGTCTGGATATTCACAGACAATGATAATAAGATAAGCTTTCTCCTAATTATAACTAAAGGGAAAATCGATGAGTGACCATGGCACATGTTCCTTAGGTAGGGAAAATCAATGAAATACACAAATAAATATTTCACTTACATGACCTGTAACCATGCACATGAGAATGTGGGCCTAGAGGACATGCTGAGAAAGTGAAGGGCAAGTTGTTGGCCCTTATACATTGACACTTCTCTGTGTTGCTGCAGATGCAGTACCAAGGGCATCAGCAAAATAGGAATAATAACAAAGAGCAATGAACAGACAAAAGATAGAAATGCAGTTATTGCAAAAGGTTAAACCCTAAATATCACTATACTTGAGCCAGTTTTTAAGCAGAAAGAATTGAGGCATTACATTAAAAATGTAGTTGTCAAACAATGTATGTATGCGTACATATATACACGTGAAGTAGTGTGGTAGCCAGAAAGAAAAGATTCTTACCGGGAGATTTGTCATCCTCTGTTAATACCAGGGAGTCTGGCTGTGCCTGTGAAATATCATGTAACGGTGGATTATGCATCACCAACAAAAAAATTAGAGGAAGATGTAACAGAAACATGGTGATATATTGTTTGTACGAAGAAGCCTGGAAAATTCTAGGGACCCTAGAGGAAACTTAAAACCTGTCTAGAAAGAGCTTTGCCCTTTTATGTAAGTCCCTCTGTGTGTCTTGGGCCTGGGGAATTGTCTGCACTGCTGAGGAAACTGGTGAATTCAGTGGGCGTCTCAAATTCACGTATGCTATTAAATTGTGTAAAAGACTTGAATTAATTACAGCATTCTCCTGGTAAGATCCTATCGCGATACCTCTCTGGTACAAACGTGCATGATTCCAAATTCTACTCAGGTCTTTTCTTGATGGAGGCAGAATTTTGCCTCTGGCTTACCTGTGACTTTGTTACCTAATTAGTAACGCCGTATTACATAGTGTTGTTTGGGATGTTTATATACTGGTATGTCTTTCCTTTTTCTAGTGCTCTTTATCAGGAATTTTCTAGGCATTTCTGAAGGTTCCCACCATTTAACAAGAACTGTGCCTAAATTGCCCCAGATTCTTTTTTGTTAGGTATTTAGCCTTACCAGTCTTAAGGCTATGAATTTAAACATAGCTGTTCAGTGAAGAACAGTTTATTTGATGCGAGGTTGTGTGTGTGTGTGTGTGTGGTTTCTTCTGTGAGTTGCTTTCCTATCACTTGAGGGAAATGTGTCACAGTTCTGTCACCTGTTACAAGGCAAATCGGATTCTGCTCTCATTTAGAAATTATGAGATTTTTGTGATTGCAGTTTATTTGTATATGGATTAAGGATTTCTCACCAGATGGAATTTGATTTACTTCCATATTTCTAAAAATGGGTTTATTTGGTACAGCTGTACTCTACCTGTTGTTGGTGCCTCCACAGTGGTCAGGAAGCATTGGAGGTGGCAATGGAAAGGAAACAAAAGGAGAGGAAACAAATCCTTCAAAGACTATTCTTGTGTAGGCAATGCAGTAGAGTTTTATCCCTTGCAGTAGTTAGCCTAGCTCAGGCACAGGCTTATCATGGGGCCAGCACATGGAAGGAAGATCTCTTAACTGCAGTTAATGTGCAGTGACGTAATGTTGGAAGCATACTTGTGAGCTGTAAAGATCATGTGTCTTCCAGATTTTCTAGGACAGTAAAACCCTTCCTGAACTATTTTATGCGTTGTTGTTTTATGTGCAGCTGCTTTTCTGCAGGACTAGCTCACTCCTCCTAGATCCGAGGTGGTATATGTTCCAGCACACAGCGGTGTGGAGGTCAGTTTCTGAGGCAGCATAGCATTGCTGGCAGCTGGAAATGAGATTTTCTGGGCATGTATTTCTTGTATCCATGGATCATCATAATGTTTTTTCACAGACAGGCCTTTGCTCATCAGACATCCCTTGCAAAGCAAGCAGAATCCCTATCATCCGTTGTAGGGAGAATCTGGTCAGGAATATTTGTTCTATAAAGAGTTTTGAAAATACGACTGGGTTTAAAATGAGCAGTACAAAAATCTGTGACATTTGTAATTCGTTCGAAAGCTGACCTTTTAAGGGAAGCTGGGATAAAGGTTTTATTTCTAATCTTTGCATCTGTGACTCCTATTGGCCATAGGATCTAACTACCCGAGAGCTGACTTAAAACTGTCCTTTGGTGAGGCAAAAATAAGTACACTACGTAAGTGGCAAAACAGGAAGGCAAAGGACGGGAGCGGTTGTTTTCAAGGAAAAACCATTGCAGAAGAGGAAAAGCTGGCAGGTAGTGACACTAAAAGAGGGGAGGGAAATTTTTGTGGTAGGAAGGAGGTCTTTTGGAGCCTCTGCTAATGAAGTCAGGTTAGAGGTTAGTGAAGAGACAGCTGCAAGAACTTAGTGTAGGAGGAAATGTGCAATATTTTTTTAACATATACATAAAACTGTTGATAGCACACCTCAAATTTTGTATAAAAGATTACTATTCCCTGAGGCATTAAATCAAGAAGTATAGCGTCCCTATTTGTGAAAGGATTTAAGCAGATCGTAAGCAGCAGTGCTCTGACCTGTTGAAATACGAACATGGGTCCTCACAGCTAAGGTGATCTGACATTAGTCTGAAGTGATGACTTCTAATTTTTTTTTTCTTTCATTCTGGCATCCAGTTGTTCTTGGAAAGAATACTTCTGCAGGGGTTTGTCTTGCAGTTTCAGTTTCTCATGTAAATCATTCACACTAGTGAATTCACTAGCTGTTTTTATTCTTACTTGATTTTGCAGCAATTTGATGCTGTTACTTGAAGCCCCATGTTGGCTGAACAGTCTTGGGTGCAGCTGTGAGAGTGCTAGGGGAATTGAGGTATTTTTGTTTTCCTCATTTGATATGTCTTTTGGCATGGGTGTCCTACTTTGTAATTGTTTCACATCTAAAATTTTAGTTTAATTATTCTTTTGGCAAAATGTAGTCATAAGTAAGAGTTTTTCCTCTAAAAGCTGTGTTTGTGTTCAGCAAATAGCATTGTGTCTGAGAAAAATTACCAAGAACTTGCAAAATGTCTTTTCTTCTTGCCAGGCTTGTGAAATGAAAAACGTATATGTTTTTCTGCTTTCAGTAAGAGTAAGTGAGGCAGAGACAGAGGGGGGAGGGGTTACCACACTGTAGATTTTCTCTAGACTGCAGAAAGAGCACAGCTGGAGTAGGTGCCAGAACAGATTCTCTTTATATAGTTCTCTTGTGCAGTGCAAAGAGAGAATGAGGATAGGATACTATGTTCTTTAAAGTAAGCGTTACCTTCATTCACCTCATGTAGAGATGCCTTTGTCCATTAAAAAAAAAAGAAGTCTGTATGTGGGTACATGGGTTTATGCAGAACAGCCCAACTGTGTTTTAGTACCTGTCTAAACCTCAGATTATTTTGGTGGTGGGACTGTGGAATGAATAAAATGGAAGCAACAAAATGCTTTCCTGCATGGGAGATTTTAATAAATAAAAAAGAAACTTGTACATACTGTGAATACCAATGAAAGGTCTAAGTGCTCTTCACTTCATGACGAGTATGTCGAGACTGTCCTGGTTTTAGCTCTAATGACTAGCAATATCCAAGTAACAATTCTGGTCTTTGGGATTTGGCTGTTATTTCAGAATGCCTATTGAGAATTACCTGGTTAAGATCCAAATCAAACCTCATCTGAAGGTGATGCTTAGTTTCACAAAAAATATGAATGAGCTGCTAATAAATGAACACACGTGTGAGTCTAGTATTCAGGGCTAACCAGGGTTTCCTCGAGAAGGGGAGATTTAAGCTGTTACGATAGCATGTGGGCATCTTAGGAAGCCGCTTTTTCAGAGTTGAATGAGTTCTTTGAGCTGATGCTGGTGTGTTGTGCCCATGGAGCAGAGGGCTCTCACAAGACGGTGGACCCTCCTGCACAGGGAGAGGGAGATGGGAGGGAGGCTTGTAGCTGAGATGTAATTCTGCACATGAGAATGGGACGTTTGCAGACTGTGTGAGCAGTGTCTGCTAGGAGGTAACTCTGGAATGATGTGGTGGGTAACACAGGGCAGAAAAACAGGACCGGAGAGGATGTCTAGGATATCCTCTTTCAAGTGTCTCATTTTAAAAGCTAACAGCATGCTTTACTTTACAATTAGAATTAAGGCATATTGTTCTGGCAATTCAGTTTTCTCAATGTGATGTATCTCAACAGGCTACTTGTTATGGCCCTCATCTCTTGAGTGCTTGGGCCTGTAGTCCCACAGTATGTTGTTTTGGGTGGCAGACTGGTGTGAATGTTGCCATCCCTCGTGGCAGATCGTCTTACCCTTCTGTCTTAAAGTGTCCTTTCAGCTATAGCGCGGCCATGTTGCGAACTTGTTCTGGAAACTGGTCACTCCTAAAAGTAATCTGTCAAAAATACAGAGATGTTTTAAAACCAGATCAGCTCACAACAGAACCGCATAAACGCCATCCAAACACAGCTAGCTTAGTTGTGGGAGTGAACAACAAGGGGTAGATGGGGGGAGGTATTCTGGCAATACCTGAAACCAAGATTGTTGCGAAAACCTTTGTAATGGAATATTGTGGCTCTTGCTTTGGGCAAAGAAAGCACTATTTGGTCTAAGAAAACTGAAGCAAAGTGGGGCTAAGGACTCTTCTATACCAGATTCTTTTATTGAACAGAACTGCGTTAAAACAGCTTTGTGTCAACCGACTTGAAGTCAGTTCTAATTCAGGAACCAATATATAAGCTGTACTACAATCATAAGCTCTACTATAACCGTACCCACACTTGCCCTTTCACCAGGCTAAAACACCCCTAGCAGCACTGTTTCAAAAATACCACCCTCGCAGGGTGGGTACAAGTATTAGGCTGAAGATCAGACAGGAGGGCAGGGAGGGAGTGGGCAAGCACTGATTCACGGGCAAGCACTAACCATTGCCCTCTTCCCTTTAGCTGTCAGGAAAGTAATTTTCAAAACTGGTAATGGAGAGATTTTTTTTTTAAAAAGCAAAACCATTGATCAGATTTCCAAGCCCATTCGAAGGCTGGGAAAGTTAGGCTACAGGCTAAATTTAAAGTGCAGTGGCAGTTTTCAAATATCTCCTTATGCAGAAAGACCTTCTCTGGTTTTTATGCCTTTGAAAAATTCTCTTTCATATCTCGGTATTTAAAAAGATAAACAACCAAGGAAATTATATATAATTTATGTCAATAACACAAATACAGTTAACTTCTCCATAATCATAGCTTTGTGATTCAAAATATCTTATCTAGGTAAGTTACAGCTATAAAAACTATGAAGCAACGCAAGGTTTATGTAGGATTAAGGTTAAACTAGGCCCAAGTGAAAAATGCCCCCCTTGACAAAGGGGGAGTCGCATGATTCTGTAAACTTTTAACAGTTTCTAACTGCAAGAGACTCTGCCACTATTGAAGAAACATCTGTTTACTATTAAAGCACATAAAATATAAACAGGAAAAAATCTTTTCTGATTAAGTGGTTATAAAATCAGAACAGAAATTAGTGTATGCGTTCCCTATGTGGGAGACTCAGTCTGTTAGTGTTAAATTACGTCATTGGATCAACAAGATAGTTGCCAGAAAACCTGTGGATGGGGGGGAGAGGGGGGTATTTTAGCAGCTTTCCTCTACAGGAGGCCCCGAGTACGGTGGCTGAGGGAGGGTCGCTGTACGGCAGGCCCAAGTCCTGCCGGAGGGCTCTCCCACACAAGGCTCTGGATCTCTCAGCTGCCTCCTGGTCCCCACGAGCTCTTACCTCCTCAGACACAGATCGCCCTCTTCTCTGAAAAAGCGGTGTGTTGTCAGATCCCTTGCCCAGGCTAAAAATAGCCCTTTAAAAATAGCAGCAATTATCAGTTTCACATGAACTGAAGTACCTTCACTTTGAGATGGATACTTAGCGTTTGGACTACCTGGAATAGGAGACTAAATAAAACCAGATGCTTACCATACTAATAGCTCTGAACCTCCTTGCCTTTTAGCTTCCCTCGATTGCATATTCTGTGTAAGAGGATGAGAAAATTCAGGATCTGAATCATGAGCAGCTGCAAGAGAGAACATTGTTTTTTATTAAGAGCTCTTCAGTTCATGTTTTAAAGCCAAGACTGCCTGAGCCTAGTTAACTTTTGGTTTAAAGGCTTAAATATCTGTTTTTGCATACTTTATTGGTATTAAAATAACTCTAGTGCAGAAAGGAGAAATATATGATTACAACCTCACTTTGTTCCTATGAATTCACGTAAAATGAACGTGCAATAGAGGGAAAATGATTTTGAATAGTGTGAGGCAAATGTATAAACAGCAAATACCCATAGTGTGTGTATAGTCTCAGCAAAAACTTTGAAGACCCTTTCTTTTAGTGGTAGAACTTGTGAACCATGGCTTTGGAATACACACAAGTGGCTGAATGAAAGGGTCATAAGGAGAACAAAGTCCTTCACCGTTAAGGGATCTAACAAGCTTGGAGGACAGCATAAGAGAGGGCAATGTAATCATGGCTGTTCTGGTGACTGAGCAGGAATGATACTGTGTGCTGCACTGGCTGTGGTGGCAGAGAGGTCTGCTCAGCAGTCTGGCCAAAACAGAACTGTGAGAAATGAAAAAGATAAGCTACTGATTTTCATGTTAGAAGCAACTCTTTCTATAATGCCTGTGTTACAAGAGCATTTAAAAACCTTTTTAGATATCAAAGGCACTGTGACAGTTCCAAAAACTATTGCTGTTGATGATCAATAATCTACACTTTTAAAGCATTTTTATTATCTTTTTTTTTTTTAATGCAGCATAGAAATAATGGGAGAGAGAGAACCAGTTGTTGAAAACAGACTTTATTGTAGGTTGCTTTAGCTTAGCTAGCTTAGCTTAATCCGATCTATTTAAGTCTTATCTTGTGTTAAAAGGTTAGATGTCAACTCTTCAAAAGTCCTGCATATTCTGCAGGAAGCTCTACCTTTGGTGAGATGACCATGGTATCCATAACATCCAAGAGAAGCTCAGGAGTAGTCTCAAAAACATATGGCACCACCAAATAACACATTAAATGGAGGATTGTACTGGATGAGATACAAAACTAATGTGCAAAAGGCAGTTTCTCCACTCTACACTGATATGAAGTCCCATTTCCGTTATGTTTATCTGGATCTCCATTAGCTTTTTCTACCACCAAAAAGAAGTTGAAGTCCATTGTGAATTATATTGGGTCTGGCTGCCAGCATAGCAAAGCATAGCTCTATCACTTCCATTTGGGGTTTGCACCTTGGTTTTCTTCTAAATGAGAGTTAGAAGGATGCTGTTTAATTTATTTAAGTGTATTAGATTTTGTTGCCCAGCTATGCAAGAGAAGAATGGCTGTTTGAATTCACTTCATGGAAAACTCACGAGGTGTGCTTTTTAACGGAATGTGAAAATGGCACAACTGATGCAGCACTCACGTTTTGTATTCCAGATCAGCCTACGTGCCCAAGTTCAGAATTTCCCTGAGTTCATGGCCATTCATCTAGATTTTAGATTTTTTTAAAAGGATTAAAACTTTTATTTTTTTTTTTTAGTAAGGTTATCCTTTAAAACCCTTTGTTCCCTTTTTAATGCCCTTTTGAGAAAAAAAATTGCAATAATTTACAGAATGCCATGTGATCTTTTTTTTTCTTTCTATTGCCAAGTGCTTAGGAAAAGAAATGCTTATTAGATAGCTAGGTTTTGGATATTGAGCTGATCCTGTAATGCTTCTTCAACAGTGTATAGTTTTTGTTCCAGAATAAAATTAACCCTGCTGCTTTTTCATGAGAGGGGAGGAATAATTACCATGCTTTGTTCTTTCTCATCAGCATGTTGGCCCGGTGCCCTGGCTTTTTACTACCAGGTGTTACAGGCAACAGTAACTTCATTTTGTTTCCTGCTACCTTGTCCTTCAGCAACCAGTGTTTGCGTGGTCATTTCACCTTGTGTGTTAATGGCCCTGCTTTCTAAAACCCAGCTATCTTACTTCCACTGTGCTGTTGTGTGCTGATACTGTACCATTAATCATTTTCGCTTCTCCCACTACTTGGGTATTCACCAGATGTCTTTGAAGTTTGCTTTATGTTGCTCTGTTTTCTTTGTGCTCTTTTTCCTCTGGTTCTTCAAGGACCCTTACACAAATATTAGCAGATTGCTATCAAGGTGAGCTTATGCTTTGACCAAGAGAAATACAAATGTATTCTTTTCCCTTGTGGGACAGCTTAAAATGTTCTTTTATCAAGTGAAGTGTTCTCGCTGCTGTGCAGTATTAATGCAGTTAGGGTGCAGTGATAGGCACTTTCTGTAGGTAGCTATCATTCCTAAATGCAGAGGCATAAAATCTAATGGACTGATGCAATGAAATATTGTGACGAGATGTTGCACTAAATAGAGAAGTTCATTCATTTGACCTCATAGAAAATACCCAAGCAGGCCATGTTTTGGCCTAGATCTGGCAGGTTCATACTGGTGGAACTAGAACACAGTTTTTAAAAAGGATTTAGGGGTTCAGTAAGTGTGCATGTGTGGCATAATGTTGCTCTTGCCCAATGTGAGCTGAAAGATGTTAGACTTGTTTTAATTGCTTTATGGAAAATGAGCTGACAGCCTCTCTTGTACATCTGTCAACCAGCTGGAAAGGAGGCATCATGATCTTTTCAACTTCCAGCCAGCCAAAGAGACCCCCTTTCCCTGCGTAGGAGAGATAGGACATAGACATTGGCACATCTTATTAGGATTTCGGCGTCAGTCTTTGAAGGAAGGCTCAGTGGGTGTGAAGTTGAGCTCTGCTATTTTGGCAAGGCTGTGCTGTCCTGGCACAGATGATCAGAAAGGTTCCTTTTTGGTTTACAGTGAGCACAGCTAAATGTTTTTGCTTGAGGAAACTGCTACTTGTGGTGACCTTCCCCAGACTGAGTTACGTCGGGTTGTAAAATGGTGATTTACTATTTGAGTTATGGGGCTTTTTGGGAAGGAGTGAAAATTGCAGTAGGATGTAGGGTGGAAAACCGCAGTGGAACCCACAGGAAAACAGTGGAGACAACACCTCAACACCCACTACCAGGCCGCACAATTCCTGTTTGTGTCAATTAAAATAGCTAGAAAAGGTCTAGCTGTTTAGATGCATATGCTCTGGCAGGCTGTTGATGTCTGGTGCCAGGCCAGAGCTCTTCGTTGCACCATGGCACTTCAGGCTGGTGCTGAGACACATGTTCCTTTATTCTGCTTGGTCCCTCCAGCCCTCCCAACACCCCCAAAATACCAATGCCTTTAAAAATATTGTAAGCACAAAAATATTTTAACAGACTACTAGGAGGTATTGGTCTGGCATGCTACACTGTAAGACTGCCAAAGCAAATGTTGAGAAGGAGAGATTTTTTATTCTTTTTTTAAACAGGGTCTGAGAATGTTGTCTGTCTTCATTTTTTTTTTCTTTTGAATGTTTTTAATAAGCTTTCACCACAAAAATTCTCATGTATTTCTTCTGACTTATGGTGTGCTGCAGAAGTATATCAAAGGGCTCTGTTCCAGGGAAAAAAAAAAAACAACAAACCAACCCGAATTGTAACAGCTAGGCATCTTTTGTGGCTGTAGGCCCTTGACGAAGCATAGACTTGATTCAGCCCTCCATTCAGTACTGCATCTTTCAATGTCCCTTTCCTGAGGTTTAGCCAAACCACACTCCCTCACCCAAGACACTGTTACAAGTTAGGTGGTAATCATGATCTATTGCATGGCTGACTGTGGGGCCCGAAATAGAAATCCTGTGATGACCTATCACCCTGAAAGAGTCGTATTTCTTCCTAATGGGTTGTCCTCTGCTGTTCTATTGAGACGCCTGTCCAGAGTCTGGCTCTTAAAATTCATGACGAGCACCATCAACCTGTTCCGTCCGTGCTCTCACTGTGACTAATTCTGCCACTAATTCTGTGGCATCTTTATCCTATACAGGACAAGGGGAGGAGTCTTGCATTTTGTCTCACCAGGTCAGTGGAGGACTCTGGAGATCTGCTGCATCATTACTGTGTTTGAATATTGGGCACACATGTTTCCTGAACTGAATCAACAGTCTGTGTCTGCACTCCTTTGTATCTATTTTGCATTTCCCTAATTTGCACATTCCTTTCTGTTTTGGTGCCTCTGTGCCTTATTTGTTCAGTGAAGTAGCTAATTAAAAAGCAAAATCTCAATTTTTATTTTTTTTTTTTATCTTTCCGTCCTGTATTTTGCTCCAGAGCTTGGTTTGTGGCCTGAAGCTCAACAACGGGGAGCTTGCTGCTTGCATTTGCTGGTGAGCAGGGAGGGGAAGGACCCAGGACCCACCAGCTTTGTGGCTCCAGTGAGACAGAGGAGGTGGAGGGAAGGGAATAACCTCTGGCACCTGTGAATGTGTGCGAGGGAGAGAAACTGCGTATGTCAGACTACTGCACTTGGTTCAGACACCTCCCTCAACCTGCTGGTGACAGTCGTCTTGATGCACCCCAGGACACCATTGGCCTTCTTGGCCACCAGGGCACATTGCTGGCTCATGGTCATCCTGTTGTCCACCACGACTCCCAGGTCCCTTTCCACAGAGCTGCTCTCCAGCAGGTCAGCCCCCAACCTGTACCGATGCATGGGGTTATTCCTCCCCAGGTGCAGCACCCTACACTCGCCCTCGTTGAACTTCGTAAGATTTCTCTAAAGTTTCCTGTTCTGTGACTATAAACCTTAGTCAGCATGGGTAAGAGCTGCTTCTTCCGTGGATTTTCTGGTGTCCTAAACAGTACAAGTTTCCATTGGTTTGTGTGCCTTTTCTTTTATGAAATCTGTGGGAACTTCAGAGACCTCTACCGTGCTGAAATCACTCTTTTAGATTCTGAGTTACCGAGGGTAGAGGCAAGAGGAAGAAAAAGAAGCAAGAAGCTTAGAAGAAGAGGGAGACAAAAGCAAAGATTGCATCAGCCTCATTTCCATGGCAAGGCAGGTTAACTGAAGAAAAAGAAAATAGCAGCTCTTGCTTTTTATTTATTTTTTTCCCTTGCCTCTGCATCAGTGTTAGAAAGAACTGTTTAAGTGTTTTCATGCACCTGTTGTTCCCTCCTTGGAGATTCAGTACTGAGCCTCTGTGGCTTTGAGGGGGTTGGCAGGAAATAGATTGCTTGTGCTGAAGGTCTGGGAAGCAGTGATTGAATCAAGAGGTGGCCTCCAGTGAGGGACTCCTTTTTTACTTATCAGCAAATAAAAGCATGTGCGCTGCAGCTGGGATAACCTGAAGTAGTGCCTTCAGAGCCATTCATCTCTTAGTGCCCAGAGCTGAACATGAACAGCAAACTGCAACTGTGACAGCAGAGAATGAGGGATATGGCTCATGCTAGTACTGAAATGTTGGTTCAATAGCCACTCACAGCTCTAAGAGAAAGGCTGAAGTTAGACGCATTGCCAAGAGATCCTGGGGATGGGAGTCCCTTGCCTAGAAGATATTATTGATTTAGCACTCATTGGCTTTCCCAAGTTTATTTTGTTTCCCACTCGGCTCCTTTCTCCTCCACCTAAAACATATTTTTGCTTTCTTCCTTTGGAATTGAGGGAGCGTTGCTGGTAAAGACTCTTAATGAAAGTAGTTAAGTCTCTCCAGGTGTCTGCATGGGATTCAAACCATATGCTCAAATCATAAGAGGAAGCTTTAGATATCGGAACTTGGCCCCTCATGCTGCTGGCAGCACTTCGCTATTAGTTATTTTTTTTTATTCTTAGCAAGTTCAGCTTACCAAGAAATTTGGAAATTAGTATTTGAAAAAGTCAGTGCCTTACAGTACTGAGAGTCAGATAGGTCTCAACCAGCTTTTTCTTTTAGAACTTTATTTTTAAAGAAGGTCATAAATTAGATCTCCAGATTTGTTTGTGCATGGTGTAGTGATATGGTGGATGCCCTACTGCACCTCACCAGCAGCTGCTCTCCTGTCTTCTCTAGGGCATGCTTTCTTGATGCTTAGAGGAAACTTTGGGAAAGCAGAAATGGCATTTAGAGAAACCAGAAGGAGGGGGAGGGGGAAGTATCTTCAACAAAACATGTTAGCAGTGAAACGATTACCCCTGCTCCTTTTAAGGGAAGAGATGGACATTGGCCTGTTCCATCCCCGTGGTTTTGTGGTGCCTGGGTCACTGCTGGAGCAGACCAGGAGAGCAGAACATGGTGATCCCAAATGGGGAAGGGCATCTTTTTTTTGTTAGACACAAAGGGGCTTCTGTTGCCTCTGTCACCATTTCAGTGACTTCAGTAGACATGTCTGGAGCTCAAGTCTGCTGCCCATCCGTTTTTAAGCAGTGTTTTGTTGGATTTTTCTGTAGTTCTGTATGTCTGCTGGTGGCACTGGTCTCGGTTCCATACAGTCCCTACTGGCAGATTTTTCTGTTACAGTGCAATATTCAACCAGCACTAGTGTTTCCCTGACAAATGCTGTAATAAAATCTTTGGCAACAACTCAAACGGCACAGAGTACTTGTCATCTTTTGCATGTATTGTTTTGTGGTACGTGAAGTGCCAACAGGTGCCATTTAAGATGCTGCTCTCTCGGACAATGCTTTTTTAATAGCTGCAGACTGATCCCTGCTGCCCTCACGTAGCCAAGCCAGCTGTCTGTATGTATCCCAGGGCTGTTACTCCACCGGAAACTTTTAATGTAAAACCCAAAAACTGGTGTCAGTTCACAGAAGGGCAAAGCAGTGAGTGTAGGGGCTGCTATCAAGGGGAAAAAGGGGAAAGGCGGGAGCATAGATTTTTTTTTTTTTTTTTTTTTTTTTTTCCCCAGCCAGTTCCTGAGGGCCTGTTGTTCCTTGGCCAATTTGTTGTTACAGCCTGAGAACGGGCACCCTGCCATTCTCACAGATGGACAGAAGAGCAGCAGGCTGGAGAGAGATTGGCACTGCGTGTCAAATGTTTCTGTTAGTGGATCGCAACCTGGGATCTTCAGATAACAGTTAGCACTTACAGCAATAGCCTGTAGTTGTAGGCTAGTTATGGTGTAGATGAGCATGTTAAGAAAAGCTGAGACAAATGTTTATTCTAACCCAGATTTAATAAATCCTGACGTATAGCCAAGCTACAGGAGGCTCTGAAACTGTATACCAAAAGATCTGGGGTTACTGAATTACTTCAGAGAATTCCTTCAATATGAATCTCTCTTCTGTATCCCCCCTTCCTTCTTCAGTGCCCCCGCAGGGATAAACTCAAAGGCAAGCAACACTTAGAAGGCTCTTTAGTTGAGAATTGCATTTGTGAGACACGTTATTCTGTGGAAGGCCTATAATGTTTCAGTGAAATAAAATGCCAAGTTAATAAAAGTGTGAAGAAAATGAGTCTGCTGTGATTGAAAAAGCTGGGCTATATTTTCTTTATGTGCACTAAAATCCAGAAAACTAGTTCTGCTCTGGAATAGATATTCCTGGCCATAATGAGATTTGGGATGGGTTTTTAAGATGTCCAGGTGGTTCTTCTAGGTTTTCACCCTCCTATTCTTGCACAAACCCTGTCACAACTCAGGTCTGGGAAGAGGTACATTATGTTTTCTTCGGCCCAAACTGTTTCACTCACAGCCCATTATGGGAGTGGATTACATAAACTCTTTGTCTCTCTTGGTATAAAAACAATCTTTGGGAAGGGAGGGGAAAAGTGGCCTGTTTTGTTTGCATCAAAGGCCATTCCACTGTATTTGATCTAGCCCTTTGTGCTGTGAATGACACCAGAACTGTTTGGGTGATGTTATGTTTTTCTGGCAGAACTTGAGCTAACAAGAGAAGAAACACTCTTCTGATCGTTATTTTCCCCCAGCGAACTGATACTGGGCTTCTTTGCTGAGTTTGCAGAAATATAGAGATTATATCTCCCCATGAGTTATCTATCTTAATTGGGCATTGACTTTGATGCCTGATTTTCTCTGAAGCACTTATTACATAAATTCAATGTCCTGTAGGTTTGGAGGACTTTCAGTTTTGGTGCAGTATTAAGAAAGTAGCTGATTTTTTAATATTTTTTTATTATGAGATCAGTCGTCTTAGTGACAGTGCATTTACCTCTCTGTAGTATTAATTAGATATTTGTATAATAGGAACACTGTGGATGTTCATGTGCTGTGGAGTATTGTGCAGGCTGACCTGAATGAGCTGGCTCTGGAGTCAGAAGCAGGTGGTGCTGGAACAGTACCCATGTGGATGGTGTTCCACCTGCAAACCTGCCCAGTTCAGGGTGTTTTAGGGTTGTGCCATTTGTGTCATGTGGACATGTCTTCCGACCCCCCTAGTCTCCAAGAAGCTGCACAAGAAGCAGCAGCAAGATCTAGGATATCCCATGTTTTGGCACTGCGAAGAGGTGGACAGAGTCAAGTTAGTTAAAGTAACCATTTGGGGACCTTTGGGACCAAAGATCTGGGCACCTTACCCTGATTATTTGAAGCATCTGCTTATTGCGTATGAGGACAGCGATTGGCTTGATCCTTGTTACTATTGCTTCTCTGGGGGCTGTGCTGCGTTGTGTATTTCAGGTTATGGTTTGCCTGGCTGCATTTCAGATGCCCGTATATGCGACACCAAGAAACATTTACTGCTTCCCAGCCTGAGTTTCAATATGTGCTCCGCTCTGCCCGGAGGCTTGTTGGAAAAGCAATGGAATTAAGTGCTTCTACTGCCTGGCAGCACTGTAAGCGTGAAATACTCAAGTTCCTTGTGCCACAGCTGTTGGCAGTCATAGCATTTGTAGACTGAACATGGGGATGCACCGTTCTGATGTTCCTCGTGTTTCAGTGCTGTGGGGTCAGTATGAGTCCTGGAGGTATAGTCCTGACCAAGCCCCTCTGCCGTTCAGCTCTTGTTGAGGTGTGTCCCCCCCGTCGCACCCCCCCCCCCCCCATTGTCTCCTGAAATTCATGTCTGGCTTTAAGTGCCTGGATCTCACTGGTAATTACTTGATATACATTTGTAAAAGAATTAAATCTCCAAACGGTTTTCTACTCTTTCACTTTTGCCTCTTAAAATGCTGCCTTTATAACATAGTAGTTTAATGGCATTTTGAGGCAATTACAAGTTCAGAAATTGAACTGCTAGAGGTGATCTTTTTTTGACTTTACTATTAAATAGACTTACTAGTGTTATATCCTAAGCTCTGCTGAACAGCTTTGTTGTGCTGTCATTTCCCAGAGGAGAAGGTTCCAGCTGAACTTTCACAGGAGCACAAGGGCCAGGCAGGTCCTGGTGGGTCTCAGCACACCAGATGAGCATGTTCACCACCCCAAGCCTGGACTAGCCCTACCGTTCTCTTTTCCCAGGCTTTCTGGCATGCTTCTTTGGCGCCATGCTCTCTGTTCATTGTCTGTACATGCAAATGGATTCATGATACAGCTGCCTTGCTACCTCCATAGCCCAATGCAGATAGCAGTGTATCCCACAGTTCCTTTGGTGAGTATTTGTTGGATCGATGGGTCGAGGCCAATAGTATGAGCTTCAACAAGGCCAAGTGCTGAGTCCTGCGCTTGGGCCACAACAACCCTCACCAACACTACAGGCTTGGGGAGGAGTGGCTGGAAAGCTGCCAGGCAGAAAAGGACTTGGGGGTGTTAATAAACAGCTGCCTGAACATGAGCCAGCAGTGTGCTCAGGTGGCCAAGAAGGCCAATGGCATCCTGGCCTGTGTCAGGAATAGTGTAGCCAGCAGGACTAGAGAAGTGATTGTCCCCCTGTATTTGGCACTGGTGAGGCCACACCTTGGGTACTTTTGGGCGCTGCAGTATAGGAAAGACACTGAGGTGCTGGAGAGGGTCCAGAGAAGGGTGATGAATCTGGTAAAGGGTCTTGAGAATAAGTCTTATGAGGAGCAGCTGAGGGACTTGGGGTTATTTAGTCTGAAGAAAAGGAGGCTGAGGGGAGACCTTATCACTTTTTACAACTACCTGAAAGGAGGTTGTAGAGATGTGGGTGTTGGTCTTTTCTCACAAGTTACAACTGATAGGACAAGAGGAAATGGCGTCAAGTTGCATCAGGGGAGGTTTAGGTTAGACATTAGGAAAAACTTCTACGCTGAAAGGGTTATCAAAGACTGGAACAGGCTGCACAGGGAAGTGATTGAATCACCATCCTTGCATGTATTTAAAAGCTGTCTAGATATGGTGCTCAGGGACATAGTTTAGAAGTGGGCCCGGTAGAGTTAGATAATGGTTGGACTTGATGATCTTAAAGGTCTTTTCCAGCCATAACGATTCTATGATTCTATGAATGTGACAGCTCCTGAGTTTGGTACAATGTGGAAGAGGAGACATAAAAGAAGCTCTGTGAAGGCTCCCAAACCATGAAGTTTGTACCTGAGCTACTGCAAGAACTGTGTGGTTGTGCACAAAGCAATAAAAAATGCTGCCTCAGCCTCCCTTTCACTGGAGAATCATTACTGACAGTAGGCACAAGTTTTACAGGATTCAGATTCCCTTCTGTGTGTCTTGTCTGAATTGAGATTTGAGTCTCTTCTGACAGCTTCTTTCTTTCTCACCTGCTGTTGTAAGCAAACAGTCGCCTCTCCATTTTTCGCCATGTTGCTCAACTTTCCATCATTTTTTCGAGTATTGACCTCCTCCCTGCTCTCCCCTCCACCCCACAACTCTTTCAAGCTCTGTGGTCTCCAAGCCAGACACCTGAGCCTTTGTTCTGCTTCTGTGGAAATTTGATTCTTTCAGCTCCCTCCAGAGAAGTTAGGGAAAACCAACTTTATCAAGGACGTTGCTACTCTTTTGTTCTCCTCATGTAAGACTGGTTCAGGTAGTGATAATTTCTAATAAGCAGTCCGTTTTCAGACAGATCTTCCAACACTCTTCCCCCTTCTCCAAAGTATGTGGAGTAGCAGACAGAACACAGTAAAAGGTTTAAGAATAGAGATGGTTCATTAAATCAGATTGAAATTCGTGAATTGTACATAGGTAGGCTCCTCAAACTGTCTTTCACACACATTAGTTATGGAAAAAAAGGGGCATATTTATACACAGTGTCTCTCCATAAATAACAAGTTTCCAACAAGTCATAATGAGCTATTAATTAAAGTTGGTTATATTTTCAGGTATTACTATTCTGATAAACTCAATAGTAAAAAAAAAAAGTAATTATTGCTTACAGTTGACTGATCTTGAGACAGATTTAAAAGGATACTTTTAATAATTTCATGCAATTGTTACCTTGTGGTATTCCCTAGAGCTATACTATTACATCTGTGGAAAAAAAAAAATATAGTCTTATTACTGATAGTAAGGAAAAATAAAAATCCCATATGCTTATTATGTCTTCTAGCTCAAGACCAAATCTTACAGAAATAAAATCCCAGGACATCTGAATTATAATATGCAAATGGCACAACCACAGTTAGAAGTGGAAGAAACACAAACATGCTAAAACAATGAAAACACATTATAAATATGACTATTTCAAGTAGAAGTCACGGAAAACGAATTAGGCACAATGAATCAAAACAATGCTAAGAGTAATTAATAAAATTAACTATGATGATTTTTTTATTAGAAGTGCTTTCCAAGAGCTCAAGGTTTGGAGAAATCCTAGAATAGTCTTTCAGCTATTTTAGAGGCCGCTTATGACTCCTCAAATGTAAAAGGGTTTGTGCTGTTAGCAGAAGTTAAACTACTGATAGAGTAAGGGGCACGTTTCCTGTACCTTCTCCGGGTGAGTTCCCGCAGAGCAGAAAGGGCAGCTGGCTGAGGACGTGTGCCCTGCCAAGTCTGCTTTAGATTTAGTTCATTATGCGCGTAACCCAAACTGGAGCTGGGAGGGATGCTAATACCCTGAGCCAGGTATCTTTCCATGCAAAGGAGCGTTCATTTTGTTAGACGAGGAATGGAGCAGAATGGGAAGACCCACTCTTGGAGTCCTTCAAGACCTGCAGTACTACTGTGTGATTTATGCGCAATTCACAGGGCTGCAGTCACAAAGTACGTGGCATTGCTAGCAGTGGGATCTCCTGGATAAATAAAAGAAGTGGTAGAAATCTTGTGTCTGATTGCAAGCCAGAGCTAGATTCAGACCAAAAACTGACGGCAGCACTACAGGGAGCAGTCGTGACAGTGGAGGGAGACTGAGGGAGAAAATGGAACCAAATGTACCTTTCATTTTTTTCTAGAATCTGTAATTTTTTTCAGATAAATATAGTGACTTTGTAGGTAAAAATGGCCACAGAGATTTAGAGAGCAACAGAGAATTAATTCCTGAGGGAGCAGAAAAAAAAATCAGTAATACAGGTTTTTCTGCTTGAAATACTGATTTTAATGACAAACCATTGGATTAGTACGCTGCTATCATATGTTTCTGGTATTAATCCAAACCTTCTGTGTGTTTTGTGTTATCAAGGGGTTACTGACCAAGTCTGAAGCTGGAATCACCTGGGATATGTCCCTTTTTGAGGAGTGCTGTGGGGATTACAAGAGAATCTTTGGAAATTGTCCTCATCCCTCTCTGTGCACATCCCTGTGTCAGTCACCGAATACAAATATTGCTCTTCCTCTTCTCCAGTTCTGTTCTCTGCCTCTTCTCGGCACCCCTAGGGCTCACCCTTCACTTCACCCTCTTCAGATCTCTCGCTGCTCTGGACCTGGGGAGCTTTCCTGACTTCCCCCTGGAGCCTGGCTTTGGCGAAGTACTCCTTCCTTCCTTCTGCTAGCTGGAATGGCTGCCCTGGGGGAACCAGCGGGGATCATTTCTCTCATCTCTGCTGCCTCGAGGTCCCCTGTAGCATTTCTGGCCCCTTGAAACTGGAAGACATTAAGGTGGTAAGGGTGGGGATTTTTTAACGCAGCTCTGCAAAATGCTAATAGAGGGTAATTTTTTTCATTGTAACTTACTCTTCACAAAGCTCAGCCAAAAATGTTTAAATTCTAAAGTGATGTTGACTGTGGGGACATAGTGAAGAAGTAAATTCCTAGTCATTTTGGTATGTGCAACTGGGTTTACACCTTGCGACTGGTGAAAATTATTCTTTCAGCATTTTTTTGTGTGCTTTAGAATAAGCAATGAGTAAAAGCTTCTAGCTGGTGTCTGCGTCATGCTTCAGAACAGGTCTACTGTTCCTTCATGTTGGGGGTTGGCTTGAACATGGCACATAAACTGAGGTGAGTTAGCATAGTGTACTTCATTCATCATGTCCCCTTGGGAATTGACAAGTGTGTATTTTTTTTAAAAAGCATGTTCCCTGTAGGTTATAACAAACAATTTTGGTCTGATTCTGAGCTTATTTTCTTGGGGTTTCATCAGAGGTACTTACGTAGGCATCAGTGTATTAATATCAGGCTTAAATCAGTGCAAGGTGGAGAATAAGCAGACCTTTACAGAAAGCCGCAGTGAAGCGGTAATGCTGGCCTTTTCTTTGAGAGAACTTCATCGGACATATCATATCCATTTTGTGCTATTTTTAGAGGCCAGGCAGTCCTAGAATGTTATTTCTGTAAATAGGCCTGACATTCAAAGCTGGGAACTCTAGTGGCTCCCTGAGGCCACCTGGGCACCTGGGTGGCTGCCTCCGAGCACGAGTTCTCTGCTCAATGCAAAATCCTCCCAGCCGCAGCGTTCTGGCATGGGTCACGCTCGGATGCTTTCACACTGATTTGTCTGTGTTTTGCTCCATAGCTTCAAATTTCCTTATCGGAAAGGAATTGGCATTACTCCAGTGGCTCAGGCAGTGCACAGGGAGCCCTTTGCCTGTGACAGCAAATAGGTGAAAGATTGCTTCTCCCTTTCTTCTCTCCTCGCTAGTTATACTGTCTGCTAAGGAGAAGTCTAGAACTTGCTGGGATACGTACATATCCCACTTTTTTCAGTAAAAAAGCTATGGCAGTGAGTAAGAGAATAAAATGTAAGTTTTCAAGGAAAAAATTAAGTAGGGGAATTTAGTGTCTCTGAGTATGCCAGCTGGTGTTTATTCTATCAGAATTAAAATATGAACTTAAATCAGCTTCAGTAATCATGTTTTCTTTCCAAGTTCTTTGTTTCACAGGAGGATGTTTCTGCGGCACAGAAGTGACAGAAAATTGGAGGTTAGTGTGGAAGTGCCTTCTCAGCCGTAGCTTATTGTTGGCGCTGCACTGTGGAGTGTCAGCCTGCTCCAGCCCTCAGCACTACCCTTCTTTGAAATGGGGGACCAATGAGCAGACAGACATGTGGATCCCACATGTCTCTTCACCAGAGAGACATGGAAGTTGTTATCCTCAGGAGCCATGCTGGGCGTATTTTGAGGCCAATTACATCTGAAGTCATATTTTGTAATACATATGTGAACAAAAGTATCACTGGGCAATATCTTTTTTATTTCATGAGTTTTCTGACTGTAAGGGAGTCTGATCTCATTAATAGGTGATTCTGGAGGAACAAAAGAGAAAGGAAGCAGGTTTCTCATGAAGAAATTCAGGCAAATTGGTGCAGGCCTAAGACTTACCAGTGGACTGTCTAGTCAATGTTTTTAAGTTTTTCATTTATTATTATTTTTATATCATACTTGATTTAAAGAAAATTACACTAGTCCCTTCCTTGTCTGTAGGACCAGCCATATTCAGCTTTCCAAAGCCAACAAAAGTCAGTTAAAGCTATTTTGCCTTTTTTTTTTCCTTTCATCACCTTCAACAGACATCTGTTCTTGAAAACTGCCTACTTTGCCTACATCTACAGGTGACCCTGATCTGAAAGTAGTTACACAAATGGTCTGTGTGTACGTGCACATGTGAGCACACCCACGCACCATTTGTGCTCAGAATTTTATGCAAATAGGTATGCAGGACAGGGAATTTGAGTCTGGAGTAGCAGACCCCACTGTGAATACTGTCCAGATTGATATCCCATTTTGAAATCTTAGCTTTTAGGCTTTGGAGTTTTACAGGAATATCAAATAATGATTTATGACAGTCCTGATTTCTGGTCTTCTAGCTTATTTCTTAGACTGCTTTAACTTGTGATACTTATTGCAAAGTACGATATTTATTTTCTTTCATACTTGAATATGTTTTGTTTTTTCAGCTTTTGATAGCAAAAAATATCTGTGACTTTCTAATTTGACTATAGGTATCCTCTGTTTTTATTTTCTCTTCTCCACTCTGCCTTACTGCACTGTTTTTACCTGGTAAGAATGCAAAGCCAGGAACCCTGTTAGCCTTTGTTGCCTCAGCAATTAAAACCCATTAGGTCATGCTCCAGTATTAGTCCCCTTGGGTCTCCTCTGCAGTGTTACTGAGTTGTTTCCAAATGTTGTAGATGATTGTCCTATGTTAAGAGAGATGTATTCATTGTGACAGCCTTGTGCTTACTTCTTAATAATGAGTAGATTTTAAATAATTTATGGACAAAACCAAGCTCCCCTGAAATTTCTGTCTGTACCTTTCTCCTTGATGTCTTAATTAACTTTTGATTAGCTGCAGACATATTAAATGTGAGCCAGGAAACATCAGAGCCAAAAATCAGGAGGGAGAAAGAGAACAACATTGCATCACTGAGTATGACATTTAACTACTTTATTTCTCTCAGTGTTTTCAGGAAGCAAAGCTAGTGCATAGCCTGAAAAAACCCTTGTTTTGGGTATGCGTGCAGCGTAAGACAACCCTTTCCTTCAGGTTTTGCACCAAATCCTTATCCTGTGCACCTACCTGTTGTGGCAGAAGCAATGGAATTGAGTTTTATGCGTTGCTTGATCCATCTGACAGTTGTGTATCTAAATCCTATTGTTCCTGCCTGAAAATTCAGACTTGTGCATATACAGATATTTTTTTTTAAATTTAGTTCTAACAAAGCTCTCTGGGATGAGTTTTCCCTGGTATATAAAACTCCTCTAGCATTAAATTCAATTAAAATCTGTTATACTATCTCCCGGTTGTAAGACAATCTCCCCATTGTGAGACAGTCTCCCAGGATTGCCTCTATCAGCTCTATATGATCATACAAGACTGAGAATATCGTTACTTTTGGGCATCCTCTGTGCTTTTGGTGAATGCCGGACATCCTTTGAGGTTTTCTAGGAGGAGATTACTGGTTGCCTATTGTGTTGATCGTTTGCCTTTTTACTGTACCTTCTTGGGAAAGAGAATTTTAGCTGATTATAGGGAATGTCCTAATGGGACCTGCTGGTGAAATAATGAAAGTGGAATGATTTTCTAGAGATGACATAACATCAAAAGATGAAAGTTAGGTACAGTGTAGATAACTTGCCTTGTCAGTGCACAAAAAGTATGGTCAAAATCTTATATGCAAATGTCCATCTGTGTCCAAAAATGAGAGATCAACAATAAAATAAAGAGAAACAACCCTCTCAGTAAATCTTCTGATTTTTTTTTTAGAAACCAACAGGTAGAGAGGCCTGATGAACCAGCCTGTTCCTCCCAAGTTTCAAGGCTACCCTGCAATGTTAAAGAACTGGAATTTTGACATTTCAGAACTTGGTTGGTTTCTTTTTTTTTTGCTCTGAGTCAGTTCAAAGTGATTACTTTTCAGAAATTCATGTTGCAAAACTTTTCTTTTGGAAACAGCAGCAAATCTGAAATCGTCTGATGTCCTTTGCAGTAGCTGATATCTGGCTGCCTGAGAAGCCAGTTGCCAATGTCTATGGTAAGAAGCCGCTCCCAGTATGAGCTCTTTGTGAGAGAGGATACTCAAGAGCTCTGTGGCCACCCCAGGATTTCTGAATTGTGCATCAGGTAGGCTGAGGCCTGGTTTGGACCATGGCTTTGGGCCTTTCTTGATCCCAGCTTTGGAGTCAAGACTCCCAGAGTTGAAAACTGGTCTGGAACAGTGAAGGTACTGAAACTTTGTCAGATCCACAAAGTTCTGGGAGCTCCCAGGCATTATCAAAACAACGGAAAATGAGTTGTTACTGAAATCAAAAGCATTTTGGAATGCCAGCTGCCCTTTCAGGGCTTCTCATCCTCCATTGGATTTTTCTTTATGACTTTTCCATATGACTAAACTAGTATTTTTCTGCAAAAATACCTTTTTTTGTCAGTTAAGACATGTTTCTTTTCCCCTTGTGGGAAAGTTTTCATCACCCAAAACATTACAGTTATTTTAGTTTGGCTATCTAGATCTGGTCAGTCAAGAATTCCCGCACTGTGCAGGTACATTGCAGGGAGGTAGAGCAGTCGGCAGACAGAAGTATTGCAGACTGCTCAAGATCTTCTCAAGTTCCTCATAGAGACACAGGTAGTTTTATGCTGTCTTTGTACCCATAGCTGACCAAGTCACTTGAAGGAGGATTCATTCACCTTACAGTGTCATTGCTGAATCATGTCATGAGCCCATGCTGCCCAGCACACCTCATGTGGGACTCTGATTTTTCTGTCATTGGTCCTTGGGACAGTTGAGGGTGCTGGTGCTTTCATAAATGTGTGGTGTCATTGGTGACCTGCACAAGCTGGTGTGTTAAGTAAAAGACTTAGTTTTCTTAGACAAGAGAGAAACGAGCTGGCTTTTCTTTTGTCCAGCTTCATGTGAAATGTTTGCAACGAAAAGCCCAGACCTTGTTCACAGAGGTGGAGATACTAACTTAATGAGTGTGAAGCAATTAAGCTAAGAGTAAGAATGAATACGAGTTCTTATGCATATTTAAATGTTAGCTAGCTCAGCTTGAAGGTCCCTTCTCTCCTCCTATTTTGCTTAACAAGGTGTTAGAGATACACACAGCTTCTTGAAATGGAAAGTAATAGCTCTTTCCTCACTGTGCAGTTCTAATCTATACTGCCCTCAGAGATCTCAGGTTTGCTTTGTTTTGACTTCTAGTTTTGAAGTGCATTTTAGTACTACAAAGATGAATGGAGAAGCTGCTTACGCTCGAGTAAGGAGTCTTTGAGCATTAAGCCTGGGGAGCTTTTAAGAGGAGGAGGAGAAGAAACACTGGGCGCCCTCCCTCAGAATGTCTTTCAGTAGGGTTATAACTATCTCAAAACACGTTGCATCTTAAAGCTGTGCTCCACACCGGAGAAGTTAAGCTGTGATAAGGAGCAGGACAGAGAGAGTTCAGTATGTTTCCTTCCATGCCTCTCTGGTACTGCTTCTGCTAACTCACCACCCATCCGGATGCTGTCTCCGGGGCTTATGTTTGTCAGTCTGCCACAACCTACAGCCAGTTGTAGACGTTCCCTTTACACATTCAGACCCAAAAGTTTGTGCCAGAAATAGAGGTTCTTATTTTTCAACTTTGGAATAGCTTTGCCATTTGGTATCAAAATGCAACAGTTCTCCGAAATACCTTACTTAGGTTTTTTTTCCAGAAAATTTCCTGTGTATTTGCTTACACAGGATCGTTGTTTCACAGGTGACTAAGGGTCTCTTGGCCTCAAATGCAGGATAAAGAAACCTATAATCCCTCATAAGCTTAGGTTGACTCAAGACATTAGCTTAGGTGAAGTGTCTTACCTCTTTTTAAATGTGATACAGATTGGTCCCAGCCAAATAAATTAGTTTCCAGTGAATATATCTGGTCAATAAAATGGAATATGGAGACCTGAGGTATTTCTGCAAAGGCAAGGTACTGGATATCTGGTTCTGCCAGCTATTTCTGCTGGTGAGCTGCAGTATATTTCTGATGAGAAAGGCACTCCACTGTTCTTTTTGCAGACTTCTATTCAGCTGTTGTCTTTTAGAAAGAGGGCTGCACTGCATATTTCCATATAGTCTCTTTCCCAGGACAGGGAAAGGGTGAACCCTTATCACAAGAATATGAACTCTAAGGGATGCCGTCGTCAATTACGAAAATGCACATTCTGATTTGCTTTAGGAGGTTGGTTTGTACAGGGAGCCATGGGATGGGTGCTGGAGCGTCCCAAACTATTATGAACTTAGAGCTTTGAAAAGAAAGGTGTGTCTTAATGTTTTGTAAATGTCTACCATGTAGATTTTCACAGCAAGTAGCTATTCTACTACTATAAAAACCAAAAATAACAAACCATTTTCTCTTTCAAACAGCATTCTTGAGCATACACTGCTTCAATATCTTGCTAACATTTATTCTCTTCAAAGGCAACAGCATAACACAAAGAGGCAAGAAGATCCTTTTGACATTTTGTGAATGTTACAGGAGTGTAGTAGCAAGGTGAGGTTTGCAAAATTTCAAAGCGTTATTTGTTCCTCAGTATCTATTTGTCTCGTGCCTTTGCACAAAAAGGCAATGTCAAGGGAAAAAATAAGCCTTAAATATTTTAAAGTGCCCATTTAGGATTCATTTCTCAGAAAACTGAATCCTGAATGTCAGACAGTGTTTGATAGTTCTCTGTAAAATCCTCATATTAAGAATTAGCCTCATTTAACATTTTTAAGCACTTAGACCGATCCGAAGAAAGTCAAGTGAAGAATTATGTAGATTTCATGTTTTCTAAGTTTATCTGTAAAAAATGTCAAGTGAAGCATTATGCCACTGCTGAATGCCTTTATGCACGCTGCTCGGAATATTAGTATGTCCAAAGCACACACAAGCTTCACCTTGACTGCTTTTTTTTGAACGTTTTGGGAAACTTCCCGTTATTATACCACATCAGTAAAACACCGCTGCTGGTGTCAGTAGTGACCAATCAGCCTAAACAAGTCTTAAAACTGAGGTGCCTGGCACTGTTTGGAACCACAGCTGGGGTATGTCTGCAGCATGCTACAAGGCATAGAGCAGAGAACCACGTAGCTAAATTTTCTGTCTCTACTGGGTTTCTGCATCACGGGTTGGCTTTTACAGAGGTGCATTTGGGAATGTCATCTCCAGCCCTGCCTTGCGTGTTACAGCAGTGAGACTCAGTTTTCCCTCAGTGCGCTGTCCCTGTAGATGTCTGTAGCTGCCACAGGGGATTTGAACAGGAACTTCCAGAGATTAAAAAAAACCTACTAACGCTCCCTCGCCAAACCTGAATCCGCTCACCCCCGCCACCTTTCTGCAGCTCAGATAAAGACCCTACATACTCTGGTGTGTGACATTTCATGTGGTCTGGGCACTGTGTACAGAAGTGCATTAGCAGTACTCTCCTACAGATGGGCTGTGCTGTGTTCAGCAGTTCTGCAGACGACGGGCGTAGCACAATAAAGTTCGCAAAGGCAGTAGCTTAGTCCAGTTGTGTTGCTCAAGGAACTGCGAGGAAGAGGAGATAAAAAAAAGGAAAGGCAGAGACCAAAAATTTTTTATTCCTTTCTCATTTTTAAAGCAAGCACTGTAATTGTGAAGGTTCCTAGTTTTGTTGAATTACAGAACTTCACTTGGTGCAAAGATTTAATTTCGCAGTGTTTTAAATCTTGGTGTTATGGGGGGGCTATGAGTACATGCTGAGATAGGATGACTGGTTAGTGATATTATTGTTTGGTCATATCAGAGGTCATAGATGTGGAGGGGTTTTTTTTTTGGTTGATTTGGAGTTTTGTTTTGTATTAATCTGTGATTAGCGGTGTTTTTTAGCAGCAAAATGTCTTCAAGAGACCCAATTCCTATTTCCTACTACAGTGATTGGGAGTAAAAAGATTTGGCAACCTGTCATTGTCCTCTTCTCTGATAGTGGTTTTGTTCCTTGAAGGAAGCGCCTTGCAAATAATCTCAACTGTAAACTAAGCAGATAAGTTCTAGCTCAGTCTGATTTTTCCAAATCTTCCATGCAAAAAAATTGTGTTGCTCTGACAGGGCAATTTCGGAGAGTAGTGAGTAAAGATGGATGTCCCCCAGCAATTACTCAAATTTCTTTTGACAGCTCTCTCTGACAATATCTAAGGCTGTCATTTTAGTTACTTCAGAAGCCAGATGAAGGAGGATCATAGCCATGGACTCCCCTTGTGCTAGATCCTGTAAAACTTGCTGATAGTATTAGGTGCCCAAATGAAAAGAAGTGGCTTTTGAAGTACAGTCAGGGTTTGTATCTTCTTCTAGTACCATGGCTGACAGAGGTATGGTGAGGATGCCTAGTTTGATAATGGCATGTGGTGCGTTAATTAATTAATGCTGCAAGGCCAAACAGCTGAGGTGGGAGAGAAAAAGGCATCCTTTAGGATCCAATGACTGGTTGGGATCTTGTCTTGGATTTTTTTTGTACCTGTGAAATGTGTCTGTTTTCCTGTCTTAATGGGAACGATCTTGCTGCCAGCTATGTCAGAAGGAGGTTTGCAAATGGCTTCTGCTGGTGCAGAGACTGGGCTGTAGACCAGGTACAATTTCTAGCTGCAGCTGGAAAAAATGCAAGCTAAATGTATCCATAAGCTAAAATTCTTGCTACTTGTGCTCTTCATTTCAGAATGTTTCAGCACACGCTCTGTTCTTCTGTCTTTCCACTCAGTATCCCTCCCTACACACACAATAGTCCTGCCAGGACACTGGCCTGAGTGGAGGACAGAGAGCTCAAACATGTGCCTGGCTCTGAACTTGTTTGGATCTTTCTTTTCAGTCTTTCAAAGTGGACAGCTGACCTTGGAGGGAGTAACAGAGATCTAAAGCAGCGGTGCAGTAACTCAGCCAGTTCTGCCAGGCAGCTTCCTTCATTAAAAAAGCCGACGAATCTTACCGTCAGGATTCAGGATTAGTCTCTGAAAGCTCCTATCTGGAGGCAGTGCACGAGGGATGCACACCATCTTTGCTTTGCATCAAAGCAGGACTGCAAGCAAATAGGACAGTTTGTGCTCCTTGGTTTTCCTAAATGCTTCAAATACGCCTCTGTTTGATTCTGCATACACACATGCACATGAACGCGTGCTCGTGTGTGTGAACACGCATATGTATGTATAAGCTCAGAAAGGAAGAGGGAATGAAAAATCTCCAGGGGGTGGTACTGAAGAGCACAACAAAGTGAGAATGCCAAGTATCATCTTTGGTACACACTCATTTAAAACACAGTTTATACTGTACAGCTTTATATACTTCTGTTTATGCATGCTTGTGTGTGTGGGTGCATACATATTTTTATCTATATATATTTTGCTTCACTCACTTCAACTTGAGATATGATGTTGAAAAATTTACGGCTGAAAATGGCAGAGGAAATGGAAACACCAAAAGCAAAAAGACAGCAGATACACAAGATACCAGAGGCTCTCAGGAGACGTGGAAAGGCACAGACAGCTTCACGGAAGAGGAAGGCAGCTTTCTTTTCACTCTTCAGTACCTGATCTGGCCTAATAGCCCAATGCCTATCTGTTTGCTAGCAGTAATCTAGAAATCTGTCTGAAACGCTGGGAAATCAGGGCTTGTGCATTTGTGCTCAGCTATACCCCACGATCCTATTAAAATCTATTTGAAGGCAGAAGTTAGCCCTGCGGAGAAAGAGGTGGTAAGGGCCAAATCTGGCTAGGTGGTTTGTTGTGGGATAAAACATGATTATGCCACCAAACTTCTTTTTTTGATGTTGGCATTCAGAGCTAGGTGAGCAGACATAGCTTTCCAAGAATGTAGTTATCATTCTGTTCACATAAGCGGATTTCAACCTGCCTATTCTGGGTGTGCGTGTCTGTGATGTGTTATGTTAACCGTGTTGCGTTGGAACTGCACCCTGAAAGGACAATGGGTCAGTATGCTGCTATGTTTAGTTTTTGTTCTCTCCAAATGAAGAAACGCCCTCACAAACTGTGCAAGAGTTCATCTTCTCAAGAAAGAGAATTTCAGTGTATGAGCAGAAAAGCAAACCCAAACATTCTCCCTTTTCCAAGATCTAAACCTTGACATTCTGTTTTCTTGCAGACTGAGTGTTTTTCTGCTGTCACACTTCTTTGGTTCTTTCTTTCTCTTTACATCTAGCAGCTGAGGCCCCAACTTAAGGTTACAATATCACAGCAAAAAATGTTTGACTTCATATGCTGAAAGCTTTATGCACTTTACGGCCAACTGAAGCCAATAGAATAAGTCAGAGAGTGTGAAGTGTGCAACTCCTAGCAGGGTCAGAGAACACACCAGATGTTTTATCAGACGTTTAATCACTCATGAAAGAGTCTGGACACGAACCTAATTTCTTTCACTGAACCTTTCTGTCCTGAAGCCAACATGACAGTCCCTGCACGTTGGATCATGGTATGGGCTGAGCACTTTGCTTATGTCAGTGCATAAAGAGTCAGCAAGGGAGGAAACTTCAAGATAGCTTGCAGCTTGGAAAGGAGTCTTTTAGCTGAACCACTTTGAGCTTGAGGCTATGCTAGGAGAGATGTCCCTTCTGCAGCTCAGTGTGGCAATAGCTCTCTGTCCCTGGACCACTGATGCCAAGTGTAGACAGAACTGCAAAGAAGCTGTGATACTGAGCAGTGAATGAAAGCTGTTATGGCAGAGGTATGTGTGTGATAGATGCCGGAGAGGTGAGTATTCAGCTTGTGCTAGTAGATAGGCATAAGTGATCTGCATTTTGTGTGACTTCCCAAAAGTGGACACCTGATGAAGCGCTTGTGCAATCAAGAGTGATCCCTGAAACATTTGTTCAGAAAAGGGGAATAAATATTTTCCAGCTGAACATCCCTTTGAAATGCAAACCATTATCTTTGCAGATTTCAGTTATCTCCTTTATGATTCTGACTTTATAACCATTTTTTTCAAGGAAAGTACCATATGCAGTGTGTGAGCTCTATATCTAAAAGGCAAACCACAATCCTTTAAAAAAACCAACCTACTACCACCAGCAAAAAAGAACTGCAATATCAGTGAAATTAATATAGTAGCAAGGAGAGGAAGCAATCTCTTGAAAGTTGAGAGTTGGATAGATGTGTGTTAAAATAACTATAATGAGCTGGATCCATTGCTGCTGTTAAAAGACCGAAAATATTTCAAAGTTAGGTTCCACAGACAAAATGCTATTCAAAGTTAATTGGCCCCAAAGGAAGGGAAGAAGCCTCCAAAGTTTCCAAAGAAGTTTGAGAGAAGCATATTTCCCCCAATTTGGAATGTAGTTGAAAAGGAACGAACCTTATCACCAAAGGATAAGGAGCAAGTTAAAAAATACCTTCAATCCTTGTCTGCTGCAGATGACCCTGATTGACTTTGAGACAGTAACAAAAGCTTAATCTTGTTTGCAGTGTATTGAGAGATGGCTGGGTGAGATTGACAGTGAAAGGGTAGTCTCTGAGCTCAGCTCAGAACTACTCATGAAAGGTAAATTGTTTTAAAAGTTCCAAATACCATTACATTTTCCCCATGTAACTTTGCTTAAACCTGTTATATTCTTGTCTGCCCCACAAAGGCACAAAGCAAATGCAATCACTTTTATACCCCAAGGAAAGTTCCAGGGGTCCCACTGGATATGTGGGTATGTGGATGGGGGAAGGAGCGAAGACTTCTACCAGTGAGAGCAAGGCTTCTATCACTTATATAATGAAAAAATGGTTAAAAAACAGAAATTTATTATTTATTTACTGTCATTAACAAGTCAGATTTAATTGCTAGCTAGTCCAGCATCCAAGCTCATTTCTAGAAGAGATATTCCTAGCAAGGAAAATTTAAGAGATTTGGACAAATTTTGTCAGCCTCAGGGGAGCAGAGCGTGAGGTTTCCTCACCCAAGAAAGTGGTTGTTAGAAGCTGCCGTCTGTTGTCCTTCTGAGAGGAAAAGAGGGAACGTTAGCAGGGGTGGCTTAGTAGTGTTGCTGCTCAGGCTGGATTTTGTGTTCTCCTAAAACACATGCTTAACGAAAAAGAAAAAAGTGATTCTTCTTTCTTCTGTTGACACTGAATTGCAGCCTTGCAGTGAGGAAGGCAGACATGACATGGGGTTAAACCAGCCTGGCCAAAATCTGGCAGACTTGTTCTGGTTTTAGCCTGCGGTAAAATACTGCTCTGAGCCAAGCTTTGTCACTGGTCTTCCTACAGCGGTGTTGTGGAGGCTTTGGTCTTGGACAACTAAGCAAGGACAGACTTTTATGTGTGGAGAAGAGGGTGGGGAAGGGAGAGGAATGGGAGCAGTGAATGCCCAGCAGAGTCCTTGCTTTGTCTGATCTGGGACATCGAGTATATGGCAGATTTACAGCCGGCCTAACAATCTCCATGCTGGGCTGCACTGTGCAGGAAAATTTCCTTTTGTAACTTAGGATGTTTCCACCTGCACTCAGTGTCAATTGTACCTTTATATCTCCAAAGCTGCACCTCTCTTTGGGTGTGTGTGGGGGAAATCTAACCATCCTAATCAGTGTCTGCTTTTAGGGTTCCTATTTAGCATACGGCTAACATGCCATGCAATAAGGCATAATTATTTCCCTTTAAACTTTTCTTGCAACTTTCCCCTCTTTTCTCTTCAGAGGTGTTTTATTTATCAGAGCATGAATTTATACATCTGAGATCAGAGTATTTCATGCTTTGCTTCAACACAGATCCTTAGCAATTAGAAACGATATGAAAGGCAAATATAATTGAATTCTTGTCCTTGCAGTCTAGTAGCTTTGTGGTTCACCCTTTGATTCAGAGCTCTGGTATTTTATCTGTTCCTTTCACAGCTTTTTAATTTTTCTTTTAGAATCTGTTACTTCTCTTGGAAAGGCAGTGCCTCTACTTAATGTAGCCCCCACCCCCAACATACCTTCCTTTTTTTTTTTTTTTTTTTTTCTCCTATCCTACAGGAGTGATTTAAATTTTTTAAGCGGAATTGCCAAAATTCAGTTTTGGATATCAGCAGAATAGTTTTCCCAAGGACTGTTGTCCAGTGCTTCAAACGCTAAGCCCAAGGCAGAACTCTCATTCCTCCAGCAGGTAACTATGTCCCTGCTGCCTGCTCCTCTGACCCCGCTGTGCGCTCCCCTCTGCCCTTGCCCCCCCCAGCAGCACTGGGTGCTGGGCCATAATGGCAATGTAGAGGAAGGTGAGGAACTGCATGACGTCATTTCCTTCCCCTTTGTGGCAGGGAGGAAGAGGAAAGGTAAGGCTAAAAGTGGAGGCAGATGTATGGTTGAATGAGATGGAACCACTGATCATCTGAGCCACTTGGGAACTGCTAAGAGATTTGGGGGAGGGTGGGGGGGAGGGGGACTGGTGTTTGCACGCACCTGTGTTTCTCCCTTCCACAGGCACACATATGTAGAAGAGTGCGTGGACAATCATTGTCCCTCTCACCATCATTTTTCTGTCACAAAGCCCAACCCGGAGCCTGCTGAGGTCACTGGAAAAAAGTGACATCCACTAATGTGAATTAGATACTTTGCCGCTGTGGCTCACACAAGTACCCCGTTCTGCTTTTACTTTGGATTGCAGAACAGCCATGCTGTCACTCTGGTTTGCTTGTTGCATCTGTCCTCTGGGCAGTATTTCAGCATGATTTGTGTTTGCATAGCATTGCACCTTCGACTTATCTTTTAAATGCAAAGAGAGAAGAGAATGAAAATTATCGGTCTGTAGAAAACCTACAGAACCTCTGTCAATATTTTATAGCCCTTTACATTTTTTTAAATGGTACTTTTTGGTGAATGCAGGACTATTTATTGTGTTGCTTTAAACACAGCAAGTAATGTATCTGTTGTTTAGATCTCGCTATTCTCTCTTCTGTTTAATGCTTATTACAGAATGAGTCTTTTTCTGTACATTTCATATCTAAGCTAGTTCTCTGCTGCAATCATCTAGTACCTTCACTTCTCCAGAGACAGCCAAACCCTTCAGGAATTACATGTTCTGATTTTGGAGAGTGGTTAGGTATGGCTAGACCTAAAACACTCAATAAAGCAAGTTCCTGAGAGCTAATGATTTATTGCCTTCACCGCCCTCTTGAAGAGTTGTGTTTTCTTTGATTTTTAGGACTAAAACTGTGATTGTGTAAACTCAGCCCTCAGAAATTTGCAGTATATAAACTGCATAACCATCAGGGAAACATTTTGTTTCAGATATGGAATTTCCTACTCTTCCCCTTTGTTTATAATTGCTACAAAAAATATCCCCCCTTATCTTCTTCCCTGTTGTGCCATGACCTCAATCCCCCAAGCTCCTCCAGGCAGGATGCGCTCTCACCGTTTCCTTCCCATCTCCTCCCTGTGTCCCCCTTCTGTGGGGCTTCCATGTCTTCCAGGGAGGACTGGCACCTTTGGACAGCTGAGATAAGTTTGCTTCAACAAATTCTTTCGTTTCTCCATTCACGCACATATGCATGCGCACACCTTGTGTTTTGGGCATGCTGCCACCACCCTGCACGCATACTCTTCTCATTTTGGAGTGCTGCTTACCTGAGAAATACTGGAGTAGCGTGAGGCTGAGTGCAGAGCGGTACGGATTTGGTGAGGAGAGGAAAGGCGATGTCTTAAGCATACAGTGGCCTCAGCTTGCTGTTTTTTTTTTTTTTTTTTTTTCAGAGCATGGGCTTTGTGCATTGACACAACTAGTGGCGTCTTATTAGAAAGACTAACTTTAAATGCTTGATATTTCAGTGGTTTAAAAATTGCACATCTAGAAAAATTGTCCCTCTGACTTTTCAAAGTACATTTGGAGCCTGAACCCTAAGTTAACCATGTTTTTCTTTGAATATTTCAGAATTCTGCAGTACATTTCTGTACAATAATACTTCGTTATTGTAGGAACATATGATTTAGAGAAGTCTTCCGTGTTCACTAGAAATAAATCTCTTTCTTTCTTTCTTTTTTACAATAACACCTACAAATTTAGACTACCAGAGAAAAAAAAAATTAAATTACCAAAGGAGAAAACAAATTGCTAAGTCATCGTGCTACTGAAATCTATAATTTGTATTCATTTCTTAGCCAAAAGGCTTCATTTTTTTTTTTTTAGGTGTTTGCTAATGCAAAATTGTCTGTCAAAGGACCAGCATATCAGTAATAAACTTGTTAAACCTAAATTGCACAGTATGTCCTTTCCCTTTCATATTCAGTTAAGTTTGAGGTCCTCAGAAAGTTTTCTAGAAAACCCTCCAGGCAGCTGACTAAATTAAAGAGGGAAATTACTCACAGGCTTAGAAGACAAGTAGGGACATCAGCAATGAAGGATAAGTGTTAAGCTGTCTCTCTCTGCATAATAATTTTATTGCCTGGCTTGATGTATCATAACGTTGGAGATATATTACCTAACGTTAAGTAATACAGTGCACCATTAAACACATTATGTTGTAAATAATTAAGATGCGTAATGTTAAAACTTTGGGTAGAATGTAATTACTGTACTCCATGGAAAATCAATGGCTGCTCCAGCAATGTAAGGAAACATTAAAAACAGTGTTTCAGGTGCACACACGCAGTTGGCAACTGTTTTATCAATGTATTTTATAGGCTGGTTTTGGTTTTGGTCAGATGAGACGGAGTGGCTCACATGCAGAAATTAATTTTCCAAAATTGTCTGCCTTGAAGATTTGCTCTTCGTTTGAGTAATGAGGGGTGCTTCCTGCTCCACTCAGCAGTAGCGCAATGCAGGGATCCAGGCTAGAGTCAGATGCACGGTGCTCGACAGGACTGAATGCTTTTGAGTGCTTGACAGGACCGAGCACACTTCGCAGCCTGCGCCCGACGGCTCTCTCTAGCTAGTTTAAAGCATAAGGTAGCCTTGTTCCTGCAGGTGAAAAATAGGCATATCCCACAGTTACACTGGTGGTAAGGTATGAGCACAGGTGGGGAATGAATCCCTTATGATTTTTATTCTGCTCTGAAGAACTGGGAGCTCAAGAAATGAAATCTGCAGAAAGCTGTCAAGATCACTCAGTTGAACCAAACAAGGTGATAGAATTGAAATATGAATTTAACATGTAGTCCTACCCAAATCTTCAGTCAGAGTTATGCTAGGGATTTGTAAGAATGCATTACATATAGGCCCTGTCTTGAAATATTTATAAAAGGCATTTCACATCCATATATCAAACAACAGATTTGTCAAAGACGAAATTCTGTCTTTCCAATTACTTTTCATGAGACAAATGTTTCACTTGTAGTTTCTGTAGTGCATCTGTTAGATTTAATTTTCAAAGAGTTTAAAAAAACAAACAAAAAAGGCAAGTAAATCCAAAATGCTGTCCCGTATATCACCTTAGTGTTTTGCTTGCAAGTACATCTTGGGTCCCAGGGAAGTGTTCAGAGGAAGCAGAAGGTAGTGTAGGTATCTCATCCACAAACGCTAGTCTGTGATGTTTCCAGTCTGAAGGAAATTGTGCAGGCAGCTCACAAGCTTGTGGCTGAGGCTGAAGAACTCCTTTAGAGTACCATAAAACCTTGAACACTGGGAAGATGAAGAATTTCACATGCAATGTTTGGTGGCATTCAGGAGAGTTAGTCTAGATCCCGTGCTAATGTGAGATAAGAACCAGTCCCTTCACATGACATGCAGCAGGATGTCCTCTTTTCAAGGCTTCGTACCTGGGCAGTTGCGTGGGCTAGGTAGCCCCTCAGTGCTTGGGCAACAGAGATTTTCAGGACACGCTAGAAAGCTGTCTTCATCTGCTTGCCTTTTGATTCAGTTGCTTTGCTTTGGTTTTAATTATGTTTTTTTCTTTTTTCCAGCATTGTTGTTCGCAGATTTATGTTACTGTATCTAATAAAGAGCCATGGCAACAGGTGTTGTAGAGATTAATCAGATAAATAAATGATATGTTTAGTGTTCATTTTTATGCACAATTCCATTAAAATGAATAACTCTAATAAGCACCTGGCAGGAATGTTTCAGTGTTTGGGTAATATGCCAGAAGTACAATGTTCTGGTAGAACATAGTATATTTCAAGCTCAGGTGATTAATTCTTGTTTTTTCCCTTCTTTGAAAGCATTAACTGTTTCCCTGCCATTTGTCATTTAAAAGCCTCTGAAAAACAGACTTTAAATGTGGTTTTGTATAAGTAGTTCTGCAGCTTTTCCCACAATAATTTGAGTACCTTGCAGTTGTCCGTTAAAAGGATGCGACTTAGAGCTGTCATGGGAGATTCAACCTCTCTTGCATCCAATGTGCTTCGGGAGAAGGAAGTGCACAGTGTGGATTTTGCCTGGGTTTAGATAAATAATTGGTTTTTTTAATGGAATATATTTTCACAAGAGTGTCCATCTGTGTTGCCAAGATACAGTGGAAGTAGTACTTTTCCCTCCGGTTGTTAAGGGTTGAGTTTATGGTCAGATGGTTGCATCAGCTGGTGTCTTCAGATAGTCTCATTGAAGGTGAGCTGCAGACAGTCCTCATTTGCATATACAGCTGAGAATTTTTACTTTTTGAGGCTTCAGTATTAAGTCCTCTATTTTTTCTTCTGTCTGCAAATAGGTGATTAATAGGGCTCTATTTTGGTTGATAAATATTTTATTGAAGAAAGGTCGTCTGTTGCCAACATTACCATAATATAAAATATTCTTGTAGCCTCTTTTCTCTATTTTATGCCTGCACTACCATGCAGGGTTTCCCCCTTCTCCCATTGATACTCATTTTAATTCATATGGCTAAAGAAATGAGGATTGACATTGATGGTTCTTCGTATAATTATTCTGTGATTACTGAAACTCTGAAGGCGGGATGGCAGCTCATGTCAATGTACTTTATAGCTTTATTTCATAGCATATAATACCGTACCCTTGATGTTAATATTCAGCTAGTGCTTTGTAGCACCCAACCTTTCAAGTGGCTCACAACAGAATTACTTTGATTCCATTTAAGAAAGACAAACATATCTTTCATTAGCATTTGAGGTACATGGGTTTGTGCACTGTTTTTCTTAAATCATTGAATTTTGTGACTTTCTTGTCCTTTTAGCTTTCATTTTTTAATTGTCATTGACACAAAGACTGAGTTTATTAAGAAAAGTTTCTTCTTGTGAGCCCTGCGCTTACTCTAGAGCAAGGAAGAAACAGTTCTAACATTTGACGTATTGAGGTAATTTGGGAGATATTTGATTCTGAGTGTGTGTGCGTGTATGTGCGTGCATGCACGAATGCTCAGTTTTAACTGACTTATTAACTTATATCATCAATTTATCCTGAACTTAGAAATAAGCTTTTTAGAACATACAGATCTTGCTCAAGTACAGCGTTGTATTTGGGCACAGAAAACTTACTTCTTATATGCTAGGTTCCTGGTATTGATCTGATAGTCTGAACCTAAGATTCGTAAGGAGGAAAGAGGAGAATATGACCAAGGTGGTGAGTTGGTTTTGTTCGGTTTCTTTAAAAAAAAGAAAAAGAAAAAAGAAAAAGCCTCTGTTATATTTGTCAGGGATGTGAATCTTTTCGTGAAAATTTTCTTTTGGTACACTTAAAGTTAACTAGATGATTCATATAGGTATTTTTGGTAACGTTATGCATTTTTCAGCGATTAACTAGAGTCCTGCTTTCACCCTGAGCCCTGAAGCATGGCAGACAATGTGAGGGTCTCCTCCTTTGTTCCCCTCCAAAGGTGTAATAGACAATATGGTCACTGGAGAGAGAAAAGCAACAATACGTTTATCTGTGGGAAGGAATGTGGGGGACTGAGGCAAAAGAAGGGTTAAGTGCGGTAGAACTAATAGGGAGGAATAAGCAGCTGCAGCACTGTTCTGGCAGACCATGAAGTTGTGTGAAGCTACTCCCTAGATAAGGAGGTGCTGCTCACAGGGAAGAGAGATTCCTTTTTCGGTGAGAAAGTGATCTTTTAGAGTACGCGATGGTGTAAACAAGTAAAGTAGAAAATTACTGGCCCTGGTAGAAAAGTATATAAAGAGCATGCTTGCTTAATAAAGCAGATTTCGATCCTGCATATCAGAGTCCGTGCATTTCAATCGCGGCAAAGGAACTACTCTTAAACTGATATTTTCATGTCCCTTCCCACCGCTTGCCTGCCTTTCCCTGTTACAACGGGGACTCTTTCAGGAAGAGGCTGCTGCCTGTCATGCGTGTGGGTGTCACCTTGGGCAGCCAGAGGCTCATTCCTCATAGCTCCTGGGCACAGATGGGATCTTAATACAGCAAAACTTCATTGCTATTTTTTAAAGTGTTTGACGAAAATGGGGAGACATCAAAAGAGACTATTGAATTCAGCGTTCACATCAGACCTGCTGGCTGAAACCATTAAAAAAAAAAAAAAAAGGAAAAAAAATATTCTGTTTCAGATGGTCAAGTTGTTCTGTGTTGTGGTTAAAGAATTAGTTTTTTGACAGGGAGGGTAACTAAGCATTGGAACAAATTGTCATGGGAAATGGTCTTTAAGTCAAGACTCGGTATCTGAGTAAAAGATACATTCATTTTCAGACATCGGCTATGATGCTGCTTCGGAAATGTGAGAAGAATATATTGTGGACCGACGAAGTGGCAAGCCAGACATGGCCACTCGTAGTGCCACTGTCAGTACACATGGGTAAAGTTGGTGGTTGTCTGTGGAAGAGGCTTATCTGTGATTTCCACAGCTTGCACTTCCTACCACACTTTGTCCATAAATCCAAAACTGGCCGATAAAACTCAGAGGTCCCAGGAGACTTGTGACAGCCGTTTAATAACACAATACTTTTTTTAGTTCCTTTTGTGCAGATGCAGCCTGTAGTGCAGTATTTTTTTACAAATAGATCCCAGTGAAGTGATCCTTTCTGCAACACTGTGTGAATTTGGGATGAGTTTGGGGCTGGTTTTTTTTTCATTTAGTTATTACAGCTGTCAGGGAGAAGGCTATTCCTACATGTCTCTGTAGCCAAGAATGTTATGTAAAATACAACCAGTTGATAATGTTAACGTTTGGAGACTCTAGCTGTAGGAAGTCACTAAATATATGAAACTTTGGGTTTCAGCCTAATTTGGTAAGTTAACCCTTAATACACAGAGCCAAAGACCTATGGATCAGCCTAACTTAGAGGGGAGCTGCATGTTTCTGTCAGTTCAGATGCTTTTATTCATGCAAGCTGGGGTGGCTTTCAGTATATTTCAATTGCTTTACTGGAAATGTTTGCAAATAGGCACGCTGTTGGAATGATCGGCTAATGAGGCGAAAATAAATTCTGACCAAATTTTCATTAATTTATTTTCTACTTGCAGCTAAATGCTCCACATCTATTCCTTATTATTTATAAAACCTACCCATGTCTTAAGCAGCTCAACAAAGAGTAAAGTGGTGTAGAGGCACGGACTATCAAACTGATAATATAAACTGACAGAGGATGGATATATCATATGATGACATGGTCGTTATGGGATATGGAGCTTGACTTAATTCACATAAAAGTCATAAATATCCATGGATTTTCTGAAGGCTAGGATTAGGGGCTGCAATGTGACTTAGACCTGTCGGGATTTGAGAGCTTTTTGGGTAGTGTTAATAAACTGCATCTCTTGGGGGACAGTGTTTGAATGCAGTGGAATGCTTTCCTGAATGGTGGCAATTTTGATCATTACAAGAAGTGGAAAGCCTCACATCTCTAAGGAAACTACAAAAGTCATTCTGTTAAAAGCACGTCTTATTGCTAAGCATAACATATTGTGGAAATGGAAATCTGTGTGTGGATTAGACAGCTGATTGGTACAATGCAATGAATCCATTGGAGAATTTAGAGAGGATTTCATGCTGTTTGCAGAACATGAAGGGTATTTGATGGAATTTGGATCTCATTTCTAGAGTTTGTACAATTATTGGTATGTTAAGCATAGTGCTCTTTCTTTAGTGCAGTATAATCCATTTTTTAAATATTTAGTTGCATATACTTGTATCTTTTACATATCATTTACTCTCCTTTCTCACTTAGCAAAATTAATTTCTTTGAACTAGAGTGAATACATTGCAGATTATTTTTCTAGTACATGATTGTCGTGGTTTGGGCTGGACTGGCCACTGAGATGAACGACAGATGCTCTCCCCCACCTCTCTCTCCAAGGAGAGGGGCAGAGAGAAAGACACTTATGAGTTTAGAAGAAAACTAAACTACTCTAATGAAATATTAATAAAATAATAAAAAGGAAATAATGAAATACATGCAAAATATACAAAAACGTATCAAGGTTCCGGGATGACGATCACATCACCGACAAGTGCTAGGAAAGTCCCAGACTGGACTCAGCAATAGATGGGAACTGGATTTCAGATCTGGATTCAGGAGTACACAGTTCGGGATCAAAGGCAGATGAACTGACAGTCCTCCTCAGATGTCGGCTATTGAAGAAAGAGCCCTGACCCTTTGATCCCTCAGCTTTTATACTGAGCATGAGGCAGATGGGATAGAATACCCTGTTGCTCGGTTTTGGGTCACCTGTCCTGTTCACTCCTCCCTTCAGGTGCAACCACTCTACGCTTTTCCGCTTCCAACCCCCCAATGGGTCATATAACAAAGTTGGTTGGCCTCGGTGTTATAGCAATAAGTATAAGCAAGAGCCTCTCTGCATGCATTCCTTGGCATAAATTACAGCTAATCAGGTCTTACCATTCTGAGAATGAACAATATCTCCACAACATGCTGTTAATTTCATAGAGTTTCAGAGAGTTCAATTAGTTAGAAGAGGCTTAGCTGCAAAGTAAAATTACTAAACAGAAAATCGGTTCTGTTTTACCTCAAACCAGGACAATGGTTCATGCTATTTGAAAGGGAAACACAATTTTCCTCACACCCTTACAAAAATACTTCAAAATAATAATAAAAAAAGATAGAAATCACCTCCCAGCCAAGCAGTGACAAGCATTGATTCATTTAGCTGCAGCTTCTGTAAGTTATATGGGTACTATTAATGCCACTTCCAAACTATATCAGAGGTGAGCTTGGCAACCCGTCTTCCTACAATATGTTTTAATTACAAAACATTTCTCCCTACCAGGTATTTTTCAGGCTAAACCTAAGACAACTAAACATCTTGGCATCTTCTGATAGACCAGGCTTTCAACTGGGGTTTGGCCACATCCTGTATTGGCCATGTGTTGGTGGCATACACTTTATCATAGATGTTTACCAACATTGAAGGAATTAATAGGTTGCAGAGCCCTTATTAGAGATGGTGACTAGCCTCTGAGAAACCAGTTTCGTTGAAACTTGGGAATGCATAACAAGTGTATTTCAGGAAGAAGAGAGAATTAGGTTTTGGTCTATACTTGCAGACAGAAATATGCATTATAGCGAAGCTCTGGTCAGAGGCAGGTTGCTGGGTTAAGTGAGTGTTAAGGTCTAAAAATATGCACATTTTCAAATGACAGTGCTCTTCCCCTGCAAATTTTAGGAA